>NC_135198.1:12951428-13260714 GCF_050948175.1 Xylocopa sonorina
GAAATCCTCGAGCGGTCAAAAATACCCGGGGCGAAACGAGCCGCCTAGCCGAGAAGAAGAGAGAAAAAGGGGTGGCGTTTCTTTTGCCGCGGTGCGCGCCACGGTGTGGCCGGGCAGCATGAAATTGTAAAAAATGAACGAGCGAAAAAAACCCGAAACCGCAGCGCAGGCGAATTATTTGTCCGCGCGCGCGCGCGCGCGCGCGTGTGTGCACCTTTGCGCGTTCGCCAGAGCCTCGAACCGTTCGAGGAGAGAGAGCGTGTTTTCGGTACCGGCACAAAGGATCGTTTTTTCGATTCGGTCTTTGACGTCCCTCGAAAGCAATTCCATGCGAAAACAAACACGGTTCGAGCGTTCCCCCCTTCCAAACCCCCTGGGTTCTCGTCAACGAGGGGGGGGCCTGTAGAGGGTGACTATCAAAGACGCAGCTAATGACTCCGGTTAAATACCGATACCCCGGTGGATAACGACGTTGGAGAGGACGAAACGAAACGAAGAAAGATCCCGGGGGCGCCTTAAGACTCGAGTCCCCGTTTAATGCCCCTCGAAGGTGAAGAGACGAGAAGCGGGAACAATTAGGAGACGGTGCACGGGCGACGAAATGACGAAATAGAAACAATTACCAGCCGAAAGGTAAACCCTTCTTCTGGGGGCTTCGCGAACGGCACGGACGCCGGAGATAGCCGCCCCTCCCATCGCCGTGTTGCCTTTCCAGGCATTGTTTCGTCCAGAGGCGCCTCAGCTCGGCCGCCGTATCGTGGATACAGAGCTCATCGTTCTTACGGAATTAATTAAGAACGGGCCGACCGACTGTACAGTCCCTCTCCTTGGATTATCACCCGGCGAGACGTGTCCCGGCTCCTTCGCTTACAATGCACTCGGCGCTGAAATTACGAGCGAATAAAAATTACCGCTTATCGCTGCCGCGCGAGCGGAGCCAGCTCGATGGTCCCAAGGTGAGGAGACTTCTCGTATCGCCGGGAAGTGGCGACGAGTCTGAAAAAAAGAAGGGAAACGACCCGTGGGAGGAGTACTTGGTGGTTGGAGAGGCGCGATAAGCGTCGACTGGTAACAACGCGCGTTACGTTGCATCCGCGTAGAAGAGGAGCAGCCCATCGGAAATACCGCAAGCGTCGCGCGAACGCAGCGGCGAACGTACCACGTCCGACTATAGATCCGACTCGTACCACTTGCTGGTCCCAGCGGCGCATTATGCGCCCTCGCCGGACGTACGCGAGAAGGATGAAGGAGAACGCGAGTCGCGAGACGTCCGCTTCTCGCTCACCTGGGGCCATCTGTCCACGATACTTTCGGATGATAGCCACTACCTTGTCATCGGGACTGTCGGAGACAGCGGAGTCGTAGCGGGGACAAACTAGCGCAGCGAGATAAATTCAACTTGGAATTACAACGATAACTTTTTTTTAACTCTCGACAACTCTTTACAACTCTCGACTCCCGTTCGCAGTTCTCCTTGAGAAAACTCGATTTAACACTGGATCCGTGCACGCGTTTCCCACGCTATATATCTTAATACCCACACGTTCTCGCGCACTTTATTTCATCCCCTTTCGCGCGCGCGGTCCAGGCATTCCTGGAAACGTTCCTGAACCCCTCCGGCGGCTGTTGACCTCCTCTTTTTCCGCCGCGCTTTTATCGCATTAAGATAAATACCTCTCATTCGCGGGTCCATCGTTCTCACTCGAACCCGGACCACCGTCCACAATGCCGTGGAAATGTCTCCTATGAATCTTTCTCGACGAGGATCTCGAAAAAGTTGACCTCGAGCGAGGAACGGTTGACTAAACCGCCACCCACCACCCGATATCGATTTCTCCCCGCGTCGGACGCGCTAAGCAAGCCGTCAGCTCGTGGCTGCAGTTCGCGCGAGTTCTGTCCCAAGAAGATACGAATAATATTATACGGTTAGCGGCGCTTGGAAGTCTGTCGCGATGCAACAGCGGTTGTTCGACGAACCTCGACGAGGGTACTGTGCGCGCAACTGCGCCAGGAAACTCTGTCGCGAGGAGAAACACGTCTCCCGCCGCGACCGTTCGCCTCGACGAGCCCTCCGCGACCCTTCGTCCAAACTACCCGCATCCGTGCATGTAACCTTGCGATACAAACTTGGCGAAACTTGCCGAAACAACCGCTGGTCCCGCGGGTAATAATCGCACAGCTCGCGCCACCGAATAAATCCGCGTAGGCTGATCAGGATCGCGAGACCTCCTCGAAAAGCAAGCGACGTTCGATCGTCGCACGATCGCGAGCGTGTTCCTCTGGATTTCGATCGCGAACCGCGCGATTTCTCTCCCTCGTCAACGCGTGCACCGCGACACGCGTAGGCGGATGGTTACGCGCGGAACGTGGCGCGAAATTCCTTGCGGTTCGAGCTTGTACAATATGGGCGGACTGTTTGCTGTGCGAGACAACGCGCGTGCATCCACCGTCGTCAATGGCTTCTCTATTACACCCCCGGATGGCGAGGCGTTTACAATCGTCTGCGCGCGGCCCGTCAGCTTTCCTTTCGCGCTGAAAAACCGACGTCGAGGGAGAAGAACAAACAAGACGTATTATGTAAAAGCTTCCAGCTGGGAGCCGGAAGAACAGGTGCGTTAGACGCGGATACCCTTCGAAGGTGGCGCCGTTTTTTTGTCGAGCTTCATTTGTATCGCGTCGCTAATTAGTTCCGGGCGCGGTACAACGGTTTAATTATCGAGGGAGTCGAGCTTTTTTCAAACACCAGCTAAGAACGCCGTCGCCGTTGTTCGTTTATTTATCGCTGGCCAGGACGCTCGAATTTTTCACGGCCCAGTGCGACTAGTAACTTTTTCACGCCACCCTGTTCCTCGCCTAGTCGTTTCTGAATCGTAATAGACGAACCGATGAAAAACGAGACTACGCTGAATCCCATTTGTTAATTGACCGATGGAGAAGGGCGAGAGTTAGTCGGTTACCAATCGAATCGCGGGCTCAAAAGGCTGATTTTCCATCGACAGTCCTCCCATTGTTGCCGAACGAGAGAAACGATACAGTGGAACCGGCGCGCTGAGTAAAGCGCGAGCGCGCGCGCGAGCTTTGAGCTGGCGTAAAAGCATTAACACTCGCCTCCGCGAGCGGGTACGATCGTGCCTTTCGCGCTCGTTCGTAACGCTCGCGCGATAACCGATCGCGATGCTAACGCTGACGAATTTCCTATGAGACCATATCGAGATCGCGTTCCTCGAGCCGCAATTCGGCTGCCAAAACGTTCGACGGTTTCTCGAGACGACGTTGAAACACGTCGAACGGGAACTAGCCGAATCGATATCGTACGTACTCGGACGTACGTGTCACGCGATTCACCGACGCTCGAGATTCCATCTCGCCATTTCTCAAAGCGGCTTTCTCCCCGTTTTCTACGCGAGATCGCGCTTCGTTATTAAAAGGACGGCTTCCCGTTCATTTTTCATTACGCTCAAAGATCCGACAGCAATTAAACCGTCGACAGCTCGTGCAGTTCGACAGTGCGCGTCAGCGTTAATGCCCGATGAAAATAAAGATGGACGCTGTCACGCGAGCACTTTGCGCTCGTGCGAGATTCGCTCGAGTGCGGCCGAGCGACGGGCGAAAATCTTATCGACGATCGGATCGAGCGACGCGACGCGCGTTCGTGCGACGGCTTTTTTCCACGTCCGCGAAAGGCTGTTTCCCGCGAAGCCAACAGAAATTCGTCGCATCGAGCCGTTGCCGGATAACAATCGACGGGAGATTTCACCACGGATTTGCACCCTCGCTACCCGTCCCCTGACCCGGCGACGGCTTTTTATTCCTCGCGCGGCTACCGCGTACCATCGTTCGACCGTCTGACCAACGACGGACCCGCTCCACTCGCTCGCAATCGTCCCTTCGACAGGAGTCGACGTTCACAGGTGAACGTTCCTCGCGATGAAGTTACCTGATGCGCATTCGTATGGACGGAACGATATTTAATATCCCCGCGTTTACGATCGACCGGCAGTGAAACGCGGAGGCAAATTTCGCGGAAAAAGCGCGACCGCGAGTGTATCGTCGGGGCGTTTATTACCGGTAATTTCCTTGGTCGATACGGGCGTTCGCGCGTGTGCCACGTTCGATTGGCTGTGAAAATTTTATTCCGACGCCCGATTCAATTTTCAGCCGTGTCGCCTCTGAAATAATTGTTCCCAATTAACGTATCCGTTAATCGACATCTGATATCGACGCGGGGATGCCCGTGCACGTGATTAAGAGGCGCGCGAACGGGAGAGCACACCCCCTCGTACGCGTCGCGATATTTCGAACGTGGGAGTCGACGATCCTAATAATCCGTCTCGGTCGAGAGTCGCGGTCGAAATAGGCGACTCGATCAACGAGATCGACGCTCGAGCTTCCTGAGCGGCGCTCGTGAAAGGGAAGCGGAGCGAACGAGTGCGTCTCGGCTGTTTCCCCGCCAGCAGGCCCAATAAAACAGGATAACGGTAACGAATTGCGCTCGTCACGAGCGGGCGTTTAAGATAAATCACAATCGGGGGCAGCGAGACGCGAGCGGCCACGAGTTACGCCGCTGGCACGTAGCAATGGAAACATAATGTTTGATTAAACTGTCAGGGCTATCTCGATTCGACGATCGACGGGGAGGAGGCTGGACTCCGCCCGGCGGTCTTTACCGTCGAAGACTAACGACCGACCGCCGACACGACGCTCTCGGTTTATTAATGTCACTCACGTGAAGGGGCAAGAACGAAAAAACGCATTACTAAATTACGCGCCGGTGGATCGACAGGCCTCGAGGTGCATTGCGCGTTATTTAAAGCACGCGGCTCGATCAATACCTAGAAAGTTCTAACGGAATCACCGCGGAGACGGCGCCCGCTCTTGTGCCACGCGCTAGGCCTGACAGGGCCCAGGGAAACTGGGAAGCTGGCTAAGAACATCTAGACACGACCACGGCGTAACGATAACGTCGAATGGATTCGCGGGTTACGCGGAACTACGGTGACGAGACTGGAATACGCGAGGCGTAGACCATGATAAAACTTAGATTAGCTCGAAAACTGAAACAGGTTACATCCATCAGCGCAGCCACTCCGAATCGGAGACGCCCTAACGCCCCGTGCAATCATAGTTGGTGAATTTTAAATCAGGCTTAAGCGAACCAGAGTCGACTGTTTCAGTCGGTCGCTACCCTGGTGGAACTTCGGGGTCAGTCGATGGGGTGGTCGCTGGTCCGCAGTAGATCGACCCTACGCTGGGTCAGACCCGCGTCTACGGCTAACCGCTTGGATCGTCGGTTTTCCGAATTTCTCGACCACATCGCCACGCGAACTAGTCGCGATTCTACTCGCGTTTGTATCCTCTCGCGAGCTACGTGTTTCACGAAGCGCAATAGAAAAAGATACCCGCGGAACTTTGATCGCGAACGATGGTACGCACGGCTGAGTGCTTAAGACACGGATAGAAGAGGCGCATCTCCCTGCAGTAACCCCCGAGACGACACCTGGGGGTGCAATCTTCCTTTTCCAGTGGCAAGGCAATCCGCGCGAGAAGCTGGAAACTCGCGCGGCAGCACGCGTCGTTGCGCGTCTTCATCCGGTCTCGATCGTTGGGTCGCACGATCCCCTGTGTGCATCCGCGAATTACCCGAGGGCCACTCCGTGCCGGTGAATACCGATACCAGCTACCGTCGAGCCGTTTCCGGTGGAACAAGGTTACGCGACGCGCGAACCAACCTTCGTACGATCGACAGAGGCAGAGGAGGGCTCGCGTTGGCGAACGAGACGCGGCTGGAAAAGCAGGATGATCGAGCGTGTTGTTAATCGCGGAGGCGAGAGTCAGTCGAGCGGGGAGATTTTCTGAAACGAGAGGAGCACGGAGGAAGCTCGATCAAATCGGCTTCGCGCAGCAGGCGCCGTTCGCGGATTGATTGCAGGATCAATTTTAATCACTTCCGCGTACCGCGACGAGTTACACATTCTAATGCGTTCCCTATTAATTTGAGAGTAGCCATTAGTCGCTCGTCCCGGCGTATCGCGTCGACTATCTATCATCGTGTCCCTGGCAATATTGTCAGAATTCAATAAACCAAACGAGCTGTTGATTCAATACTCGTCGGCCATTGTCGTTGCCTGAAACGCGATTGGATCCGCTCGAGCCCGGTGATCGAGCCTCCGAAACGGCGAGAGCAGCCCTCGCGAACGGAGACGCGGTCCGGATGGGTACAGAGGGAGAGCGGCTAATCGAAGGGCACGCGACGATGATTCGAGCGTACGGAAAGATTAACCACAGCGCGCAGCGTTTAACTGGCGAAGCGCGAGAACGAAATTCACGAAGCGAGAGGTGATTCCCGGTGAACGCTGGCTGTAAAGGAAGAGTTCGGTTTTTTAATCTGCGGGTAATACCGCGAGAACGAGGGACCGAATTTAAGCGATCTTCAGAATTATCCGGACCACGATAACGACCGGCTGTTCGTGGATCTCGCGAGAGAGCCAACCGAGCGAACAAAAGAAGAGGGAACCCGGCTGGAGATTCCGACGATGAGACAACGCGGAGGCAACGCTCCAGATTACACGGTTCCTCGACGACGGGTCTTTCGACGAGTCGGTTCTCGACACACATCGCCGGCTTCCTCGACCCGAAATTCAGCGGCACGATCTCGCGAGCATCCGCCAGCCATAGAAGAAAGCGATAAAAGGCGAGTTTCGCGCGCGCCTCGATACCCGAAAGAGTCCAAGAGCAAAGCGTAAATGTGCCAGACGAAGAGGTAATACAGTCGCTTCCACAGGAGCCACCGAAACGAAACAAGGCCGCGTCGAGCTGTCTTCGACGCGCGCTGACTGCCCTCCCGCGCGCATTCATCGACGAAATGTCGTTTCTCATCAGGCTGTTACATCGTTGAATGAATTCGCGAGAGAATCCGAGGCGGCGCGGCAGCAGAGGCCCCATTGTCCCGCGTCCCTTTGAGCCCCGCTGCGCGGCACGATTTCCCTCCACGTTTCTTATTCCCGCGAGCACGCTTCTCGCCACTCTCGCTCCTCTTCCACCGCTTCGTCTTTGACCGTGTTTCCCGCGGCGCGAAACAGATGCCAGGCGTCCCTCGCGCGCGAGAGGGTCTCGCGAAGTGCCTCGAGCCGCTCCATTTCGATCGAGCGGACCTTTCGAGTGGCCGTGCCGCGTCCCGCGATACGCGTAACGACTCCGTGGAAACGCGAGCGATTTCTCGTTTGATTCAGAGGCGAAGGCTCGCGACGCGGATCGATCCGCGAGGCGACCCGCCAGCAATTCCCGACGCCGCGCGTCGCGGAAGCGAATTAACCGGGGAACGCATTATCCTCGCCCGAAAGGGGTGAAGTTAATGGAAGACAAACAACCGACCCGACCGGAGCAACCGTTCCCGCTTTGTTTGCGCCGCGAAGTAAGAGAAAAACGGAAGCAATAGACCGGGGACTAGACGGCGAACCGAAGCGCGGGGTGCGTTCCACCCCTCGCGTTCTCCAGGGGATCCAGAAAGGGGGCGGCTGGACAAAAATCCCGCTGAACTCGCTGGATCCTACTAAATTTTAATCCACCTCCTCGTTTCCACCCTTTGTGATCGTAGGTGTAAATCGCAGCGTGGGTCCGTTCCGGACACAAAACCAGAGGGGTTAAAGTATCGCGAACGGGGTTTGTCGAGAGAGAGAGAGAGAGAGAAAGGAATCGGTCGCGATAACCGGACGCGTGGTGAATTTGAAATTTCAGACAGAATCGACGGCCACGTTAGCCACCGGGGTCGGCAATATCGTGGCCTTATTGAATCGTGTCCGCCCCCTTCCGCGAGATACGATTGAATACACGCGGAGGACGTCTGAAAAATAATCTAAACCGAATCGTTCTCGACGGCCCGCTCCCCTTTCGGGACACAGAACATCGGGAACATTTCACCGGGTATTGGCCCGGTCGTTCGCGAATTTCATATCGGATAAACGCGCCCGTTCCCGCGCGAGATTCTAATAAACCAGAGTATCCCATGGAATTGTTGGACAATTTCAAAGCGAGAAACAGCCGTACCGCCTTCTGAGACGGGGGGAAATTCGCCGTATCGGTGCACGAGGAGCGAAGGGTCTCGAAGTTAAACGTGGTGGATAAAAATTCAGTGGCGAGGAATTATGCGCAGCGCCGTTGGAAAGCGAGATGGCGGCTCGAGTCGCGTCGAGGAGGGGCAGGGTCGCGCCGCTTGGCCGGTTGTTTCCGTTGATGGAAAGTTCTTCCCGTCGAAAACTCTCAGTCGTTTCTCTTTGTAACGAAAATCCTCTTTGCGAGGATATTCGCTCTATCCGCGGGGAGCGAGGCGCTTTTGAGAAGGCTCGCGAACGCGTGATACGTCGCCCATGAAACTTTAACGAAGGCGTCGCGAGATACCCCCGCGATCGCTTCGAAAGGTACACATGTACTGTGCGCAAACGTCCGCGAGAGGGCTTCGAAAAATGATCAGCGCGCGTGCGAGCGCACTCTCCAATTTCCGATAATCCCCATTTTAATCGAACTTATCCCGATCGTTCGCCTTGGATCGATCAAATCGACAGCGAGAGGGACAATTCCGCGTTTCCTCGAGCCACGTCGAAGACGTCTCGTAAGAATCGCCTCGCAGACTAGTGAACAACACGAGAGCAACGCGTGATGCGCGCGACTTCTCCTTTTGCTCGGTTTCTAGATCTGTTCAATTTACTTTTTCTAGCGGCAGGAAGGAATCTCCGCCCCAACAAAGGGAGCGAAGGTACGAGCTGCGCGGGGGTGGGCAAGGGTGGTCGCGACTGGAAGGGGGTTGGGGGCGCAGAATCGCTAGAAAGGACGAGGGGTGGCGTAGTTTCGCTTGGTAAAGCATACGTGGAGAACCGTCGACGGTGCTTAAAGCTCAGAGGGTTCTTTGAAACTGTACAATTTCATTCTTCCAGACGTGGACGAGCGCGAAAGATTCCGCGCGGCTCTCGTCCGGATTTTCCACCTGCACCTTTCGAGGGCCGCCGACTTTTTCCGCCCCGTCTCAAAGGACACTGTTGCAGTCACGTAATCCAAATCATTTTACACCGTCGCGGACGTGCGTCACGCGGGGAACGTCAACGCGAATCGACTCGCGCGGATCCATCGCGCGTCAGCCGAGCGCTGCTGGAATACCAACGATGCTGGAACATCCGTTTCCCGATGGAAACACGGTTACGAGAAAGTATCGAAGCGATCGGTCTCTCGATTAGCAGTGGCGTGAGAGTTTGAAACATGATATTTGGAAACGTAAATGGACCAACCGTGGGGGTCGAACGATGCGAACCGTATGCCTGCGCGACCAAGCGCTCCGCGGACCCTCGCGAACAGATATATTACTGCAATTATATCTAACTTAATTACGCGCCACTTCCAGTCGGTAGCTATTTTCGAACACTGTCGATGTAAATTAGCAGCGGCTGGAAACGCACCCCCTGACAACCTTTCGACCCTTCGCTCGAGCGCACCGAGCGTCCGCCTCGGAGGGACGGCGGATTTTTCGCTTCTCCGACGAAAAAACTCGTCGATTTGTCCTCGGAGTGGTCCCCGTGATCCACGGTCGACTGGTTTCCCTTTGAGATCGCGTAATTCTCGTTCGACGCGAACGGAGGGATAATAACGTCGTCGTAAATCAAGATGGTAATTTCCAGTGTCTCGCTTTGCGCCGTTCGTCCGGGAACAAGGTCACGATGGCTGCCAGAGAGATTCCTTCTAACGTTGTTCCGCGTGCGAGCACGCCACGGATCGCGCTCAAAGGGAAATTGTTGTATTTTTCGATGCGCCTGACGCGGAGTGCCGCGTGGTTCCGCGTAATTGGAACAACGCTCCTCGACGTGCCTGGGAACCGGTACCATAATTCGGTCCACCGAATATATACCTTTTCCCCTTTTTTTTCTCCCCGAGCTTCCCCTAGGCGCGGTAACGCACGGTTCCGACAGCGGCCGCGACCAGAGCAGATTAAAAGTTTCATCATTTGGCCGGCTTCCGCGCGACGAGCCCTGCTCGAGTTTTCGCCGCAATTTTCGGAGCACGCTCGAAGAACGAACAACTCGTATTTCATACTTGAAATACGAGCACGACGGGGTGCGGAGGGCCGGAAGAATCCAGCGTGTTAGCCTTAATTAGCGCGCGCATGTGCAGCCAGTTAGCGGGGATAACTGTAATACATTTTTAAACTAATTCGCCGCCCTGTACGCGGCTCGTGGCAGAGGGGGAAGCGTCCGGACGGCGCGATAAAAAAAGTTTAACAGCAACAACTCCATTTTACGGCCCGAGTGTATCCAACGCGAACAAAAGGGGGGCGATGGTGGGAAGACGTGGATCGAGGTTTCCGCCGCGGTTGTTCGCAGGCAGGGTGGACGGGGAGAAGAAAAAATTGGTTCAAGTTAAACGCGCGGGGTGGAGAGCGAACGCCGTCGAAATCGTTGATGCGATCGGGTATCGCGGAGCTGGAAAAGCGGAAAAATTCCCGGTGAAATACTGGAGGGCGAGGGGATTCGAAAAACGCTCTGTACCGGTGTCAAAAATCCCGGCACCGGGTCGTAAACACGTCGGGAGGTGACGTATCAGCGGGGAGGATCGCGGCCCACAGCGAAACAGCTGGCCGGAGGCTATCTAAATGCACCCGCGACACCGATTGATGTTACATCGCCGGAGATAATGGTGTCCAAACAATGTCGGGCCGCGTCAAAACCAGCGGACGTTAAAACTGTTTGTCGTCGAGGACGCTTTGCCCGGCTATTCGCGTCGCTAATGAGACTATTTCATTCGCCGCGCGGATATTTGCACCCGCTTTGGGGAACGCGTTGAACAACTCATCCGGGATCGTCGTCTTCTTCCGCGTGAATGCAACCACCGCGTGTTGGTTGCAAAAATCGTTGAAAATAACAGGGACCATCGCTAAAACCTCGCGCGACATCGATAGCGCAGGGTGAGGGTGCGTTTCCAGGGGAGTCGCGGATTATTTCCGAGGCAGGTAGCGAAGGAGAAATTTGTTAAGGCTTCGAGAGGATCGCGGGACGAGGATCGACGCCCCAGGTAAATGGCTGGCGTTCGTCTGGGGATCTTTCGGTCCCGCGGCACGAGGACGCGAGCAGTCGCTTTGGAATTCTCGTCGCGTGGCTCCGGTTCGCGATAGGAGATTTTACACGGCACGACGGCGGTATCGCGAGCGGGCGATATTGGAATCGCGAGGCGGGCGCCGCGAAAATTCGGAATACAAACTAGGCGAAGGATGGCTGATAAGCCATCCGACTTTTCACGCGGAGGGTAAGTTCCAGCGCTCTTTTCATTGAATCCCGACGCACGGAACGGCGTGACGGGCCGAAAAGGGGGGTGCGGAACGAATTGAAACGGGGCCGCGCGTCGTCGCGTCGAATCGATATAGCCGCGATTCAAACTCGATTCTCGCGCTCGCGAGTACTTCTCGCCCTCCGCCTGCCTCCCTCTTCTTTTCTCCCCGGCCGTTGTTAACCCTGTTCCACGGAGGCGGTGAACTCTGGCATTCCGCAAAGATTGCTACACCGTGTTGCTCGCAAACACCGCGAGCGGAGGGCCTCGGTCTCTGGGAACGAGATCAAACTTTCGCGATTCGAGACTGGTTTAGGAAAAACAAGGGAGAACAACCGGGGGTGTGGGTGTTCAATTAACTCGAGATCCGAGCTGCGAAGATTTCCAGTAATTTTCCGCGTTGATGTTCGCTCTCGACGGATATACTCTCGACTCGGCGGGGGATACGAGAAAATCTGGAGCGGCTGACGAAAAAAAGTAACGCGCCCTCGCAACTCGAATTCGTATCCGATTTCCAAGAAGCGCGATTCGCTTGGAACTCGGACTGGGCGTTCGCGCTGCGGGAATGTTTTCGGCTCGTTAGGGAGCTAACGAGAAGGAACGCGCCGGACGGGGCGCGAAACGACGAGAAAGCTCGAAAATCCGAGGTAGGATAAAACGGAGGGCCGCACCAACTACTCGAGGGCTTTTCGAAGTCGGAACCGCGCCGCTGGGTAATACCAAGGCCCTATCCCGAACGGTCGAGTACTAATCCGACTGTAATAATGCTGTACGCGCACTCTCGCGGGGCTCATCGCGCGAGCGCCGCCGCTTCGCTGGCTATTACCCCGGCTCGACGGTCTGCTCGCTCTCGAAACTCGTTAGACGATTTTTAATACATCGCGCTCGGCAGCGCGCGCCTACTTGTGAAAATCGTGCCTGCGCGCTGGACCCGAAAACGAGCGTGTTAACCCCGGGAAATGATCGATCCCGGCGTGTAACGCTCGCGTTTGCGGGGATCATTCGCGCCGCGGGTGGCCCGGAAAAATTCTGCTACATCGCCGGAGCATTGTTTCTCAAGCAGATGCGCGCAACGAAATGATTAATCGATGTTTACGCCCGGGCGCTGGATAGTGGCTCGGTTCATAATGCATTACAGTTTGAACAACAGGAAACGACAGTGAGGAATTGCAGCTGGCTGCGGTGTTACCGCGTTCACGGAGAAATTTATACGATACGCTTGATGGATTCGCGCGAGCGGGAAGAACCGTCGCGGATAGTAAGCGCGAGGAGTCGTTCGATCGGCGGGGCATTTTTGTTCGAGGGACGCGACGAGGAGGAGACAAAGGGAAAGGGAGAGGGAAGAACGGGCGCGGGAAAGGACGGCGGGGCCAGAGAATAGGGAATGCTTTAAGCTCTTCATAAATCCAGCCGTTTCTCGCGTCCGCGGGCTTCCTCCTTAGCAGCCGTTCCATTTGCATACCAAAGACTAATCCGTGGGCCGGGCCGATTGAAATGAAAATGCACGGTCTCGCCTCGAATATCCACCGGCCGCGGATATCATTCTGTTGCGTGGCGAACAAAGCTCGAACCAGTGTGGGGGGAGGAGGAGCACGATTTATTCGCGGTGGGGAACGCGCGAGCGCGTGAACGAGGGCGCGAGCTGGGGGACGAAGAAAAATAGGGGTAGACGGATAGGGTAGAAGCGACCGCGATTTTCGCGGCGTCGCCACCGTCACGATTTATGCCCGTTCCGTTCCCGAACGTTGACGAATGTTTGTTTCTCTGGTTCTGTTACAGCGACAGCAGCCTGGCCGAGGCAGGAGCAGCCATGCCCGACCGGAGACTTCTGCATGAACGGTGGCACCTGCCTGTTTTTCGAGACCGTCGGTGAACCAGCATGCAGGTGAGCAGAGCATCGATCCGCTTTACTTTCCGCATAATTTACCTCCCGCCGCGTCTACGATTCACCCTCGTTATTCCGCCCTTTTATTATTCGCCGCGATAACGAGCGACGAGAGCCCGCCATCGTCCGACGATCCGAGAAACGACCGAATCTACCGACTCGCTCGCGAAAGAACAAGAAACTAATCGCGACGAGAGCGGGGAATGTATCGAAACCGAACGACCACGAGGTCGAAACGAAGGTACCGTCCAGCTGGAATCGAGTTTCGCCCCCTGCCAAGCCCGTTTTCCATCGACACCTTGCGAGCTAGCTCGAGGTGGAACGAGATCGGAAGAGATCCGAGCAGGTTTCGCGGTATGTTTGCTACCGATTTCGTGAACCTTGCCCAGATGCGCCCGGTCTACTGACCTCTCGACCACTCCGCGCTTCCATTTGCACTCCAATCGCAATTGAACCGGTCTCTCTACTCGGCCGTCCATTAACGGAGAGCACCTTACCCTCGTTTCTCTTATATTCTATTCCACCGAACTTTCCCTCGCGCTCGCCATTTTGCTCCTTTTACCCCGGCGAACGGCAAACTTCCACTAATCAAACTGTTTGTACGTGTTAAGCGTCGAGGAGCGCTTCACTCTCGACTGCGATTTCGACCACTCGCGCGGCTTAGACAGCGTAAGGTATGTTGGCGTAAAAATTCCAGAGACTGGTCCGATATCTTTCGACGCGCAGCGATTCAATCGTTCGATCGAACGGAAGAAAGCCAGAGCGCGCGAGCGAACGAGGAGCAGACCCTCGGGGCGAAAGGAAAAAATGAAGGCAACACACGGTTGAATCGCTTTTCATAAAAAATTCCTTTCACCTGGCAGCGCAGTTTTTACGTTCGTCGAGCGCGTTTTACACCCTTCCCGGCGAATTTGCCCGAAATTTCCCGCGCTCCCTTCTTGGCACGGTTTCGCCTGTTCTTTCGAAAATTAAATTTCCCCCGAGCACAGCACCCCGTCCCACGACGCGATCCACTTGATCGATCGATCGGGCGTGGATTTAATTAA
Organism: Xylocopa sonorina; assembly: GCF_050948175.1. NCBI lineage: Eukaryota > Metazoa > Arthropoda > Insecta > Hymenoptera > Apidae > Xylocopa > Xylocopa sonorina. Next base: position 12,965,661 of record NC_135198.1, read on the forward strand.
AAAAGTTCCGCCACGGATGATCGGTGATAGTTGCGCGAAATTAGCAGCTCGATCAATCGCGAGCGAACGCGTTGTTCACCGTGCGTGCTACCCCCGTTCCTCTACTTCTTTACCTTCGCCCTCTCGTTCGCCGCGCCAAATTACTTTTGTCCGGGTTAAAAATCGCAAAGAGCCAGAGAGTGAGAGAGAGAGAGAGAGACAGACAGACAGAAATGTGGGAAAAAAGTTGGCCAATATCAAAGCAAACACTCGACTCGGGCAACATTCCCCCGCGATCCTGGCAAACACTCGACTCGTTAATTTCAACGATTGGAAGGGGACGCGATATGGAACCGGTCGCTTTTCCGAAACACGTACGCGCCGCTATTATTCCAACCACCGGGGCCAACTTTCCCTCGTCCCTCTTGGTTCGCGCCGCGGAAGAGAAAGTGCCGCGACGGGGGTGGAAAAAACTGCTGCCGTAGAGACGCGGCGACGAGTCGGGCCTTTTGTCGGTGTTCTTTGACGTTGATTAGCCGGTCGTTAAATAAATTCGGAGGGCGAGCTGATCCGCGAATAAAAGTGACCCTGCTGGGGAAACCCGGGGAAAGGGCGAGCCGCGTGGAAAGAGGGAAACGGTCTGCGGTCCATAGGCGGCTGCGGACGTGCACCGTACTGCCATTGGTTGACGAGGGTTTATTGGCTTTATAGAGGAATCGGGGTCGTCCCCGGAGAAACACGGGCCGGGTGAAAAAAAAAAAAAAGAAAAAAAAGAAACAGTAGAAACGACCGATGGCAAGAATGGACAATGGACAAATGAGCGTACGCCGGGCATTGTCCAGTCGCATGCGACTAGCTGGAACGTAGACAGTGGGTTTACGTGTACATACGTAGGTACGTACCAACGGCGATGGGAAATGAATTGGATTCGGGAGGGAGCGGTAAACTGTGTAAGTAAAAAGTTTCGTAACGACGATAAGCATTGGATTAGCCGATCGAAGCGCGAACGATGCTGGCCTCCGACCCAATTTCGCTGGGTCCCGCATAGCGGATTCGACGCGACTTGGTCACGGTGCTAATAAATCGGCGCGAAACCGTATCCTTCTTTCTCTCCCGGCTCGACGCTAGTTCTTTTGGTTGTTCATAATAAATCACAGGTCGTATCTCGAGGATCCTCGATTTATGGATTTCCAGTGACTCGTCTTTTCGCGGAATAAATTTCCCCTCGCGACCGTGATCCCGATAAACTCGCTATAACCCAGCGCTCGAAATCGGTAGGAAAAGGTGGAACCGCGGGCGAGGGTGAGAGAGAGAGAGAGAAAGAGAGAGAGAGGAAAGAGAGGCATGCGAGGCGCGTGTAGCCCCTTCTAAAAAGGCGAGCAGGATCCCTGGATCGCGTGGATCGAGCGATCGAGCCTGGAAAGGGTCGCGGGGAACGCGACGCGGGGTCGATGACCCAGTTTAAAGGGTCGTACCGCAAAATTCCAGCGCGTAGAATCGGTGTCGCGAATCGAGCATTCAGTTTATCGCAGCTGGGTCCCATCGCGGCCGCCTCCACCCCTTCCAATCACCAGCGATCCCTCTTCCAGCGAGCCAGCCAGCCAGCCAGCCAGCCAGCCAGCCAGCCAGCCTCGCGGCACTTCACCAAAATACACGGCAAACGCAAAGCTTCCGCGCCCACCCCGAAACAGCGGCGGGGGTGGGATAGGGCGCTCGTAAATCTCGCTACTCGAGACACTTCATCCCGCATCCACGATCCATTCAATTCCCGCCTCCACCTGTGCAACCTGTGATTCCAGACGAGATATTTGCCACGCGAGGGACCTCGGATCCTCCGATATCGCGGGACGACGACGACGACGATGAGAACGGAGGGAGCTTCTCTTCTGGCTGTCGCCTCTCGATTTATTCCGTGACGCGCGCGGACCGACGGTGGAAACGATTCGACGGAAGTTTCGCAGGCCGTGCGGAGAATTCGGTTCACCGAGCAGGCCGGTTAACGCGTAATTGAGAGATAAACGAGCGTAACGGAGTTTCGTGACGGGCGAAGTATGCACCCTATAGCTAGCTGGTGATGGCGTTCGCGTGTGTGCGCCGCGCCTGCTGGCCTCGCCGCCCCGGGTATTATCGGCCCGCGTACACCGATAAAGTATTCGAAACGGGTATTCCCGCTATAATATCGGATATAATATCGGACAAGCGTTGGAACGCTTGTCGAGGGTAAATTCGGCACCGGGGGTCGTCGACGGTAATTCGACGGAGAGGCGAAAAGCTGACGCGCGACGATAACGCCGCTCGTGGTAGATAAGGCGGACGAGAAAGAGAGGGTGGAAAAAGCGCGGGATATTAAAGCGGAACGAGCGGGCCGTTTCCAGCCCGACTGGCAGGAGCTGCTAGCACGGAAGAAGGAAAGGACAGGCGAAGTAGGAGCTAGGAGGAACTGGAGAAAGGGAGAATAATGCACCCGCTAATATCCACTACTTCGCGCTCCCGACCTCTCGAGGCGTCGTCCCTTTTCTCTATCTCTCTCTCTCTCTCTTTCTCACTTTTCCCTCTTTTTTTCCCCCGACTCCGCGGAAGCTGTTTCCGCGTAACCCTGGCCCACATATACGCGAACCTAGCGCCCCGCGAGCACGCACAAAAGCGACTGCACAAAGCGGACGGTTCCCGCGCAGCTGCCCCCGCGAGAACGACACTCCCCGTCCTTTTTGGATAGTCATTATTTTAGCGGAAGGCGGCACGGTTTTATATGAGAATGTAAACCTCTCGGCTCGCCCGCGCGTGCATGTAGGTCTCCCCGATACGGTTCCGCGCGGGAAATATCCGCGAGTTGATTGTTCCATCGGGCGGCGCGTCGACGTTCCGTGACACGACGCGAAATGGTTTTCATCGGGGGGATTAGTGTGGACAGATGCGTTTATTGGACCGTGATTTGTAATGGGATTTTTTTGTCCCGGGTCTAAATCACAGTTCCACCCGGTGTTTTTGCGTGTCGCCATTTTAATGGAACCTTTCGTACAACTCTGCCGTACAATCCGCTTCGCCTCGTCGCCGCACCCTTCGCCCGTTCGTCGAGAGATCGGTGTAACGAAGTTTACGCTCACTGGTGGACTCGCGTCCGAGGATAAAGCGAGCGTCTCGCGCTCGCGGATTCAAGGTGAGAAGAAGTATAAGGGTTGATGCGACCGATCTGTCTGGCTGGTGCATCGCGCGAAACGGGACAAAGGGCCGCGGAGGGGTGGGTGTCGACTAAAAGCGCCGCCCGGAAGGTTAAAATAATGGATGGACGTGTTTGCGAGCGGGCATAAAGCGTGCATTTTCGGCGTTTTACTTAACCCATATTTTTCACGCGCGCGGGGTTATAAAAAAAAAAAAAAAAAAAAAACAAAAAAGAGAGGAGGGACAGCGAGTGGGTGATGTTGCATTTAACGCGACGTTGTTTTACATTACACGCGAACACGACGGTTTATAATGCGTCCCTTGTCACGGTGTTGTTCATTCCAATGTTTTCTCCGCTGGAAACGGTCGCGACTCCTGCGCGAACCGATGAAACGGAGGTCGCCGTTAAAGAGACGAAAAAAAAAAGAGGTACGCTCTCGAGCAATAAATAAAAATCAGAAGGAAGAGGACGCCTTGAGGGAAGTAGAAATTTCGCTCGACGTAACGCGGGAGGAAAATAGCGGGTAGCTATACATTTAAATTGAAGTTTTTCGTTTGAATTTCACGTGGGCGTTAAATTAAAACCGATGAAAGTCGTTCCGGCTTTTGCCGCGCGGTCCACGCTCCCCTTTGCCGCGCGGATTCCGTTCGCGTTCGTTAATAAAGACGATGGGAATTACGGGGCGAATCGGAGCAGCTTTTTTCCGTTCCGAAACGCGGATAACTCTCGAAGATTACACCGAACAGCGGCGAACGTAACGGGAATCTACCGCGGCGATACGACGCGTACAGGTAAACGACGAAAAATTAATCGAGTCCCGCGAGCGCATTAGCGAGATTGGCGAGGCCGTTTCAACCCCGACAAATTGACCAGGGAGCGCGCGTGTCTGAAATAACGAGCGAGAAACAAAACGCGCGCTTAATAGCGGGGAATCGCGCGAATTCTCCCGTGTCCGGAATCTAACCTGGCCTCGAGCGCAATGAGGGAGCTTCCGGTAAACGAGCTCGTGTTCCAGCGTTGTCGAGGACGGGGGAGAGCAGCCAGACAACCGGATTCCTTGACAACCGCAAGACGTAACGGCGCGCCCCGGTTTGCTGTTCAGGGACATTTAACACGCGCAGACCGCGAACCGGGAGAACGTTCGAACCTGATCGACCGATTAGTTCGGCATAGTTCGAACTTGCGGAATGCGATCGCCATTCGTTTCACCGTTCGAGGTGTGACAGCGGCTGAAAAATTCTACCCCCTCGCGCGACTCGCGGATGAACTCGATTCGAACTCGACAACTTTCCGTTCGCTCGTCGACCGACGCGACGTAACCACCGTGGGTGGGTTCGTGAAAATTTTCGCAGGGGTTAATACGATGGTTAATAGCGATGGTCGGCCGCGATCACCTAAAAGCGGGAGGAGGGAAATACGCGTCGCGCGGCGGCAATTTTCCGGAAGTGCCAACCGGGAAACCGCTGGCTTATTGTCTATTCGGGAGCAGTGAGTGCCGACTAAATTCAACGTGTCTCCCGCAGACGGTTTACTACGCGCGGGAACGATCAGGCGGGCGCGCATTCCGGGGCTGGGAAGACGCGGGCCCGCGGGGAGGGGGGTGCGGGAACGTGCACTTCCGGGGAACCGCGGAACGCGTCGCTTTTGGCCACGGGTACGGTTAAACGCGCGCGAACACCGCCCATTCGTAGCCGTAGTCCTTCGCGTTCGTAATCGAGTGCTCGCGAGAACGCCTCGAAATGCCTGAGAGGGTCCCCTTTCAACCCCAATTTACAATGCAACGGCCTCCGTAATTTACCGGTGGAGAACGGTACGCGAGCGAACCGATAAACGCGTCGCTGTATTGCCTTGCTCCCGGCCCTTGACAAATACTACGTTTGTACGTATGCACGTAGCCGAGGCGGGCGCGGTTTAACGCGGGGGAAACCGGGAAGCGGGTTGGAAAGGGGGCGAGGCTCGTAATACTCCGGCGTCGGCAATCGCGAAACAGTTACAGCTCGTATCGGAACACGAAGGTCTCGCAATTCCCGTCGACTTAATTAACCATTCGGTGCCTTATTTCGTAACGCGCCACCGCGAGTCGCGTTGTTCGGTTACGCGTTCCCCTTCCGTCCGATGAAAATTTCACCGGCAGGTTTATCTCATTGGAAAAGTGTTACGCGGTACTGTACGGGGCAGCCTCCGCGTAACTCTGGGACCAATTATCCCGCGCGCCCGCCGTTAATATAATTCTCCTTCTCGTTACGAATTGAAAACGCTAATACCCTTATCCCGTGAACGACGAGTGCGTTAAAAATAATAACGACGATAATGACAACGATAACGGGGCAAGCTGCGCGTTGTAACGCGTACGAGCACGTAACAATTATGATAATTTTATATTCGAACTCGCGTGGGAACGCGACGAGCTCCCGACACGTTATCGTCGTTAGTATCGAGCGTATAAATATCGTTCACGTGACACGGTCCACAGGCCCCGCGAGCTACCACCTACCACCCTCCCCGAGAAACGCACAGGCTTGTCTGGAAATCGAGCTTTCGTGCCCGAGCTGGCATAAATTTCCCTTACGTCTCAGATAGAAAAAATATTACTCGCGGCAAGGAAGGCTGGTTTATCGGCCGCGAAACACAGAGAGGCGATCGAGACTCGCGAGCCCGCGGGAATGAACTGATTTACCTTCTGGAACAGCAACCCCTCCCCCTTCCTCCCGCCTCGAAATCCATTCACGCGATACGTACGGATTCCTTTCACGACCCACCCGGCTTTTCAAACGCGTTCCCGCTTTTTTTCCTTCGTATTTCGAGAAATCTTTAGAGCTCGATCGCCGGGCGAAAAGTGGTTCCCGTAAGCTGGTTTGACGGTACGTTACACCGCGAGTCGTCCAAAGTACAGAGAGAAGGAGAGAGACAGAGAGAGAGGGAGGGAGAGCTTGGTTAGGCTGCTCGAAAGCTCGAAAACCCTGGCCGAAAAATCCAAGGGACCGTTGAACAAGATCGCAACGACCGCCTGGGCTCCGCGGAGGAGCGCACCTACCTTCCTTTGTATCTCTTCGAGGGTGAACCTCGTTAAAGGTGAATCGAGTCCCTCGTGAAAACTTAAGGAACCGGTGCTCCCGCTCTTCGTTCCCGCGCAACCTAATAATTCATCCTGAGGGCTACTACTCCTTCGTATCTACGGGTTAAGGGGTAGCGATGGGCATTCGAACGCCCCCCCGCTGTCGAGCAATTTCCTCGCGCGAGAACACAGACGTACGGTGTTCCTCCACTTATCATAAATCACCGACGAACCGGTGGTTCCGGGCGAAACGAAATTACAACTTTTCGACGCAGGGCTGATGGGCGAAAGTTACGCGAGTATCCGAAGATCGATGGACGGTTACGGGGACACGAGATCGAAGCGGTTTCGAAGCCGTCGCTAGCCAAAGGGGGCCACTCTTTTCAATCTTTACGCCGCGGGTTCGTTCGGCGAGAGGCTGCTGGGTTCTGCGGGTCCAAAGGGGTGGCTTATGAATGGGCAATTAATCCACGAAAACCGCCAGCGCGTCGTCCACGGTGCTTGCGTGCTCCGTTACGCCGCTAAGCTACCTAAAATCCACCCGTCCGCCCTCCTCGCCGCGCTGTATTATTCAAGGAGCACCGCTTTACTCTCCCTGCCTCTCCGTCTCTCTCTCTTTGATAATGATTTATTTAGCCGAACTGCAGGCGCGAACACCTAGGCGAACATTAACCATGAGACCAGCCTCAACCGCCTGCTCTCGGTGCGTTCCTTTCAAACTGGTAACGTTGTTATCCTCGCGATTCGTAACGAGGTTACGCGATATCTTCGCCAGGATGGGAAAGCGTGGAGAAAACTGGCGCGGTCCGGTTTGATGGAATATTGAAAACTCGCCCCTCGCGTCGAGACGCGTTTTATCGTGGCTTTTAACGCCGCCAACTGTTCACCGGGGATGAAATTAATAAACGCTCGGCGCGCGTAACCGTCCAAATTGCGGGGGTCCCTTTACGGGCAGAACAACACGCGAACTCGTGACATATAATTAAACTATCATCTCCATATTCATGCCGGTCAAAGCAAACTTCCATACTCATCCATATACATTGCTAAACAGTTGTCGGTCAGCTATTTGCATTCAGGTTACAGTCTTCATTAACCGGGCTGGTGCTCGCGCGTTAAAACGCAGAAATTTTTATTCACCCCTTACCTCGTCGCCCCCGCCGCGTTCCCGTCGAACCGGCGATGTCGTTGACTTTTAAAAAATTCACGCGAATCACGCCAAGCTCTCTATTTCTCTCCTCTCGCTCCCTTCCTCCCTCGCCCTTTCATCGATATCGACGTTCTCGCGACCTATTCCGTCGCGTTACGCTGTATTACGCTGTGTTACGCTGTATTACCGCCGGCAGACGACACTCGCCACGCCGCGCGAGAAGGAAGGGGGCGAGCGGGGAAGAGAGAAGAAAAAATAAAAAGGAAATCGAAGAGAAACGCGGAGCAAATCGAAACGTCTACGAAGACTGGCGTTTCAGTAACCCACTCGATGTTCCTCTAACCCGATCCACTTAGTCGGTCCTGGGTGCCGCGCGAGAAAATTCACAGGCCGAGGCGAGGTGTCGCGGGGTGAATTCCGACGCGTGTCGACGACACGCCTTCCCTCCAGGATGGAATCGGGTTTGCGGAAACGCCAGGCGGTATGAAAAATCGCTGGGAAGGACGTCGCGAACGCGCAACCAATATGATAACGCGTTTTGACACGTAAAACTCCGGCAAATCGGTGGCTGGCGCGTTTCCGCGCCGAACCGCGGCGACGAAAATATACGCCGGGACAGCCGAGGGGCGAGGCGCGGCGAGGGACGACGAGGGGGGAGTTACGCCCCTGTCTGAACGTGTCTCCTCTCGCGAAGACAAAATAGAGCCCCGTCTCGCCTCCCGACCCGCCTCGACGCCCCTAGGCCCGCGCGACGCGCCGCGCCGCGTCGTTTCTGCTCCCATGCAGAAATCTTTCTCGCCGCTGCTTTTTCCAGACGCGCGAGCATACGCTAGACGAGACAGTGCCGTTCACCTACCGTCGAAACCTACGCCGAAGGGTGTCTACCAGCTTCCGCGAGATATTCGTGCAAAGTATCCTGTCTGCCTCGCGACATACCCAACGTCTCTCGTCTTTCACGCCATCTTCTTGCACAAATTTCCCCCCCCCCCCTTTTTTTTACACGTTCGCGACTTCGATTTAGTTGTACAGGAATTCTCAATGCGGATTAGCGACTCGAACGCGATCCAGCGACTGATAAAATAGTTTCCGCGACAGAGGGTGAAAAATAAGCAGGGGGTTGATCGCGAAGGAATTTTCGAGCGGCGAGCTGCACAAGCTCGAGGTGTCTGGCGTTTCTCGTCACAGCCCTGCTCGGACCGCATCTCGTCTTCTTCGCGAGGACAAAATAAAACTTGGCCTCTCTCTCTCTCTCTCTCTCTCTCTCTCTCTCTCTCTCTCTCTCTCTCTCTCTGTCTCTCTCAGCGCTCGTCGGTCGCGCGGAAGCTCGGATCAAGCTTTTTTTCTCGCGGCGCAGTAGCACGGCAGACAAGACGGTACCGCGGGTACCACGGCTAGCCAAAACATTCGAGACTTGATCGCGAGCCAAAAATCTCATCGCACCGCCAAAAAGATACACCTGGCCCATGGTGGGCCGCGGTAAAAAAGAGGGACACGGTTCTATTTTTCTCGATCTCGTCGCCCGTTTGCAACCTCCCCGTGTCTGTATCCCTGTATGTTTCGCTATTCTCGTATCGTCTCGCCTCGCCGGCGATCAATTCCGTATAACTTTGTTGATATTTTCGGGAACCGCTCGACGGAATTCTCTGCGGATCCTCCGTGCGCGTGGCGAACGGGAAAAGGAGAAACGGCAACCGATAGTTCAGACGTAGCTCGAGCGGGCGCTCGAAACGAACGACACGGTCCATTATCCATCGACAATATTTGCAAGCCTGTTTTTATCGGTCGTCTACGATCCTCTGGCTCGTCGAGCTTTCGATTAATATCGCAAGCGCGTCGCGTTCCGCGTGAATTTTAATAAATTCAAAGGTAACCCATCGGCGGAGCGCGTGAACGCGCGCACTCGAGCCCTTTGTGAGCATATTTTCCTCGCGGCGCGGATCGAATATTCCATTATCACAAATTCCTCTGGCAGTTGCCGCGGGATAACGTCCCAACGATGTCTGTGCCGCGGTTGTTCTCTCGCGTCCACAAAAACGCCCGGAAATAATTTCGATCGAGCGTGCTCGATTCGAAAATACGAACGGTACCGATACGAATCGTGGTTCACGCGTGCTTCACGCGTTCTCCATCTTTCGACTTTGGCTCGAGAAGGTGAAGAGAGCCCGTGGAACATATTTTTACCGCAGCCGCGAAACTCCTCGGGTAAAAAGCGAAGACGAACGCGTCGAAAGCTACGGCGAGCTTTCGCAGGTCTTTGTTCGCGGCTGGAAAATACGGCCGCTAGCCGAACGTTGCTAATCCGTCGGATTATCGTCGAACGATCGCTTTCTTCGCGCCTGATTTATGCTGGCGTGACCCGCTAAAGGTGGATTTACACCTCGTGAAGTTTAAAAGCACACTTCCCCCGCGCGGCTGTTAAGTGTCTCTCTGCCCGGTAGATTATATCGATGTCGAATTACGCGGAGCTCTTTATTCGCCTCCTCTCGTCTTTCCGTCACGAGGTTCACGAGCGGCGGAAACGTTCCCTTATAGCCGGGGAAAAAAAGCTTTTCACCGTACGATTAAAAGCAGAGATAGCGGTTGAAATTCTCCTTATTCTTGAATATTATACGCACGCCCCGAGCAATGCTATTCCATTTCTCTACGAAAATTAGTTCCCCTGGAAGCACCACTTTCTATGAAGAGGAGAAAGAGCCATTAACGTGGTTCTCATTTTCTTGAATCATTCTTTATTCATTCTCGGAGGGGGGCAAGAAAAAGGCGAGCCGATCTCATCTTTGTAACGCGTGATTCGAGCTTCTCCGGCTTCCGGCTCGCCTCGCGGTCGGAGGGGCCGTTTCAATCCAGCCGCGAAGCAAGAAGCTCGGGTGGAAAAGAGCGAGAAAGGGCGTGCCGTGTTTGGAGAAAACGCCCGTCATCGTTAAACAACGACGCGGTGGACGCGAAACTCGTGGCTCGAAGGAGCTGTTTCAGCTCGAACGATAAAGCCAAGCGCACGAAGAGAGGGTTAATCGATACGCGAGGGCGCTCGACACTCGCCGATGTGAAATTTATGATCGAATTACCAGGCCAGATATCGCGGGGATGATCGCGCGGAGATCAGGGGAAAAAAGTACCGATAGCCAGCCGAGACAAATCTGGCGCCACCTAATGAAAATCGAAACTGCGAAGTGTCGCGTCGACCAACCCTCCTCATCCCAATAACGTCGGTTTCAAGTTCATGGATCCTCCGACGCGACCAAATGGAATCTGATAAAAGTAGGCCAGACACGAGGTTATCGTTAGCGGAACAGAGAAAGAGAGAGAGAGAGAGTGTATGTGCGAGCATACAAATATTACTTTCGAATTCAATTTTGAACGAGCTAACCGCGCGACTGTAAATCTAACAGAAAAAGGATTCCTCCTGCCACGTCTGGCCGCGATCATCCCCCGGTTCTGATACCCCGAAAACCGGTATCTCTGGGTCCCCTCGACTGAATGAGGATTTATTAGCGACGCGCGGAACGAACGGAACGGAGTCGCGTCCGAAAGTTAAAAAACAATCCGGTCGTAAATTTCCGCGCGATCATCGCGCAATTAAATCTGGCTGAGATTTATTCGCGCGAGTATCGCGAGGGCGGCGGGACCGTCGAAACTTTGCCCCGAAAAAATTCGGGGGATCGTGGAAACGCGGGGCGGCGCGAGGTCGCGAGTGCTCTCGCAACGAGACGTGGCTAAACCGTGGCAAGTCAAGGGGCGACGGTAACTTAATTAATTAAGGTGAATCGCCTCGAATTGCTCGCGCGTTTTACGCTCGCCACCCTGACTAATGGGCCCCGCGCAGATTAATACGTCCTGCAGATGTTACGTAACGGCGTAAACATTAAGACTGCAGAGCATTCAGCTCGACGATTGGATTATCGCGGACGAGCTGCCGAAAAATGCGAGTATCAAATAAATCTCGCCGATCCACGTCTACCACGCGCGTACATCTCTCTCGATTGGCTTTGAATAATAAGCCCCGAGCCGAGCGTCGTTATGAATTATGCATGGTTCGGAAATCTAAAACAGATCGGAAAGAGATTCGGCGAATCGGTCGGCCCGGAACTTTCGCCGGGGTGAAACAACCGACGAACGAGCTTTTAAACGTCGATCACCTCCAGCGAGCATCGTTCGAAATAGCCACTCCGATCCAGTTTCTATTATTAACGTCAGCGGTTGATTAAATGTTGTTTAACAGCTTCGTTACAGCCTCGATACATTTCCATAGTTACCATTGTCCGAACTGTAATCGATATATTTAAGTGGCCGCGACCAACAGAACCGTACAACTGGAAGCTGTGCAGCGCGCGCGAACGATAATTAGCGAAAATGTTTGAACGCGTGTAGACGGGGAGGGGAACGGTAAACAACCATCTCGATTTTATCGATATAACGGAGGGCGGGAGGAGATAACTTTCCGCGTGGAAATGTTGACCCAGCGATCGGTGGCGGGCATCCCCTATCGCGGAGAGGGATGAAACGGGTAAGGAAGGCTATATAGAAGAGCGGATGCGAGGTTGGAAAAGTTAGTTTCGGTGACATATGTGGCCAACGCGCGTAGAGGTGGAAGCCGAGCCGGGGTCGCATAGGAGCAGCCCGCTGCGAGCTGCGTGACATTTCCACCCCGTAACTATCTCGAACCGTCGTTTAAGGAAATAGAGCTGTCCTACGCAAGCACGCCTCTCGCCGTGGCAACCGGCTCTCAACGTGTCTGCCGATAAATGGTAATCGCGGCGAAGGGTGCGCGGACCCATCCGTTGCTAACTGACAGCACGCGTATCGCGATAGAAACGGGGGCACCCTTATCGTTTCCACTAGCGACGATTCGAAATTTTTCCAAATTCTAAACGCAATTAAGTGGCTGTATCTGTTACGAAAGTATCGCCCGTGTATCGCAGAAAAATTTCAATAACGGCCACGGTTATTAATGAACAAAGAGCGCGCAAAGGGACACGGAGATCGTCTGTTTAAAACGCGGAAAAATTGGTATCAATTCGGAGCTCGATATCGCTTCGCGCGGGACGAAATTAACCGGAATCGGTAATCGACGCGTCGGACGCGTACAAGTCGGCCGTTGATCGGGGAAACGAATGATAATGAGGTGAATCTCGACGTGGCCCCCGTCCGCGGGAGTAATAAACGGAAACTTAATCAAACGACCCGACGCGGTTCCGCCAATCCGATTGAAGTGCTTTCCTATGTAGCGCACGCCGCGGCGCGACTCGGCCGATTTTTCACCGCGGATTTCCGCTGGATTTCGCTCAGTCACGGCCAGCCATTCGGAGTAATTAATCGGTTTCCTGATGCGGCGTACCCAATTCCAGCCGCCCTCCTCGACTTCGAATATAAATATTACGAAATTGCTGACGATTCCGGCGGGCGGATCGCGACCGCAAATTTGTACACCGCGATGAATCCGTGAAATAGCGGGTGTGTGTGCCATCGCCGCGCGCGATTCCACTCGCTGATTCGTGTCATCGATAATACTCCGATTAAATAATTGTTAATAATTACGAGGGCCCGCGTGCACCAGCCAGCGCAACGCGCGTACGTCGAAGTCGATTTAATCCCTCTGTCGCCTAATCGCGACGGACCACTGTTTTATTTCCCGGAATCGTGCCGAGCGACGCTGTTTAACAACGCGACAACAAGCTTCATAAAGAGCCCCGTTTCTCGTGCAAATTCATTCCAACTGAACGCATACCGGAATACATCAAGAACACCGAGGCCAATTACGTTGCTCGGTCCGGTTCTTAGAGGTAAGATTTACCTGGGGCCGCTCGTAGCCTCGTAGCCGCGCGAAACTCCCCCGTTTCGTTTAATTAAACGCTTCCCTAATTAATTAGAGACAGATCGAGGACCGTTCGATGGACGCGTCGCTGCGGGCGAGGATATTCGCGCGGATCGTGGTGCCTGCGCTCGTAAAATGTTCGCCGCCCGGTTTTGTACGCAATCGGTTTTACTGGCGGACACCCGTTGAATTTTTCTGGCTCGACGCGAACTTTCCCGATGCTGTTTCCCTCCCGGTCGCCAGCAAGTCTCACCCCCGTGCGGGCATTATTATCCTCCTTTGCACACGGCCAATCCTCCGCGACACGGTTCAAACTTAAATCTCGGTTTACATCGTATTACGACCTGTTCGCTTTCAATCGCTATTCCACCGATAAATCGCGGAGCAACGATTCACCAGGAAGTAATCCCCGCGATAACGCAACCGCGCGACACCGAACAGAACCTCTGCAGTCTTCGTAACTTCGTTCGCTCGTCGATGAACGATCTGCTCTACACTCGAACCTACGACACCCTCGTTCCGCGAGGTCCGTCGACGAATTTCAGCGGATTCTAACGTCAGCCTCTGACTCATTTCGTTGAGAACCAGCGATGATAACCGAACTTCCGTACCGAGGTTACATCCTGAGGCGGAGATTTCCCCTACTGGCGGCGGAACGTTTTCCCGGTGGCCACTGCAACGATGGAAAATGATCGAGGGCCGAACAGCCCTAGCCGACGTCCCAATTTCCCAGACGGTAACCTGTCCCGCCAGCTGGCACCCTTCGGGACATCAGGATTTTCCCTCGTGACCCACCAGCCGGCCGGGCCAACCCCCTCGGCTACACCCGGCCATCCTTCTCCATCCAAGCCGATCCTTCCCATATACCACGTCCGAGGGTTATGGTTCGGCATAAATCTACTTATAACGGCCGGCAACTATTCGTCGACGCTGGACTATTTCACGAGCTCCTCCGTGACATAAACGCGCGGCGTAAATCCTGGCTGTACGGACGTAGGGGTTGGTTACCACCCCTCGAGGACGCGCTATCCTGAAACGGTATCTCCCTGGCCGCCCCCTGTCGTTCTCTGCTGCCTCTTCGTCTTCTTCGAGCGGCTGTCGGACGATCGATTCGGTCGACACGCGCTACACCACCCCCCGGATCCAGACGGCCGATGGCAAATTGGAAGACGCGCGGCCGTTTGTACGGCGACCTCGTTAACGTAATATTGTAATTCAGGGTCGTGGTGTTACGCGTTCAAGTTTCAGCCGGCGGAGGCTCGAACCCGGACAGCTGTCGGCCAGACAAACTTCCCGCTAATTACTCGAACTACGATTAACCCTGTGATCGCAATATATCACCGGGAGAAGGGTGGTCCGCTGAAAGACACCGGATTAAGGGTAACGAATCGATCCTTCTCCGACGGCATCGTTTATCAAATCGAGGAACGATTCGCTTCTCGGCTTCATTTGTTCCACGGGGATGGACGATCGATCCCGTGTTCCTCGTCCCTGCGATTAAACCGGTGGAAACAACCCCGGGTTCGCGTTATCGAAACGAACATTCGTGGCGACCCGACGGCGGCGTATCATGGCAGAAGACGTTACCATTTATACGCGCCAGTTCGCAACCGAATGCCTCCGAGACGTTGAAAGGGTGTTCATGGCGGAATGAGATGGCGAACGTAGTCGAGATGGGGGTTGGGGGTGGGGGAGACTTTGGATAACTTCGCTCGGAGTCCTGTTGGTACGCCAAGAGGGTAGGATACGTATGCGCCTCGGTGGATGCGACCGCCATACGACCAAGCGGGTAACCCAGTTTCGCTCACGGGAAGTTGGCGGGTGCACCGGGTGAGAGAAGGGTGGCGGTGCCGCGCAGGTAGAAGCTCGCCCCCGCGTAGCTGCTGGAGAGTGTTTCGAAATAAAGTACGGTACATTATAGCCAGAGACGTTCTACACACGTTCAGAGGCACGAATAGCGAGGATAGGCGCGCATGCGTCCCGGGGTGCACGCTCGAATAATTTCAAAGAGAAACAGACAGAGCGCGGATGAAGCGGGACAGAAGGTGATAAAGAAAGAGGAAGAAAAAAAAAAGGAAAAGGGAAAAAAGTGGTGGAAAGAGGATGATAGAGCCAGCGGAAGGGAAGAAAAGAGAAAGTAAAGAGCGCGGGAAGCGCAAAGGGAAGGGTGGCAGCCCCGCCCCTTTAAAGTGTTATGTTTGAAATTGCGTTCCGCGGGAGCGTTATTAAATTAAGTAAACCGCAAAAAAGTTTCTTTCGAGCTGCTGGCCGCATACGCTACCGGTGTAGTTACAGACCGAGTCTCGCCCCTGGCATATATGGGAATTAATACCGGAGGAAAACCACCCTGCGCCTCTTTCATCCCCTTTCTATTTCTGACTGCGCACAACCAACCGAGATCGAGTTTCTAAGCCCGTCCGTGCCCGCTTCCTAGACACGATCGCCGCGTATAAAAAGGTACTTTTAATTTCGCGATCGTAATATAACGTAGCCAAAGTACAGAGCGCCCGTTGAGCGCCGCCCCGGAACCGTAGGTAAGACTTCCGCTGGCCCGTCCGACGATTCGTGCACGCTCTGCTACAAATGCAAACGTTCCTCTGGCCACTTTTTTACCCGAACGAGACTACACGCCAAGAGCCTTTTAAGAACGAATTTTTTCTCCGCCACTTACCAGAGTTAGTTCGCAGAGCGCGCCATTAGTAATTAAAACTGAACTCAACGAACCACCGAATTAACCGTACGGGGATCGGAACCCGACCGTCCACCACCCTAAAGACAGAGGGGGCGAGGACCCTCGAGTACCCTCGAATCGCCAATTATAAATTTACGCCGGACTGTGCCGCGAAAACAAAAGCCACCTCTTTGACAGGGGTGGCGGTAGGAAAAACCGAACGACTTTGCGAGAAAGTTCCCGGGCAATTTTCCCCTGATAATGGACGCCCTTAAAGCGATTGACTCGCGCGAAGAGGGGTCTGCTTTGATACTCGCCGCTCCAACTTTTTACTCGTCGAAAGTTTGACACTTTCGGGAACCGGTGGCGCCGGCGTCCGTAGAAAAGGGTTTCGTTGTCGGCCACCGGGCAAAAAAGAACGAGAGGGTCCGCGTCACGGCGTTATCAAAGACGCGAAAACAATGGAACTCGCGAAACGAAAGGTATCGATCGTGCAACGCTGACAACCGAACCGTCGCCTCCGTTTCTCCGACTACTTTACCAAGAAGAAACGACCCGATGATCTTCTTAATTCTACGGACAACGATCGACTACGAAAAACTTGTATCGACCTCGAGTTACACCTTTCGTAAACGCGTTACTCCGTTTATTTCCCCAAAACGAGGCTCGAGCAGATCCTGTCGACTGGTAATTATCAAAGATCAAAGCTAAAACGCGCGCAAACAATCAACCCTCCGATAGGGGGCGAGAGAGTGGCTTTTATGACAACGTAGTAACGAAGAGCATTAATCCAGCGTTCCTACTTTTTACGAGACGCTACAAACGGATATAAATATTCCAGCACGCACCTGTAAACGCACTCGTCGCGGAAGTGTTACGGCGCCGAGAGGGTTGGGTACACCGCGCAACCGCGAGTTTACGCTCAACCGAGAAATCGTGTTCCCATAAAACCCGTCATCCAGAAAAATCAGTTTTTTATGACTGCCGCGGAGTAGAAGCCGTGGGAAATAGTTGCCGCTCGTACAAGCCCCGAAACGACCGCCAATCAAAAGTATTAATTAACGTAAAACTCGCGTCTTGCTCGCGAATTCGCGAGTTGTTGATTTCGACCGATTCCTACGAGATCCTCGAACAGCTTGAAACGGTGATTCGCGGATCGACTCTCCGAGAAAGCACTCGTCGCGACACTTTCCATGAGGCAGACGAACTTTCAACGAATCGTCGTGGTTTTTGTCGTTACACGCTGTCTTCCACGGCTGATTTATCCAATGCTCGCGTGTAAAAGTGCACCGCGATCCGGTAAACACGCATGATTACGATAAATCTCAATGGGAAGCCAATTACGTGTTCGAAGTTACCAGCGAGCGTTAATGGGTTCAAGTGAATGGTACAGTAAATTGCACTATCTCCGGTGCTATTCCAGGTTGTATTCAACGGTAAATCTACCGCGAAGTATATTTAGTGCGTGGTCCTCGTAAATTCGCGAGGGTGCGGCTCTCGAGCGTGGAGGGGAGAGGAAAGAAGGAAGAGAAAGAGAAAGGGAGAGAGAGGGAGAGAGAGAGAGAGAGAGTGAAAAAGGAAAAAGGGCAGGGGTCGGGGGCGGAGGTGAAATAAAACGAGCGAACGAGGAAGAAGAGGCGCGCGGCAACATTTTCGCGGATGACCGTCGTAAAAGTCGCGAGGATCGACGGGAAAGTTTATTATAAAACCTTGTCCCGCGACTGTTCGCCCGGGGAATAAATAATGCGAACGAGTCAGTTTCGCGGGTATTTATCGCGTTAACGGTCCGCAGCATATGTCCCCTGTCAGTTTTTTAATGCGTTTTAAACGCGCACCGACGTGCGACAAACTCGCGGCAGACGCGAGTCCTCCTCTCGTCGCGATTTCTTTTTCCTACCGATCCGCCCGTTCGCCCACCCCCCCTCGTAGCCAGACGAAACCGAGGGTGCCTCTGTCTACCTATGCGCGTACGATCGCGCGGAATGAAAGCGAGAACGATTCGTCGGCAGCCAGAGTCGCTCGATGACGCGGATATGGTTTATCGCGTGTGCGGGACGAAAAGTGCTCCCGCTTGATTTCCCGCAGGGCCGCGTCAATGGGACAATCTACGAGTCCTAGACCGATTGTTCTCTCGCGCGTGCAGTTTTCCCATGGAACATCTTCGCGGGCTACGGAACAACCACGGCGTAAAAAACAGGCGTCGCGTAATCGCGAAATACGTTCGACACCGTATTGGAAGAGGGAGAGAGAGAGAGAGAGAGAGGTGACGCAGAAGATCGTTTAACAGCGAGCATTTCGACTTCCACGCTGATGATCCTCCGCTTCTGGCCGACGAACGCGCGCGAGTGCCGCGAACAACACCACGTCTTCCACCAGCGTTCAGCGCGTCTCGTCGCGGTTAGTTAACCGTGCTATAAATACGACGACGTCGGCATAACATTATTTTTCCAAAGAAACGTCTCGAAGGCATCGCGCTCCGTCTCTGCTCCGTATCTCCCTCTTACCCTCCTCCCGACCTAGCCGGCTCCCGATGGCTGGTGTTCGAAGTTCCGCGAGGAACCACATTTCGTAGCTAAACGCGACGAATGGCATGTATACGGATAGATGTTGATATCTTGTTGCTCTGTTTGCAGATGCGCGGAGGGCTTCACGGGTCTGCGATGCGAGTCGAAGGACGTCGGCAGCCCTGGTAGTGTGTACCCGCGTAGGGCACCGTTTTCCTGCAAGCTGGGACTCTCGACCTCGTACTACTGCTAGCGATAATCGCGCGGGGCCCTTCCATTCCGAGTAGACCCGTTTCTAACGCTGAAAACTCGGTTTACTCGGTTTACAGCCGGTCGGAACACGAACGAGCCTCTCTCGAGCCCACGAGCAGAATGTCGTGAGAGGGCCAACGCGCGACCAAAAAGATACCTAAACGAACGAGGAGGCGACTATAGTAACCGATCTCGATCGATCGCGGGATCGAGCGAGATTATCTGCGAAACGGAAACGCAGCGAAATACACGACGAGAGAACCTTTCACGCAGAAGGGTTGGGGGTGGGGGGGTTTAAACACGCGAGAGGGAATACAAAACGAGGGATGAAAGAAAATAAATGACACGGGATCGACTAATCGCGCGGATTTTTCGGGAACCGTTGTTGTTGTCGGGCATTAGAACGAGTCCTCTGTATTGTAGGAACAGGTTCCAAAATCCATTTCTTTCGGCACCGGGCATTCGCACCTTCTTCTTTCTCTTCTTCTGTTTCTACTTCGCCTCGACTCGACAGTGTCGTCTACTTTTCGTCTGATTCTACCCACGATTCTTCCTCTTCGACGCGAACCGCCGTCGTTTAACCGTCGTCGCTTCTCGATCGGGTAATATGTCGCGTCGCGACGCGTGCCTCGCGCCACCACGCGCGGCGACTTCAGCCGCGAGAAGAGAATCGAACGGGTAGGGCGGGGGATGAAATCGAGTGCGTGAGTGTTGTACGCGTGAGCGAATGGTACGCGTGCATCGGTGCGTGAAAGGCAGAACGGAGCGACAGAGGTGAACGTGCCAGCGAGGGTGTGCAAGGGAAAAAGAATCGTGGCGGATTCTCGCCTTCGTCCCGAACCCCTTCAGTTTCATATCGCGAGAAGCAGAAGAGAGCGTTCGAGCGACGCTCGAGTGATTCAGAAGTGGTGCTTGACCTCGAGAACGAGCTAACAAAAAGGAGAAAAGAAGGAAAATGAAAAAAAAAAGAAGGAGAAAACAAAGAACGGGGGAAGCAGCTAGAAGAGCGTTCGAAGGTCGCACTTTTCGGCGTCTCCACGGGAGAACAATACCAAAGAGCCCAGGGTCTCGATGAAGAACGTCGTAAGATAGGTCGGAATACTTGGTAATCGACTAGATCGATACGCCTACGCGAACGTATGTAGAGGAAATGAAAAGAAAAAAGAAGATACAACGCACCGTAGAGAAAAGGGGTTGAACGTCGCGAGAGGGTACTTATCTCCTGTATTCGTTTTTGACGCGCGACACAGGGACAAAGACAATCTCGAAACGCGTCGAAATATCCGAACGTTTGTCGTGAAAAAGAAAAGTGTGGAAGACGGTGGGACGCGATTCGAGATTTAACGATGATCGATTTGGCGAGCAACACCCCCGTCGTGACTCGTCCTCGGTGACTTCCCTTTCTTCGCGATGGAAAAGGGAGCGTCGTCGTCGTCGTCGTCGTCGTCGTCGTCGTCGTCGCCGTTGTTATTCGCGAGGGGGGCTGGGGATCCTTCGTCGGTCGTTGTTGGAAAATGTGGGCCACCACCGGTGGTGCGTAAAGTTGCGTCGAGTGGAACAAGGCGGTGGCGGAGGGAAAGGGAAAGAAAAGTTATCCGTCGCGAAAACAGGTTCAACGACGCCAGAAAATAGATGCTCGTGCGGTGGATATATGTATAGTTTGGACGTCTGGCCGAAAATTTCTTCGTATTTTTAAGCATCCACCGAGACAATTCGAGAACGCGTCGCTTCGTGGATCGATTGTGTCGCGCGGCCAGAATAAATATAATAATTCACTCGTCGCCAGCGAAATTATCGTCGTCCCGGTTCTTTTTTTCTTTTTTTTTTTCTCTCTTCTCACCACCAACCGTGTTCTTCTACCCGCGAGGCGGCCGCGATTTCCCGGAAATTTCCAGCAACGATTGATAAGACCAGTAACCTCTTTACGAATGTAAAAATAACACCGAGGGGAACGAGGAAATTGGCCGCAAGAGCCGGTCGATAGAAAAAGAAACTGAGAGAGAGTGTGAGAGAGAGAGAGAGAGAGACCACTAGGCAAAAACGATTTTATGTAAAATATGATAATGTAATACGCGTTAGACTAGCTAAAGCAGAGACTTAAGGTAGTTAAAGAAAATAGAGAGAGAGAGAGAGGAAGTGAGAAAGAGAGTGAGAGAGAGAGAGATCTCGAAAGAGAGCGAGTGAGAGGGAGAGAGAGAAAGAGAGAGAGAGAGAGAGAGCGAACAAAAATATCGCGACGACTAGGAAATGGGCACGTTGGTCGAGAACTTTCCGAACGAGACGATTGGATGCATCGAGTAACACGAGGCGCGCACGAATCTTCAAATTGCTTAATTTCCCTTTTCTTTTTTTCGTTGGAAGTATTTTTTTTTCAAACAATCTCCCTTCGTAATATTCGACATCGTCACGGTTGCTTCGCCCGCAGCACGGTGGTATTTTTCTCTTCTCCCCCATAAAGCGCGCGTTCCTTTTCTCTTTTTTCTTACCGACAGCCACGTAGAAAGAAAGTGGAACGACGATATTTTTGGCGGGCACGATGGCGAATCGATCTCTTCCGGAATTCTCGACGTTACGACTTCGCGAGAGGAGAGAAAAAAAAAAGGGAAAGAAAAGAGAAAAAAATGAGATCGCGAAAGAAATACGGAAAGGAGGGTAAGGGGGGGCGTGTGGGATGCGCGCTGTGCTCCAGCAGTCTCGGGACCCTATTTATGTTTTATATTATATTATATATATTATATATATAAATATGTGTATAAACATTTTTAATTTATTTATTTAATTCATTAATTTTATTGATTTACGATTAAACGTCATCTCCATCTCGGTAACCACCTTTGTTTTTAATCTTACGTTGACCTTTACATTCTCGTTTCGTTCACGCCGTTTCTTTCTTTCGCCGATGGTTAGTTAAGCCGGTTAAACGTTAAGTTCCCTCGATTTCATTATTTCCGGTAAGCGCCAGCAGGTAGGTGGTACGAATCCTTTCTTTAAGCGCCCCGGCCGATCCACCCCGTCCCGTTCGCGTGGCGAGGCTCGCGACAACTCGAACGGGCGGCCGATCGCGCCGATTAAGCCCACCCGAGAGATCAGAAAGTTTTCGACAATGTCGCTGAGTCCCCGTCGCGGGACAAAGGGGGAAGGCAAATGCACCGGCACGCGAAACGACCGATCCGAGACAAAAGATTCTTCCCGGAGCAAAAGTTCATGGCTGGGCACGGATTCAGGCCGTGGGACGAGAAAGAGTCGCGTCGCGGCGAAAGAACCCTCGAAGAAAGCCAATAGAAATTTTCATAGCTAGCAAAGAGTTTCTCGTCTGCCGCCTTTACTCTCTTATTGCATTCCAGCGAGTCGTTTCGGGACAAGTCACTTCTCTTCGTTTGCCCCAACCAACCCCCCCCCCCCTCCCCCCCGCCGCCCGCCGTGGAAAATAGCTTCCCGCCAGTACCCCCGTTAGAGGGATGAGAAGCGATAAACAGAACTGGCGAACGAGACGCGCGACGGTGCGTTCCCATCCCGAAATTGTCAAAAGAACCGTGCTACAATCAGAAGGACTGACTCGATGCGCGATGACAACGCGATGAGAAAAAAAAAAAAAAAAAAAAAACGCTAGGAACAACGAACGAAACAATTCGCTGGAAAGCGTCGTTCCGCGTGCCTCGTGCGGTGTATTCCGCGTGCGTGGCCCGTAAATCGCGCCAGCTCCGTAAAACTCGTACGATACGACCGCATCGATCCCTCGTACAACCGCTCCCGCTTTAATCGAACCACCCTCTGCAGCATTCCCGCGAACTCGGGACGAGAAGTTACCAAGAACACCGTTCCGCTTCAGGCAGCGGAACGCGGCGACGTCGAAGAGCGTCCTGGAAACGCCGAGGAACGAGTGGTCCGCTGGTCGAGGCCCAGCCGAGCTCTCTAACCTGTTACACCCGGGGAAATTCGTTTAAAACTACGATAATTCATGGATAAGTCGGCCGGGATAACGAACGATAAATTATTTGTACAACGTCGGTCTGGCAGCCGCTCCGAAATAGAAACGACTTACTGGGTTACCCGTAGTGAAATATAATCGAGTACTTCGCGGCAGATGCGCTGCCGGTTTAAATTTAATGCGCATCCTGGTTTAGGATATTCGAAAAAGAAAAGAAAGGAAGGAAACCTCCTCCGCGAAAGGAATAATCCGCGTTACGTTTGAGATTGACGCCACTCGTCGATAGTGGTGGCAAAAATGATCGATGCGACGATCGTTCATGGGAGAATTCATTTGTTTACTACGCGACAAGTAGAACGAGCAATGCTGAAATCAGCCATCCGTGCTGTTTGCGAATTTCGTGAGAAAACGCGGTCACGCGCTCCAAGCGAAGCGAAACGTATGAATATCCGCCGAACGGGCTGTATTAAATCTGTCCGGCGCACGTACTCGAAAAGAAATCGCTTCTTACGCGACCGCTGGCCGCCGTTTTTCCACCTTTTCTTCTTTTATTTCTCGCTGAGAAAAGGCCGTGGAACGCGACAAGTGTTTCAGCGGCGGAAAACAAGCCGCTTCGTGTCGCTGACGATCGCGGCGGGAAAGTTTAGCCTCGATTTAGGGATAAACTTTCTCGAACGCTGCCGCGGTGATTAATCGCGGCGCTAATTATCGGGAAGGGATCCATCACGCGGCGCGGTGGGTAAATAATGAACCGGTAAATCCGAGAGAAAGCAAAACAACGGGCATCGGTGGAAAATAGAAGACCGCGAAGACACCTCGTTAATTATCGTCTGGAGATTACTTCCTCTTTTTTCTTATTTCGTCCAAGAGAGAAAGAGAGAGAGAGAGACGACTGCTCCATCGTCCGCAGTGGCACCGATACGGACAAGAGGGATGCGCGCGAATGCACGCGCGTGGTCAGATAACTTTATTTGCGAACCGTCGTGGCCAAGCCGAAATTCAGGCGCGTCAACGTCCCCTGTCCTTCCCGAGGGATATCCGCCGTTGACGTCCTCCGGGCGCCAGGAGGCGGGTACGTGATTTCGTGGCTACCTGTCCACACGATCGAGGCGCGAACGTGCTTGTTAGCCCACGCGTGCGTTTAATTGGGATCTTAGGAAATCCATGAGCGTTGCGATCGTTGGTACCGCTCGGACCTGAGTGCATCCGAGTGAAACGGGGCTGCGATAAAAAGTGAAACGGAGAGGATTTCCCGTTCGCCCGATAAGAGATTTTCGTGGAAACAATTTTTGGGGGAAATTTACGAGACGCATCAGCGTGGAAGCCAAGTAAGAATCGTCCGGGTACGCAATCTCAGTTTTGAAATTCTCGAGATAACCGAGATCAATTTGTCCGGGGCAAACGGCCAGCCATTGCGCCACTCGGAGACGGAAAAACTGGTCAGCGATAGCACAATGTTGGCTGGTCGAGGAACAGCGGAAAGATTGCTACCACTCCGGGGAACGAAGTTCAGTTTTATTGGGAAAATACAGCGGGACCTTCAACCGCGGGATACCGGCAGCTCCTCTTTAAATTGGACTCCAAATATTCCGCAGATATTTTTACAATCCTGTACGACTCAGAATTTCGCGGCCCGCCGAAAATCCCGTCGTTGCTTACGATCGTCGAAACAAACGTCTCGAGTCGAGTCTCGAAGAGCTCCTCTCGAATTCCCCGATTAATCGTTCGCGATCGAACAAACGCGAAGTATCCACGGCTAACAAGATCGCAAATGACGCGCGAGGATCGTGCGTCTTGTACGAAGACGAATCGTTGGAGAAACCACGGGATAATCCCGGTTAATCTTCGGCTACACAATCGGAAACAGACGGACGGGACGGCCCAAGGGACGGCAATTGAAGATCGGCATTGTCGAGGGTCACGAGCGGCTAATCCGACACATTCGCGTCGCGTTTGTGCGTACATTAGTCTGGCCGGTAATGCAAACTGAAATCACGACCAGCGACGACTAGGTGGCCTGCATAAATACTGGGAACTAATCAATTGCGCCGAATCACAGGGAATTTTCAATGCGCCAGAGGTCTATCGGGCCTGTTCATCCCTTCGTGTATTCCGCGCGCAGACATAGAAAAGGACGGCAGAGAGCAGACTGGGATGGACCGAGCGAAGGGAGGGTGGGTGGTGGTTGCATTGTCGCGGTAAATCGGTAAAAGGGAATTGATTGCTCTCATCGTTGGCTCTGTCACTCTCCGTCCCACCCCACGAGGCATTGATCGATAATCGAAATTTGACAATGTCCGTCGCTCGACGAATCTATGATTAAGGGGTGTCGAAAAACTACAACGACGATGATGGTCGCCCGTCGGAAATAGTCCTTTATTACTTGAAACGGTCTCTTGGCGTCGCTCTCGTGTCGGACTTTACGACACGCGGATCGCTGGCTCGAACTGGCGGGGACGAGCAGCAAACCGTGTCGCGATCGATTTATTCATGGAAACGAAGCTTTCTGTTTAGGTAAAATTTAATTACGGAACAAGCCATTGGCGCGCAGGGTGCTTCCCAGATATCGTTAATCCCGCGTAGGATTAATCCTAGCACGAGGATCGGCTAGCTATCCTGGCCGGGGGGTGGCTATCGAGCGGGTAAGTCACGAAGGGTCGAACCAAAAGAGAAAAGCGATCAGTCTCGCCCCGAGGCCCTTCATTAACGCCCTAATTAGAGGCGAATTCGAGGCGAATTCGAGGCGATCGTATCCGAAACGGGACTCGAATACGTCCCTCTCATTAGTCTCGTTGCATTAGCCACCGCGATACTCCTGTAATCCTATCATATCGCGGCGTCCTCCGTTCCACGCGCTTGTTCGTCGCGTACGTTCGCTGTCAAGTTTAGAACCGGTGGGACGTGGCTTCCGCGTGGCATCGACGATTCGCGATCCGCTGATCACCGTCCGCGAACGATTCCCGCGATAGAAAAATAAAGCCACCGCGCTGACTAAGCTCGAGCAACCCGGAGAAATTTCACCAGGCGCCCGTCGGTATTACCCGTGACGTCGATTATCCGCAATAAAAGTTAACTCCGCGTCGGAATTGAACTCTGGCCCGCTTCAAAACTCCGCACTCTCGCAGAATTCCCCGGCAAACTGTAACCGTCCGCCCTTGTTATTCGTAGAACAGGGGTGTATTTGCATTAACTCGGTTGACGTACGGAGCGCGTGAGAACCGACGCAATACCTTGAGCGTTTTGCGGCCACCTGCCCCGACGATGCTTTGATAAAACGTTTAAATAAACGTTCGACGGGAAGACGATCGTGAAATAGTGCCGAATTTCGTCTGGAACTCGAATAAAAAAAATGGACCAGGGACTTTTTTTCCCCCTGGCCCGAATCCCATCGCACCTTCGCGGCGTGTTCCCTCGCGCGGAATAATTCGCTGGTCGAAAGCGTTCCGCGTAACGCACAATTTTACGCGGCGACGCGCGAAAAAAAAAATCTGTCGGTCTATCGAACGCGGTGAAAAAAGCTGGGTAGGTAGGTACGCTCGGATAGGGAAAAAAGGTAAATGAGAATCGTTAAAAACAACGCTTTCAAAAAGGTTGCGCCGCCGGTACTCGCAACGGTATCGGGTTTTCGGGGACGGACGAAACTATCGCGACTACCCGGGCTCTTTCCGGGTGGCTGACGAGCCGGGGCCGGTTATAAAAATTCGTACGGGCTGTTTGTTTGCCCCGGTATATACCATTCGGAAAATTCGCCTACTGATAGAAATTTCGCGCTCGATGAAGCTCACCTGGTCCCGCGGCACGCACGCGATGTATTACGAATGGGATTGACGCGAGCGGCCGCGTTGCTAATAATTCATCGACGGACCGATCGATACTTTCGAATGGGATGCTCGTATGCGGTGCAGGAATATCAGCGACGTTAACGCGGTCGTTTGGAAGGGTCGGAGGAACGAGGAATACCGAAACAAGGAATACATTGATTTTAATATGAATATCTAAAATCCGCTGGGGCGCTGGTCAAATATTTCCTCCTTTTTTTCTATTTTTTTGATTTTTTTTTTTTCCACCCTCGGCCAAGCAAACAACCGAATTGCAATTATAAAAACGATGTTTTTATAATTGAAAACGCCGCGCTCCATTCTTTCGGAGTAATCGAAACAGCGATTTTTTTTCTCGTCCCCCATTGATCGTTGAAAACTACCAGCGAACGCATTTTCCGGCGATCTTCGACGAACTGAAACGTACGACTATCGCAGAGGTACGATTTTTCGGAACCCAAAATAGTTGCGGGCGATTCTCGAAATGTATATAAAAACAGCGAAGGGATACGCGGGTGAAATTGTTCGATCCGCGTGGAACGGGTGCACGTCGATGGAGAAATCGATCGCTGGCGGAAGAGAGGACAATGGAGGGCGGACGGAGAACGATTCTTTTAAAGATAGAGAAACCTTGAAAAGACCACGAACGGTTCGCAATTCCAGTCTGTCGCGCGTGTTATTGGAGGGACCCTATTAATAGCGAGAAGGTTGTCCAACTCCGAAGGAGAACGGTTCGACGACTCCGTTTCAACATTGAAAGTCGCGTAACGTAACTGGATTTCGGGGACCGCGATTATTTCCCGATGGCTAATCGATCTCTGCTCGATACCTAATCGAGGAGTGAAAAAAATGGACGACACGAAGGTCAGAGCGGGACGACGATTCTGTTGCAGGTTACGGCGGGCATCACGTGCGACCCGTGAAATTATGCCGCGCGGTGCACACAGGCCGTGACGACACGGACGTTGGGCATAATCGAACAGGGAGGATTCGTTCGTACGCGGCGTAAAGCTGCATAGAGAGCCAGTTCGAATGCAAATCTTGCGCTCGTTTTGCATCTCGTCATCCGGCTGGCAGAGAATCGGCGCCGGTGCAAGAGAGCGTTACATCGCGATCGTTCGTTGACGAGGAACACGCGAAGGGCACCGACACCCTTTGTCCCTGGTGGCATCGATACCGTAAAAAGAGAAAGGGAGAGGTGGAAAGAGAGAGAGAGAGTGTGTGTTCGAAGCTGTACACGCGGGGCAAACGTGCGCGAAACAACGGGACGAGGTGGGTGGACGATGAAAAAAAAAACAGAATCAGGAAGGACAGAGAGAGAGAGCGAAAGAGAGAAAGAGCTGGGAACATCGGCAAGAGACTGTTAAAGCGCAATTACGCGGGCAGAACGGGGAAAAAAGGAGCAACAAGTAGCAGAAAAAAATATCGCTGCGCGACGTGCCGTTGCGAAAAAACGCGAGGCCATCCAGAGGGGCGGCGGTAATTGCGCGCACGACCGAGGAAGGGGGTTGGAAGTACGGGTGCCAGCCAGCCAGCCCCACGAAACGAAATAATTCTCGGGCGGAAAACAAAGGGGCGGCCGGTAGAAAATCCGAAATACGAGTAGGAAGTACCGTTAGCCCCGGACAATCACGGAAAGCAAGGCAAATGGGATGTAAATCTTGGTTCGCTTTGCATTATGTCATCCCCGGTGCAGAGGTGAAACGGTCGTAAAGCACGGCCGGGCGCGGCCCAGCCGCAGGATTATGCGAGAGAACGGCGCCGCGGCGGCTTTTACGAGCGACGTCCCCGCGTGAAAATCCGGCTGCAGGCTTGCCCCGCACTCCGCTCGACATTCGACGACGAACCGAACCGTTACGAGGCCGAATCGTTCACCCGAGTGTCGCGATACGTCGACGATGCGACACCCATCCACGGGAACGAACAACCAATTTCTGACTGCCTCCCGTACTTCCGGCAGAACGATCGCTCTACCATCTACTGCTTCCCTCGCATCGCCCCGCCATCGCTCACCGACAAATATCAAATGCAATCGCTACTCGACGCTGCGAATAACGTTACAACTCTAACTGCTCGTCCGACGAAAAAATCCTGCGCTCGATCGAACCGCGTAGATTTCACGTTTATCCTACGAGAGCATAGTTTCACGTCGGGTTCTCTCTTCCCTTCGAAGAACGGTCCTGTCTCGATATTTCCGAGACGCGAACGCGCCGCGGCTATTCGAGTTTGAGAACGTTGGACAGCTCGGAGCAGCGACAAGAGACGCTCGCGCGCCGAATAATTCCGATAAATTTTTCCGCACGCCCTCTCGTCCAGGTCTAACGATGGCTTTAAGCCCTCGAGAGGATCGCTGGCGAAGGTACTTTATATTTATCGTCGAGCAGTAACGTCGATTCCCGTTTTATACGTAGCATCGTTCCTGGAGAACGCGATCGGTTTTCCTTGCGGCTTGATCGCGAGCTCGAAACGGCTGGTACGACCTCGATTTTCCGGGCGATCGCATCGCTCGTTTCAAATATTCAAACGTGCCTACCTTAAAACCCGGATCGTTATCAGTCGGGCTTCTCTTCCGTCGCTGAGGTTGGTGAAGCGCGGGGGTTTAATTCGTAGCGAGAACGCGCGCGGGCTCTGTGCCCGAAACCGTTCGATATCGGTCGGGCAACGGGGACGAAATTTGAATTCGCACGACTCGTTTACACGGGCGGGAAAAATGTGAAACGTTAAACGATTCGCAACGCCTTTAACGAGACTCGGCCAGTGTCGTAATAGCGAGCGTAAATACAGACGTTCATTCAGAAATGTATCCATTGTGCGAGCACGGGTGGTAGCGGGAATTCGAACAAATTGTTGCCGGTGCACTTCGCTTAGTAAAACCGTCGAAGGGGCGGTTGTAACAATGAACGCGTCGGTGCAGATATAGAACAGAGAGAACGATGATGGATCCGGTCGCGGAACAAAGGGAACGAATTAAAGCGCGAACGGGCACGACGGAAGGTCAGTAAATTAAAATGTACGAACGAGAGAACACCGAGCTATCGAGCAGCGTGGCCGGACGATGAAACGGCGATAACGCGGGACGTCGATTCGCGTATTACCGATCCCGATCGGACGTAACGATTAAATGGAAATTAATACGAGTTCGAGGGTGGCGGGAGTAGTTCGCGATCGCGCGGTTACGTATTTCCGCGGGCACGATCGGGGAGATCTCGTTGAGCGGCGTGTTTCCCGTGGTACCCCGCCCGTCTCCTTCGTTTCCCGTTTCAATCTGTCCACGTTCGTTCTTTCCGCTCGAAAATTCGTTATAAAATTCAACCTGAACCGAGGTCGCGCGCACGTCGAATCGGGAAACGTTGAACGGCTCGCGGAAATCGAAGGACTTAAACGCGACGTTTCCCGTCCCCGTGGCTTGTTTTCGATTCGCCCGGGCCAGCGGCTTTTGAAATTCGAGAGACAAGGAGGGGGGACAAAACGTAGAAAAGG
This sequence comes from Xylocopa sonorina, assembly GCF_050948175.1. Classification (NCBI taxonomy): domain Eukaryota; kingdom Metazoa; phylum Arthropoda; class Insecta; order Hymenoptera; family Apidae; genus Xylocopa; species Xylocopa sonorina. The sequence continues at coordinate 12,995,470 of NC_135198.1, forward strand.
AAAAGCAAGCGAACAAACAAACGAACGAACTGTCATCCGCAACGCGTTCCAGCGGTGAACGAAGCCAGACCGACGACGCGAATTCGCGACCGCGCCAATACCGACGACGACGAATATCCTCGTCCTTGCGATCGACGGGGCGAACCACGAGCAGCCGGGGAACGCGAGATTCACGGTCACGGGTAACCTGCTTGTTCACCGCGTCCCGCCACTTCGATTTGTTAATCGAGCACTCGCGAGGGCGTGCTTCGACCTTCGTGCTCGTTGCCACGAACCGCATTCCATTCGGTAACCAGTATAGCCAGCTAGAGCGCCGCAAGCACGATCCGTAGAGCGCTTTATGGGTTTCATTAAAGCTCACAGAGCCGGTATAAGGACATATGTCCCCGGGGGAATGGCGCACGGTTATAAGGAGGAGAGCCGGAGTTCCACGCGCGCGAGCTCCGTAGACGCGGTTCCAGGATTTCTCGTTCACTCGCCGCTGAGCGTGGTACCAATTGTTTACACGAGCGAACGAAGCTCGCCACGACGCTCTCGCGGGCAATGAATCTCTATTATGACGACGCTCGACGCATTAAACTGTAACGACTGCCAGGACCATTCGGTGGACCATGCCCATGGACTGCACACGTATGCGCCACGTACTCCGCGCTGTCCGACCAGACTCGTCGCGATCCACTGTCGCGGTTCGCTCTCTCGCGCGCGGACGCCAAGTATAATGCGAGAAATTCATCCTCCCCGAGTAAGTCCCGTTGACCTCGATCAACCTATCGACGAGCCATTGACGAATTCACCCCGAGAGAACGAACCAGCCATCCACCGCCTGGTTGGTGCCCGGATCAACGGTAATGCGATAGAGTTACGTGGCCCCGGCATATACCTTGGCCACCCCATTATATCGGCCAGGAACCCTTTGGGAAATTGTCTATGGCGCCGGGCCTGAGCCTCGATCAACCGTGAAATGTAGTCTGATACGTATTACCCTGGCGAGGCTATCGCGTACCGTTATGCACTAGGACGCCGCGTTGCCGGCCGATCGAGCATCGTTCCGATCCAGCTGCGCAAACGGAGATCTCCAGATCTTCAAGAGAGGGAGGGAGGGCGTTGTAATTTTTGGTTAATTGAAATCGCTTAATCCGCGAGCCGGGCCGAGGCTTAATGCCCGTCAACGCGCGCCAGTGCCGGTTAATTCTCGACGCGTACGCGGTAACGAGGATAACGGATCGTTCCGATGATTTCCACGGATTTAGCCGAACGGATCCGGCGAACGCTTTTCGACGATCGCCGCCAGCCGAGGCGAAAATCCACGAAACGTTTTTCTTCTTCCCAGTCGCGATGGATCCTAGCCGAAAACGTGGCTTCCCCGCGGGATGATCCCCGAAGGAGCTTTATCAGAGATGCAACATCTTTCAGCGGATCCATATAACGGCGTTCTAGTAGCGCGTTAAGAGAGATAGGCGAAGCGAGAATGATTCACGAGCGACGGAAATAGAACTATGACCGTTTCTCGACCCCGTGCTAGCTCTCGTGCTCGCTCTTCTCGAGGGTCGACCAAGAGCCCTGAAGAGCCCGTGAGACGACCGCCGGTGTAGTACGAGGCCGGACCACTCCCGCTTTAAAAAAAAAAAAAAAAAAAAAAAGAGAGAAAAACGAAAAAAACGCACGCGCGCTCTTTCCCACATGAATCTCCCGCGCGTTCGCTTTTTCTCGCTATCGTATCACGTTGGCTTCCACGATTCTCTCGTTCGAATTCGCGGCGGAGCATTTGCCGTTTCCGCTTTCCCGAGACGAAACGTCGCGCAGTCTCGCGATTCCGATAATAGAATCGAACGAGGGAATCGACGAAGCCGCGTCCTAGCCGAACGATTTATTCTGGAGTAATTATTAATGGAATCGTGTTTCTGTTCTGCTCGCTAACTCAAGATATGGATAAATTCTCTTCGTTCGCCGAGGACGTGACGCTCGCCCGCTTCTAGCGCATCTAGCGGCACTGTCAAGGTAAATTAACGATTAACCGTCTCAGTTGTTTAGCTAACGCAATTATCGGTCTCGCGCGCAGCTCATTCGATAATCTTCGGCCGCGTTTAATAACGCCATTAATCTTTAATCGAACGGCCGTCGGATCGCCTGGATAGAGTCGCTGGTGGTACGCGTGTCGCGGCTCGTAAACCGTGCAACCGGTTGAAAACCGTTCCGCGTCAAGCGGCGAAGAACACGGGACAGAATATTAAACGTCGCCAGGGCGAATTTATCGGGTGGAAGCGCGTTATCGAAGCCATCTATCCAGGTAATTCGTGGCACCGCCACGCGACAAAGACTAACCATCGATCTTCCTGACATTGTTGTGCTTGCAGCTTGCACACCGGGACATTCATCGTGTTTTGTTTTGTTGTAGCCTCACCCACATCCCTTTCCGATACCCGTTCAGGTTCCTACATACGCGTCCTCGTCTTCTCCGGTCTCCTCGGGCTCTCCACTTTTACGCGCGATCTATCCAACCCCGAATCCAAGCGAACGTCTCCAGTTCTCGTGGCCCGTTCCCCGTTCACCCTCGCCAACCCCGCGTCCCGTCTTCCACGGGACGCGAGCCACCCCGAATCTTCCGCTTCGTTTCCCGCGTACACTGTCTCCTCCTGTACGCCGTTGCCTCGTTTCCAGCCCGCAACGACCGCCTGGCCACACCTACGATACCGAGAGGTAAGTTCGTCACGCCGCGTCCTCGGCGATTTCACCATATTTATCGCACGATATGGTAGATTTTAACCTGGTCGCGTCGCACGGTAGCTCTGGACCTTCGAAACGCGTGAGATCGCCGGTAGGAGGAGGACGGGTAGCAGAGTAATTCGTAGATTAATAAACGCGGAACCCGGTGTAATATCCAGCCGGCACTCCCTCGAGCCCTTAGATAGCGGCGTGTACCGGTGGATCGCGGAGGAAACGGCCGTTTCGCGAGAAGGTACGTCGGTGAAAAAGGGGGAGGGAACGCAGGGAAAAGAGCGCCCTGGGATATGAACTCCGCGATATCCGCGTCGGAGCTCTTTGCTAACGTGCGCGCGGCAACCTCCTTTGCGCCGTGGAAAAAGCTCGCCTCTCTCGGACCGGGAAAAAAACGAGAGAGAAGACACCGGCGAACACCCGAAACGCAGCGAGCGCATCGCGAAACGGGAAAAGAAAACCGGCTGGGCTCGCAACAATCGTCGAAAGAAATCGCTGTTAAATTCCCCGCGTCTGCGAAACGAGCTGCGGAACGTCTACGTTTCCCCTCGCGCGTATAGACGGGCGGAATAATTTAATTTGTTAAAATTCTCCGGGAAACTTCAGCGCGCGAGGTGGAAGAGATACGAAAGTGGTGCGAGTAACGCGAATAATCAAGATCGTCGGGAACAACGTTGGCGTTTGCTCGACCGCGTCAACCACTCGTACCGTAGGTCCGCGTAGATTTATACGTACACGGTGCGCAACGTGTGCAGGATACGCGCCCTTAACACCGCAGTTAATAGACTTGCGAACTGTTCAACGCGTGGTAATACGGCTAACTTAGCACGGTTTCGAAACGGGCGCCCGCCAACTACAGGACACTTTCCAGTTACGAATCCGAAGATGGTACAAGTGCTGACTATCGCGCATTAGGGGAGCCGTGCTCGAGGAACTCGTTACTCGCCCCCGCGCGGAACTTCCGGCTACGGACGAGAAGAATGATGGCGTTAACGGGCGGGCAGCTCGGCGATTCTTTGACGATCAAAGTCAATTACGGGGACAGATTGTAACGGGGCGTCGTTCGGAACGAGCGCTACGTAAAAATGAAATTTCCCATTTTCATTCGCGGCCGCGAACGCGCGACAATTATTTTTTAATCGTCCTCGAACGTAATCGCGTATTAATACGCGACAGTGGCCCCCCGATAATTGCGCGCGGACGGCACGGTAAACCCGGTGAAATCGTTCTCGCGTAACAAGAACGAAATCGGACGACTTCGACGTACGCGGATAAACCTAATGGCTCGCGTTAATTACCAGCGAAGACCATTATCGAACCTTTGCGGCTGGTAAAAACGAATTTCTGGCTCGCATCTATCACCGGACTCTCTCGTTTGCTCCGCGACGCGTAATACCAACCGGATATACGCTCGATCGCAAAACGTGTATCGAACCGGCGATTATCGTTTGCCCCGATTCATCCGTTCCACCATTCGAAGCGCCGTTCCTGGGCTAAACGAGAATTGAAGAAGCAACCCGGGAGAGCAAAGTCTTTAACAATCGCCATTCCGTAGGAATCGCCGAGACGGTCTAATTGTTACTTAGCGCCGGGCGTAGATCGGGCGAGGGGCGGATCGGGGCCGTACGATCCACGGTGATCTTGCTTAATCATTCGCTACTTTAGTCCAGAGTTATCCCCCCGGCCGGTGACCGAACTTTCCTTCCTACGGCGACAGTTCCCGGGGAACTTGGCCACCCTTGATGCTCCTCCGCGGATAAACTTAATAGAACCGGACTAATTAGGCCGGAAAGTCCGTAGGAGAGGTGGAGCCGGATTCCGCGGAGCACGAATAATTTCAACGACCACTTGCTGCCGCAGGAGAGCCCCAGGAGATGAAGCGATTCGCCGACCAACGTCGTCCACGCGCGTCCCGCATCCCGAACCGTCGACGATTCCACACCGACACCGACTAGTCTGCTCGAATTCGCGACGAGGAGCACACTTTTCCGGCTGAACGGAAACCCTTCTGATACGCGGAAGTCCCCACACCGACCAGCAGCGCCGACATTTCTCGCCGATCCTATCGAACGAGGTAAGAATCTTCGACCAACCCCTCCGGCGATACCGTGTCCGGTGTATGGATCTCGAAATATCCGGTAGACTCTGGTATCGCTCGAAATGGAATCTCCATCGGGTGTGCTCGTTAAACCAAAACCGGGGGTGAACTATCATCGGCCAGGTTGATTCCATTAGCCACCTTAAGCCGCTCGTTTGTCGAGTAGAAACGAGAAAGGGGTGGGCAACACAGACGTTCCGTTATACCGAATATCCCACGGGGTTGAACCGCGTTGAGATAAAGATGGATTTACCCGGGGCAACCAGAAGAACGGAGACAAATAGGGCCGGGGGATGGCGAACGGAAGAGGGCTGCGGCGGTGGATATCCCTCTGAACGATGCTTCATCCATAGCACAAAGGAGAAAGGCGGACGGGTAACAACCGCGTCGAAATAACACCGCGGAAGAGAAGAAAGTTCCGGGGTAAAACAGAGGAGCCCGGCTTCCGTTCCGTTCCGTTCCGTTCCGTTCGAAATGAGAAATTGCCGGAGGACTCCCTCTCGCCGGGATAAATGAATCAACGCCACCGGTGCTGCCGCCTGTTCTCCTTTTAACTGTTAAATATTTGATTGAACCGCGGCCACGCCGCGGGATCATCGTAAAACCGCTAATTTCGCTTCTCGCTTAATTTCTTCGAGCCCCCCGGTTTACCTTGTTCGCGGGGTGGCGCCCTTTAAATTGCCGGGTGCCCCTCACGGCTCCCTCGGCTCCTGACCCGGAATACACGCCCAGGGAGAACCGTTCCCGATCGATCGTAACGTCTTTTTTTCGTTACAGAGCATCGTCGAGTGGTTCGACGTCGTCCAAGAGCGAGGCACGAGAGGAACGGAGGATCTCGAGGAACAAGGGACGCCGTCGAATGGAAACACCGTGTGTACGGACGAGAAAAAGGAAAGGAAAAAAAAAAAGTAATAAAAGAAAAGGTCGCAGTTGAATTCAACGTTCGAAAACAACGAGAAAACTTCCAGCCTCCCTGCCTTCCATCCTCTCTCTCTCTCTATTTCTCTCTCTCTCTCTTTCTCTCTCATTCGCTCGCTCGCTCTTCGCTCCCTTTCTTTCGAATCTCGATTGAAAATGTCAGAAACACGATAAACGTTGCCGCGCGGGCGAGACAGCCCTGGCGAAATCAAATTTAGGTCCCCCGTGTATGTAAACCGTATTTACGCGGATATGTTTTTCTGGCTGGCTCGCACGGCGCGTTTCAACAGCTTTAATTCTCTCCCCGGGGATCGTTATTCCGCTCGTCGATCATTTACGCGTATTGAAAATTAGAACGATGCGCCGGAACGTGTACACACGCGAGGTAACGATTTTTTGTTCCCGGTCCCCGGGAAACAAGGTAGCGACATCATCTTTCGACGTTCGCGAGCTCGCGCCGCGTGATCCCCTTGCGATCTTTCGTGAAAGCGACTCGCAAATCCATGTGTTCCTTTATTTTCCTCGCGTCGCGTCGACTTGAGGGACGAGAAAAAAAAGAAGAAGAAAAGAAACGAGATGGAAGGAAAGAAAGAAAGCGAAAGAAAAAGAGAGAGGGGCGGGGAGGCGGAGAAGACGTCGCAAATCTTATCCGCAAGCACCGCGCGGATCGTTAGAAACACCACGCGAACGCGACGATTCCGTTTTACGGGACTGCGAGAAGGGAGACTCGACCCGAACGATCTCGGGGCTTGTAACAGGATTTCCGGGATCAACGAGTCTTCCTACGCGATAGCCAATAGTCTTCGAGGCAGGAGCGTAATTGCGCGGACCGACGTGGGGGTTGAACGGTTCCGCGGAACCTTCCACCCTCCGTTCGCCGAGCGTCTAACGGCGTCCGGTCCATCGTCGCCGTCGTTTCGTTGAAACACGGCGTACCTGCACGCCGGTTTCCTTTTAAACAGTTCCGTATATCGATGGACTGCCTCGAGGAACGGGCAGCTGTTCCGAATCTGGAGCTAAAGTTCCCGTGAAAAGACGCTCCTCGGTTTTCGAGCGACGGCTCGTCGAAGCGTGCGTTCAGACGCGTCCAGGACGCCTCTTGTACAAAGTATTCCTTCTGTCCCCTTTCGAGCAGCGTGTGTGCGTGCGTCTGTGTATGTGTGCGCTGTGTGCGCGTCGAGTACCTCTGCCGATCGATCGAAACGTCGAACACGGTGGAAATTGCACGAACAGGAGTCGTTCGCGACTTTACCTTTCGTGTGCTGGAACAGGGAGCGACGGGGGCGGGTGGTCGGTTGCGTTATTACGCCGAGGCTGAAGAAATCAGGCGGCACTTTAATTAACGGAACGCGCGCGCGGCAAGCATCGCCGTAAGAATTGTTACGTCTCGACGGTGGAACGAGTAATTGCATTTTCGCCGCACCGTCGCCGAATCGTAATATCGGCCTCGATTGGCCTCGCCCAGGCGATAGTCGATGGAAAAAGGAAAGGAGGACAAGAGCAAAACCGGCGGGAAACTGGACTGCGTTTGGTGATCGAGTCGCTCCGTTTAAGAAGAGGAGCCCGGCGGAGACTTCGAGAGGCATCCCCCTGCGACGCGATCGATCGTCGCGTTTCCATCGATCGGTGGAACGTACGCGCGCTTTACTTTTTACAGTTTAGAGCTATGGAGGGATTATTAATTATATAGATAGTTGTCGAACGAACGAGCGAACAGTGTTCCAACCAATTCTTCCGCGCGAGAAGAAGATAATACTTTGCCATTCTAGCGATATACCAGAGACTTTGAGAAGATGAAACGAAAGATCGTGGTAGCGTATGATGTCCGTGCAAGCTTACTAGTGCCGCCGTGCTTTTTCGTTACGAATTCATTTCGTCGCTCGTACCTATCGAACGATTTGTATGAAAGTCATCGTGAGTCATCGATGGCCCGCCGTTTCGTTCTGGTCTCCGTCGCGCGTTTCCCACCCCTCCCCGAGAAAAGTCTCGCGTTACCACGCGACAACGTAATTAATTTCAGCAAACGCACACGCTACGTCCGACGAAATCGTTCTCGTTTCTTCCCGTCGAACTTACTGTTTACCAAGCGAACACAAAAGCCACGCGGCCGAGACCGGAACGGAACGACGAGCCTGATCATAGCGAACAAAAGAGGAATGTATTTTATGATATTTTACGCATAAAACGATCGTAAATCGAATATAGCGATTAGTCCAAGATAAAGTTAAGTAGAGGTGTATAAATGAGACGACACGTGGGGGTGATGCGCGTAGCGTCGCACAGTGTTTACGCGCCCGTTATCCATCGCGTTTGAAAAAAAAACAGGCCCGCGGCCGATGATCGCGTGTGCGAACGATCGCACCAACGACGATGATAGTTAAATTACCGATAGAGGATCGTCGATCGTTACCGTTAAACGCCAGTTCCCCTGCAGCGAGATCATCCTGCGTCCAGGATCCGCGTGAAACGGGAAATGCGACCAATCTAACTCCGGGGCGGTTTCGTTTCGATTCTTTTTTTTTTTTTTTTCTTTCCACGGGATCCGACGAGGAACACCGACGAGCACCAACGGATCCGCGGGAATCGCCCTGTCACGGATAACACTAAACGCTACTGTAAAATATTGTATATTATTTCGCGTTATTTATTTTTCAATGTTTCTACTTAGGTGACGCGTTTTTACGATACTCAAGAGAATTATCGCGTAACGTCATAGAGACACGACTCGTTCTGATCCGCGGTACTGTGCCTAACTACTACTCGCGAAGAACCGATCGAACCAACCGATTCCTCGAGCTCTCTTGACAACGACCGAGTCTTAAGCCGCGAATGAAACGAAACGATAGTGTTTTTCGGTGACCATCCTCGTTCCGTACCTACACGAACGCTGTACGTGTCTGAAGAAGAAAGCGTCGCGAATGCAGTCACAGCGGATCAGCCGGATTAGAATGTTTATAAACTTCAACGTATTTCCAGCAGCTTTTGCAGTGTGTAAAACTAACCAGAAAAAAAAACCGAAGCAAATCTAGTCTAGACGAGACTTAAGAGCGTACAGCTTGCGCGTTAAAAAGAAAGGAGCGCCCTCGAGAGCTGCTCAGAAACGATCGCGTAAGCGCGGACCGTGCGAACGCGAGCAAGCTTGCCTTGTTCTCGAAAGTTAAAGTAATACGTTAGTTTCGAAGGGAAGAGGGCCCGACAGAAACGATTCGTTTTGTACGACGCGTGCGACAGCGAACGATTACGTTCCGCGATAGTCTCAAAATACCGAACGAACTGCACTATGGATCGTAAGGCTAACTCTAGCAGCACAAAAGTACTAACGAGTTAATAGCGAAATTGTCGTAAGGGAAAATAAAAGAAAAAAAGAAAAAAAACGAAAAAAAAGAAACGAACGCTGCGATTATTAACGAAGCATAAGCCGCTGTTGATGTTTCCTAAAATGGTCTTCGATTTCGATCGAAGGAGGGTCGGGTACGATAGGTGCCGCAAAACGAAAACGTTACGACCAAATTACCAATTAATCGACATCGCGAGATGGAATGAAAGCCGATTAAATAGTTTCTGTAAGGCGCGAGATTTGTATTGAATTTCGTTCTTGATGAGATACGGCTCGAATACGCCGCGATTAACTTACACCTAACGAAAAATGCCTAGTCAACGTGTACGTGCTCCCGAGGATTGTATTTTCGTTCCGCGTTCTTTATCCATTTCGACGTTTCGTTTCGAGATTCGTATGTTATCGCGTAACATTCTTTCACCAGAGAATCGTAACATCGAACAAAGAAAAAAAAGGAAAAAATGAAAAGAACGAAGTATTCGATATATTTGGAGCACCTGTACACTTAAGAGTATTTATGTAATGCTAACGATGTTACTTGCGATTTGGTATATGACGAACGTCAGACACAAAAAATATTTTATTCTAGTCGTATCTTTCATGCTTTGCCAAGTAAAATAATATAATTCCTGTGTTAAGTGTAATAGTCAATTATGTTTTAATAAAATCTGCCAAGATTCTTGTCAATCATTTTGCTTCCCCTCTAATCATGAATTTGATTGATAAATAAGAGAAACCACAAAACAAGAATCGAAAAAAAATTTACCGATGCAAGGAAGAAGATATAGGAATCCGGAATGTGAAGAGAACTGTTGGAATCGAAGATGTTCCATAGAATGTGCTGATTAATTATCAAAAATTATCTCAAAATATATATATATATTCGTATAAAATTCTTCTCAGACAATAATAATAACTAGTACACATGTGCAAACCCTTAAAAACATGACCACTTATATCCTACAATTATCTCCGTGAAGTTTGAAATTTAAATAGCAATCTTTAATATTAAATATTGCTAAGGTGTTAGAAGAAACACACATCTCATATGTACATTTCGACGGGCAAAGATAAATATGCTCCTAAATATTCTTATAACTAACTATGGTATCCATTTTATGTATAGAAGTTGAAAATGATCTTAATTGTACTTCTTGACTATTAGCGATAAATACAGGCTGTGTTTCATCCCATTCTTTCGGAATGCCACAGTCAGGCACGGTATAAGTTAAGATATCGAACGAACATAAACAATCCAGTAATGGAAGAAAACTTACAGTACCTGAAATATAAAGATAGCAACGAAATGAGATTATGACGTTTTCACAATGCGGAAATATTCGAACAAGCATTGATTCCTAGTCGTAATAACGTACCTGTTATCTGACGTATGACTTCGCGGATCTCTTTCTGTATAGTTTTCACGTCCTTTGTACCCACATCAGGAAGACCGTTGTTCTTGTTGTCGCTGGTGCCATTAGCAGTTTGACCTTCGTAATCGACTTTGAAATCCCATTTCTCTAAAACTTCTTTAGTATTCACATTTGTTATGACAAGCGTCACTTTTTGTACTTTACGTTGCGTTAGCCATTCTTGGATCTGGCGAAGAACGGTATCCAAGAATCCTTTGATCTTCTCATCTGTTGACATTAAAACGAACAAACCGAAATGCTCAGCTGGTTCGAAGGTTTCCGGCGGATAAATGCCTCTTTGGTACAAAATACTGTTCACGCCGTAAACTGTGGCAAAAAGAAACGATACGTGAGGTAACGGATTCCAATCGAGCCCGAAGTAACGATCAACGATCGTTAAACATGTTCCGAAGGGATAACGAAAAGGGCGATTAACTTACGAAGGTACTCTTTGACCAATTCTGCTGAACCTTTCAGTGTAATACATTTCGCTTTCTGCTGAGTTTCTGTCATAATTTTCAAACTACCGCGAACACACTGCCAAACGAACTAAATTTCCGCCCAAAACTCCAGCAGTTCACAGGTTACAACAAAGCCGGTTTGTCATTTTAAAAACATCCAATACGCTTCCTACTGACCGACATTTAACCAATGACAGAGTGGAAGAGGGAACCGATGGATCCTCGATACGTTCGCAAAACAAACCAATATCTGACGCGACCTCGAATCACAGAGATATCGTGTACAAAGCTTTGCATCGTAACAACGTCTCCTTGACCTAACAATCACAAACAGGTAAACGTTTCACAATTGATAATAAATAACGATAAATTGGAACGAACACGTATCGAATCCAAATTTATATCACAAAGATGCGTTCGGTAAAACCAGAAGCAGGTTACATTGGGGGAATAAGACTACCTTAACGCGATGTAGTTTATGCTCGACCGTGGCGCCGTATACATGAAAACGGAAAGCGTACGGTTGTCGCCCATCCAATTGCGGGTAATTTTTCAAGCTCTTTACACGCGTCGACCATGGCATCCGCTGAAGAATTGAGTGTCTCTGCCCTTGTGTACGATTATTTGTTAAGAAAGGACGCATCACTGGCAAAAGTTTTTCAAAAGAAAACAAAAGCGGTAAGGTTATAAGAAGTTTTTGCGTATGCGCACAGTTGATCGATTTTCTGGGTACCGATGCCCATGCGGCGTAAGAACTGCCGCCATTCGGCTGTACCACGTGGGCGATATATTTCAGTTATTCTACATTTCAATTTCGTCTTGAAATAAAACTCGATTATTACTGTTCTTATCCGTTACACTTGTACGAATGAATATTATCAACCGTTCGCTCCGTGCCGGGATAATTTTAAACGGTGCATCGTAAATGTAACACGGTCTTTGCTTACATTCATTTATTTGCATTCTAGCCCGCATTGCCTAAAGGAGCACCGACGATACAAGAAGTATTCCAATACTTTCAAAAGACGTCTCCGAAAAAATTAAATGTAAAGGCACAAGCTAAAGATAGCAGTTCGGATTCCAGTTCAGAGAGCGAAGAGGAGACACCAAAGAAGGTTCCACAGATCAATGGGAAAGCTACGGTAAACGCTGTAGCGAACAACAAGCAACAGGAATCTTCTTCAGATAGCAGCAGTGAGGATGAGAAGCCAAAGTCAAATGCAGCTAAAGTTGCCGTTATAACACCGTCTAAAGCAGCGCCTGTAAAGAAAAAAGAAAGTTCGGATTCAAGTTCTTCAGAAGAGGAAACGACGCAAAAAGCACAACCGAAAGCAGTATCAACGCCTAAAGTAACACAAGTATCTAAAGCACAGCAATCTTCGGATGACTCTGATTCAGATAGCGAAGAAGAATCTAAAGCAAAAATAACTGCAAAGCCAAGCGTAAAACCAGCTGCACTGCCCCAAGCAAAAACTGCAATCAATAAAGAAGAATCAAGCGATGACAGTAGCGACGATGAGGCAGAGAGTCCGGTTAAACCAATATTGAAAAAACCACTACCTGCTACACCCATAGTAAAAACACCAGCTAAAAAGAAAGAATCCTCTAGTGATGATTCTGATGATTCTTCGGACGAAGAAGCAGCCAAACCACAGCCAGCGGTTAAAGCTAAGCCAGTTGCAACACCTGCTAAGCCTATTAAGAAGCAAAAATCTTCGAGCGACGATTCCGATGATTCTTCAGAGGAAACAACCGTTGCGAAGACACCAGTTGCGAAACAAGCCTCTAAACCTACCCAAGGAAAGAAAAAGAAGGAAGCGGAGACGCCTGCCTCACAAAAGAAAGTGGCGGTAAAAGCTGGAAAACAAGGCAAAGGATTGCCAACAAAGCCGACAGTCACAGTTACGAAGGAAGAATCGTCTAGTGAAGAAAGTAGCGAAGAAGCGTCGCCGACTAAGAAAGGTGCCCCTCCACCGACACCAGTAGCTGCAAAGAAAACTCCAGCTAAGTCGAAGAAAGAAGACTCCTCTTCCAGCGACGATAGCAGCGATGAAGAGCCAGCAGCCAAAAAGCCTGTTCCTCCGCAAACACCAGTATCGGCAAAGAAAGTACCCGCTAAGAGGGAAGAGTCTTCTAGCGAAGACAGCAGCGAAGAGGAGGAGGAGACACCAGCCAAAAAACCAGCCCCTGCTAAATCGGTAACGCCAGCTAAAGCTGTAGTAAGTAAAAAAGAAGAATCGTCCAGCGAAGATTCTGACGAAGACGAAGATGAGAAACCAGCTGCAAAGGCCACACCGGCAAAACCTGCGGTAAAACTAGCAGCACAGAAGGCAGATTCCAGTTCCGAAGATTCAGATGATTCCGAAGATGAGAAACCAGTTAGAATGCCAGCACCCACACCTGCGAAGACGGCAACAAAAGCTAACGCTAAGAAGGAATCGTCTAGCAAAGATTCAGATTCCGATTCGTCGGAAGATGAGAAACCGAAAGCTAAAGTTACCCCAAAATTGACACCGGCTAAAAATGATTCGGATTCAGATGAAAGCGATTCCGATGAAGAAAAGCAACAAAAAACACCGACTAAAGCTGAGAAAAGAAAACACAAAGAAGTCGAGCAAGAAGAGGAGGATACAGAGAAACCGCCTGCAAAAGCACAGAAAAATAATTACAGCAATTTCGTGAGGGCAAATAACAGTTTTAACGAGGATAAGGTACGATTGCCACGTTTCATACATTCATTTAGAATAGAAGACAGAATTTCATTTGCAAAATATTGTGTTTAGCGATCAAAAAATACCCCGTTCCGTCGAGTAAAGGACGACGAGGTTGAATTGCATCCCAAAATGGCGAACAATTCGTTCGAGGCAAAGGTAAATGCTTGGAAACATCTAAGAGACACAGGTCACTCGCCGTTTCACAAAAGCTCGAGACCATGTTTCCGTGCATTCACCAGTCCCTTGTAGTTATGCTTTCTCGACAAGAATTTAAACAAAAGAATTAGTCGATGATATGTATATGAAAAACGGCGGCTGACCTGCGTTTCCCTTCTGTTTTAGGAGGACAATCAGGAAGAGGGTGGTTTTAAGAAACATGGAGGAAGGGGTGGATTTGGTGGAGGCAGAGGTGGTTTCGGGCGCGGCGGTGGATTCAGAGGGGGTCGGGGTGGCGGTGATAGAGGTGGTCGGGGTGGCGGCGATAGAGGCGGTCGGGGTGGCGGTGATAGAGGCGGTCGGGGTGGAGGAGGTCGCGGAGGTGGTGACAGGGGAGGCAGAGGTGGTTTCAGAGGCGGTCGAGGAAATTTCAGAGGCGGTTTCGACAGCAGGAAGTCGTGGGGCGGGAACGATGGGGAGGGAGGTAAACCCGAGGGATTTAGGAGATCATGGGGTAATAACAATGACGGTGAGAGGGGTGGTCGCGGTGGATTCAGAGGCGGTAGGGGCGGTTTCGACAAAAAGAGATCATTCGATAACGGGGCGCATCAAAATAAAAAGATAACATTTGACGATTGATGATAAGAACTGTTTGTAAAGGTGAGAGGGGTAGTTAGTTCGAAGTAGTCGAGTATCCAAGTAAACCGTTCACATGGTAAGTGAAAATATCATTTTTTCCGACAGAAAGGTGCTCGTGGCTCTTGGGGAGAGAAAGCGAATCAAGACCTGAAATTCACGAGGGGCAAATCGTTTCGTCACGAAAAGACGAAGAAAAAACGTGGTAGTTACCGCGGCGGTCAAATAGATACTAGCGTCAATTCTATTAAATTTGACGATTGAATAATTACAAAATGTAAATGAATATGTTTTAACACGCTATTAGCTTATAGATATAGTTAAGTAAATGAATACGAAAATATAAGATTAGGAACTTTTTTTTAGGTTTTCCTTAGTAAGGCACTTGATTAGTATTTTTAGAATCACAATATTAACGCTACGGTAATCTGATTTTACGGAATTACGTGGAATATTGTGGAATATTTCTATTAGATTGAACTTATACTGTTTTTACTCCATAATGTGTGTCTTGTGGTTTCCACGTAACTTGCTTCGAATAATTGGTATCTATAAGACTGCAATTTAAATGTATCTATCGGAAATATCTACCACTATATTTTAATACAAGAAGTAATGCTCGCCGAAGCTACTTCGATACTGACTAGCTACTATATGATACATTTAATTAATGTTGTCTATTGCAATATGTAACATATTTCATAAATTTATCGTTCCTAGAATTAATAGGAAATTCAGCAGAATCATTTGCATCGTTATCATCAGAGATCGCGCGAAAGAATGTCGCTCAAATGATTCTCGTCTCTATCGTGAAATCTTTATCAGAAAACTTTGCAAAAGATATGTATGTCCTCGACGTAACATAATACAGCTCTTACTTTTCCGTAGTGAAGCTTCTTGACGTTACTCTTTTTTATAATTAGCATTAAGACCTTTGAGAATGACAGTGATACTTGGGTGGTAATAGTCCAAGAATACAAAATACGAATTACACATATTTAAATAAAAATCATAAATTCCTATGGTTTTTTTTCGGCGCAGTTCTTTTTATACGAATACATAGGACACAAGCATACTCTTATCAGAATTAATTGCAATCAGTCGAATGACGAACAACATGAAGCGATCACATAATGTCTGTTATATTTTTCATTGTTAATTTAAAAATATGCGTACATTGTACATGATCATACAACAACTATAAAGAGAATGTACTACTAGCGATTGCAACGTTATTCTAACCCTATCGCGGGCTCTATTTTAGCAAAGTATGTATAATTTATAAATATATTTGCCGATAGCGGTTTTTCAGGTAAAAAATAGCAGCTCTCGAAAGAGCGAATTCAACGATTTGTAAGATTAATTTTGGCGAAACATGGATAGAAAGGGGGGAAGAGGCGTTCCCCATTACGCTCTTTCGTTTCTTCTTTAAGCTTTTTCTCCAATAAGAGGAAAAAAGGTTTCGAGGTAGAACAGGGGCCTATATTACTCGTCTCATCCCCTCTTTCTCCCCGGCTCTGCCAGAGCACAGAGAGCGGTTACTTACGATTCTACAGTCAACCTCTGGACATCCACCTGTGAGGACGGAGGTGTTCGACCCCACGACATCCGGTGTGGTGACATGAACAGTGTTTAAGGAACTCGTGTGCCCTCGTTTTAATCCTGTCCCTTCTTACTCCTCGAACGTTCCGATCGGTTCGTGTAACGCGTAGCCGATCGTATCACCAAACGGACCGAGAAAAGGATTCAACCGCTCAGTGCTAGAAATGACTTTCCTCACGGTGAGTGATATCTTCTAGTCTATAACAGATAATAATTGCACACTTTTTAAAGAAGACAATAAACCTTGATTTCAAAGCTCGCTAACTTTTCACGTTCTCCAATGTCTCATTCAAGTTTGGTCCCTGGTCTAACACGGATCTCAAACTAAACGCATTACAGACTGGGATTATAGAATTTAAGTCAAGGATTCACGACTTTTGGCTTTATAGAGTTTGGACCTCCCGGTAAAAGATTGACGCGTGCACTGAACGCGCGTAAATCGTTCAAAGTCAAGAATAATTGAGATCAAGTTTGGATAATATTCTGCACAAACACGAGAAGGTAACGAAGTGTCTCAAAACTGATGATCGCAGTCGAGTTCGAGTAGTACCAAGTACCAAGATCCTTCGAAGTTTTATTATCTGGGAGGAACGAGCAAGCGTTTAGGCGCGCCATTTCGAACAAGCTTCTTCAGCGATTCTAGTCGCTGTAAACTTGCATTCCGATCTTTTTCCGAATCACGACAATGGCTCGTTCCAGAGGTATACCGTATTTATCGATCGTTAACATCGCCCTTAATGCAACGGTATAATGATCGTTCATTGTATGCGTCCCCTGCTGCGTAATTGCGATTGAATACTCGATAATTCGCGTGTAGCCTGGCGCTATGTCATGCGAAAGCGATAATGAGTCCCTGGCAATGAAATTCTCCGTGGCGCGAATGCGGAGAGGTCGTGGAAGTGGAATTCCGAATACGTAACAAGTCACACAGACAGTTAGAATAATTTATTCACGAAACGAACCACCGAAATGACTGTACCGTTAACGGAAACCGGCGATGAGTAAACGTATACTTCGATAAAGACCGACCGAAGCGAGAGGAAAGAGCGTTTTGGACGAATCATCTTTACCGTTAGAATCAACCGCACGACGCGCTCATGGTCC
Organism: Xylocopa sonorina; assembly: GCF_050948175.1. Taxonomy (NCBI): domain Eukaryota; kingdom Metazoa; phylum Arthropoda; class Insecta; order Hymenoptera; family Apidae; genus Xylocopa; species Xylocopa sonorina. The sequence goes on from NC_135198.1 coordinate 13,012,623, forward strand.
ACGAGGAATCTGTCCCACCGCTACCGGAAGCGTGGCTTTTCTCGAGCTTTTTCCCCCTACCAACGTGAAATATCGCCTGTTCTCTGTTTCATCTATCAATTCTCGCGGCGCATCTAATCATTAGAACTTCCGCGAGGTCGTTCCTATCAGTTAGAGAAGCCTCTCTCTTCGATGCGACCGATCTCGCTCGTTTCCACGATCGGAGATAGGCTGTTAATTATTCCCGCGACGTGTTAACATATTAACAGTTCCCTCCCAACGGCTACTGGGAAAAGATCTTCCTAACGACGTGAGAAATTACGGCTTGAATAATCGTTCGCCTTGATCTGGTATTACCGTGGATACGCGAACCTATGGAACGAGACCTCGATCTCCCCAAGTTCAAGTGGTTCTCACGTGTACCTCGCGCCTCTTTCTCCTTGTCCCGCGGGATCTGTCTCGTCTGTTTCGCAGGACTGCCGTTATATAATCCTCCGAGACTCTTCCTCGCACGATTGATATCATCAGCCAATTACGCGTCGTACCGCATCTGGCTTGCTGTACAAGCTCGCGGCTCGAGTCAGCTTCGACTTCCTCCTCGAACGGGGTCTAAGAAAAATGTATCTCAAAGTTAGTACAATGGAGAAGTAATTCATATTCTAAAGTATGCAAATGTGTACGCGGTGCCGTAATCTGCAGGTACCTTTGTGCTTGACGAGAGGCAAGAGAAATGAACGCCTAAACGTGGGCAGCGTCAGCCTGAAGAAGTCACGGCCAGCGAGCAGCCTTGAACGCTACCGATTTTTTTCCTTTCCTTTTTCCCACGCGCAATCTATCACCCGGCCAAATAATCGGACCGGAATTTTTCTGCCGCGCAAAGAGTCGAGTTCGCGATGCATTCGAAATCGAGCATTATTAGTCGCGCGTTATCCAGTTGCTTTCACTCGTCGCGTTTGCTCGACGACGAGGAACACGTATAGCGGAAGTCGTATGGACTCGACAACCTAGAAACCCCAAACTCTATACACGGATTCGTATCGATTGCGCGCGCTCGCTAATTGTCATCCTTAATTGTCCACGGTCGTCACTCTCTCGCGTTGCTCGGTCGATTTTCATCGTCCGCGGGGCTCGAAAGCGAAAAAAGTTAACCGGTGGTCGTTTCTTCGCCATCGTGGCTGGCAGCGCTACCAGCCCGTGAAACGGAACCGCTGTCGACGAACTCGTAAGAGGAAACGATAATGAGAAACTGGTAGCGAATCGCGTCAAATGCTCGCAGGATTACAGAGTGATGATAGAAAGAGCCTAGCAGCGCCCACGCGTGTAAGCGAGAGCACGTGTCGATTACGAGAAGCGCGGAGAAACGATTTGGTGAATTTTTATGCAACCAGTCACGGTCCGCAGCCCAGTGTCATTTACTTTTGCTCTTGACCTCGTGCGAACCTGAGTTCCAAGACCGCGCGCTCACTTCGCGCCTTCATTCGTCGCGATGGCAACGTGTTCCCCCGTGCGCTGGTCCCGGTAATCCGAGTCCAATGCCAGTTGTTATTGTTTTATTCATGAGTTGTTGCTCACAGGCGTAATTAGTTTCCATTAATATATTCGTTCGTTTGGAACGGCTCTCGATACTTGCGAAACTTCTGGCTCTGTCTGGTTCCACGCTCTCGTTTCACGGTATACTAGGCGACCATTGTTATTATAATTCGAGCAGCCTAGTTCCTCGATCGGAATGAAATGAAATTTCGAATCGAATCGGTCGTTCCCATCAGTCGGTTCGAGCGTGACGTTCTCATGGTTTTCAATTTGATTTTCAGATGTCCAGGTACCTCGGTCTGATCCTCGTTATCGCAACGCTCGCCCACGTGCACGCAGGGAAGAAATGCGAGGGGAACGGGTTGGGTCTGAAGTACGTGTGGGGTGATGCGCTCACGGATCCCGCCGACTGTATAGGTCCAAACAATATACAGTATCCCCAGTAAGTGTTCCCATATAAGGTTGCTCCGCTGGAATTTGAAAGATGCTCGGTTTACTCGCGATACCGTTATCAAAACTAACGACTGCCGCAGAGCCGCGATATCGAGGAGTTACAAGAACCTGTGGGCGGGCAGTCGAACGGCGAGGTCCCATCAACCACGAACAATCGATCCTGAACTGACGAGGCAGGCGCTCCTGCACAATTACAAGATCGCTCATGGAGATTACTCGGTCGCGGAATCCTCGCGGAACGGTAAGCTCTCGAGGGTCGTATAAAGTATCCCTGTTTTTTTTCTATCGAATACGTAAGTACGCACGTGCACGTAGATATCGTGAATCTAGGACCCTGTAGTTCTCCGAAGAAATTGCCGATTAAATTCGATACGCGTTTCGGAATCGACGACGTATCCTATTTAGCCGAAGAATAGTTTAACGGATCACGATCGGGCGGAGGACGTGGCTCGGTTGGAAACACGCGGAAGGCGAACTTGCCCCTCTTGTTTCGAAGCGCAACAGTAGTCGAGCCGGTTACCTGAATCACGAATAATTACGAGTAGCTATAACCTACATCCTCGACGAATGCAATCTTGTATCATCTGCGCGTACGGTGCTCAACCCTGTCCGGAATATTGCCCACCTTACAGCCACTACGAAGCCAGGTATTAATTTATAATTATTGAAGTTACCCCGCCTCATAGGTACTATCGAGCGAATGGGTTCCTGTACGCTTTACGAGGTTATTGTACCATGCCCGGCGATATGCAAACATTCTGTTCTCATGCGCCGTCGTTTCCTCGATCAACATTCTCGGAAGCTTCGAACGCGATCGAACGTACCGGGCGCTCATATAAAAGGACCCGCTTCCTTCGGATTCACTGTCGCGCGAATACTTCTTTACGATACCGTTGCATCCGCGATAAGAACCGAAGCAGCTCCCGCGAACCGCGCTTATTCGAACGATACGTTTAGCCTCACCGGGTGTTCGCGAAGATTACACGGGGTCCCGTGAGCGCGCTCACGAGCCTCGCGTCTTCGTGCTCGTACTTTTAACCATCGTAGGCGCGACAGTTAAAAGATCCATGAAAATCGGAACGATCGGTCGCCACGATGTACCCGGCGCTTCGTTGGCTTGAATTATGCAGCTGTCCTTATGACACGAAAACCCGGTTCCAACCGAGCACAACACCCGCTGCGCGCGTGATGAAGCTTGCCCGGTGAATTCCTTTCGGGATTCGTGGCTCGTACGATCGCGATTATCGTCCGCGAGCGGGGAAAAATGCATTAACCCCGAGGAGCATCCTCTTCTGGCGTCGACTGTAGCCGGTCCTTTGGGTAAACGACTCGCTGGTGCAAGAGCACGGTAATAAGGCACCGTGTTATCCGGCCAATACAGTTATCGCCGGTTCTGCTCATAACGGGACCCACCGGCGACCCACTGGTCGTTTCGAACACACGAGCCGACGGAATTCCAAGGAAAGGGCGCCAATCTCCGTTCAACGAGATCGTGAACCATCGTTACTTTAATCGTAACCCGTGATCCGTTTCGAAATTCCGTTGACTCCCTTCTAGGCAGCATCCGAGAACATTTATCGCCGATCCCGTCCAACGTAATCGCTTATGCGCGTATTTGCGAAAGAAGTTGGCCAGTTTCTGGGTCGACGAAACTTTACAGCACAACCGTTAGGATTTGCGAGTTAAACGTCACAGGAAGTTGGTTACCTCTTCTATATGGGACGACGTTTTCTTTTCCAGCTAGAGCATTTTCCCCGAAGGAGACATGCGGCTCGCCGGCCAGATTATGCAAAACGAGGTACAACACCACGGCCCCTATGTACGGAGTCAGCTTGACCAGCGGCCAACCCGTCACGATCGTGCAGAAGTTCCCTGATCTTCTGCAGCAGGTCGTGTTCGAAGTTTGCGAGTGAGTGCCAAATTTCGCCGACGTCATTTCCACCGCGCCGCTTTGATATTCCATCGCCTGTTCGTATTTGCATATACCAGGAGGGGAGGAGCTCGTTCGTTATCCACTGTTACTTTCTTAGCACGTCGCGTCGTGATCTGTAAATACACGCTACGTGATTCCAATTGAAAACCATCGAGACCTACTGGACAGCCGGTATCGGCTCGAATGTGGCACAGACCGAACTGGTCCGACCGAGCTGCCTACTTTTGAAACGTTTTTTGGACCGGTATTTTACCCATATGATTATCGAGACATAATGTGTCGCAGGCCACGAGCAAATTGCCAAGAGTCCTCGATTCTTCCTCCCATTAATTTTTCTGCTCCTCGTCGCCGCGTAGAACGCCAGTTAAATTCCATGTTCCACTCGAGCATCTGCTAATGAATGTTTAGCGTAACAACATCGATGCATTGTTCCAGGTCGAAAGAGTGCGACGTGGTTCACGGTGAGTGCACGCAGACGTACGTGCCGTACCTGTTTCTGGTGATCCCGCTTGGACCGGTGACCTTGACCGGTCAAGATTACGTTCTGGTCGAGAGCGGTTGTGTGTGCAAGCCGAGAAATTCGGCGAGCGCCACGACCGAGTCCGCGGCCGTTCCAAGCTTTTAAACGTTCGTCGAACCCGAGCGATCGGCGCGTCGAGCGGAACCGGTACACCTCTGCGCAAGGAGGATGCGGCGCTCGAGTACTACGTCGAACGCGACGAATCGGTGGAAGGTTGACCCTCCGAGCTCGGACAACCTCGCCGTGGGACCTAGTGACCTCTTTAACGGAGCCAGCGTAAAAAAGATGTTGAAACCAGTATCGACGTCGCTGGGGAAATCCATTTCCACGAAGAAATCTGGACGATAAACGATTTCGTCCTGCGAACGGAGACACACACACCTCTCTTCGACGACGAGCGAGGCAACTTCCATCGGGGGATACTTTACGAGCTAAAGCCTAGAGATTCCTCTCCTCGCGATCACGAGTTTTCCGGGAAACTCGTCTCGATGACTACGGATATCAGCGTGTAGACAATTTCAGACATTCCCATCCACAGGCCCAACCGTGTATCGGTAGTTATCCAATCGTAGAACCCACTGAACCGCAAACTGTCTCGCAATCGCGTCGCGTAATCTTCTTGCAGAAAAGCACTACTCTGAAAGAAACGTTGGCAATTAGACGTGCTTCACGGTCGAACAGTGGCGCGCGGCCGCTTCGTTCTCGTTTTTCCTACGGTAATGCGAGAACAAAACGAAAAATGGCAGAAAAAGGGAACAAGACGGTAGGAGTTATTTCAGCGCGAAAAAACAAATCGGAGCACCGGCGGTCGTTTCGCGGAATGCGGCCTCGGCACCCGATCGAGTTCACTAGACCTGCCCGCGAGCCGGTTCCGTGCAGGTGTATGGAACGCTCGTAACAGTGCTCCGCGAGAAGTATCGCCGGGAGATTCTTTCGAAAGGTATCATAAAGTTATATCATTTGCCTCGTCCGTGTACGTAACGGAGCGGAAAATGTTGCGCCTCGCGTCGTTATACAACCACGTCTGTTCCGTTTCGTTCGACGTAAACGCAACGTTCCGCCGTGAGTTTCTTTCGCGGCGTGCGTCACCGCAAAACCGACCGCGAGACTTCGAGAAAAACATTTTCCCATCGTTCCGTGCGATGCGAAAAGTAATTCCGTGTCGCGGCATATAATGTCGTATGTTCTCGTTGCGACACGGAATTGTTCTCGTTCCCGTATCGGAGTCGGTCGAATCGCCGCTGAGACACGACGCTGGCCCGCTTATGCTTCTCGGAACCGGACTCTGGAAGCTCGTGTCGGAATCGTACCGACAAACAGGATGGACGTGCAATCGTGGTACGAATGGACCGTACCATGAATTCCGATGAGTATAATGTACCGTTACCCGCTTTGCGGGACCCTTCACCTCGATTTACTTCACTTGGTTATTTCAACGGACGAGATCCCCATGCGCTGGCCAAAAGTGGAGATGACTCGTGGCCGTTCATTCATGCCGCGCGCCTCTTGGTCGTTCATAGTCCTCTCTTATCTTGGTTTCATCGGGAACTACTCTTCCGCGATACTCTTGGCCCTCGTACATAATTGTAAATAGAGACTCCGCTCTGTAATGATCTGAAACATTTCAATTTCGAAGAGACATTTGGAAAAATATTTGGCAGTTTGCGGATCAGATGTATTTAGGCGAAAGAAAATCGGATACAATTACGAATTCAGCATGTCGATCTGTGCCAGTGCCGTACAGGGAAAGTGATAAATAGAGAAACACCGAAATGTTACCCTCGTAACTGGTGTAACGAACGATTCTTCCATACCGCATGTCATCTTTTGTATCTATAGTTGTAATATGCAAGTATATATTTATAATTTATTATTAGATTACGATGTATTATATAAAGTAATGCGTTCGTCAACGAATTCTGATCCTGTCCAGCATTCCTTTCTCTGTAAGAAACCGCAATTGAATTACTACAGCTTGGTTCGGTAAGAGCGATTGGTTCAAATGAGTCGCGCAGGAACGAGGGCGTATAAATATCTACATACCTTGAAATCTATTTTCAAGCAGCTAACGGTACTAAACACGACATATACACAACTGCCACTGATAACCGGAGAAAAAGATAGGCACGTATTCACGCACATACATATACGACGTTAGAAAAACATACTTACTTGCACGCTTTTCAAAAGCGTTAACTGGAACCATCCCGTTTACATTTGAAAACGTCTATGAAACTTCGCATCATAACCATTCAGTTCATATTGTATAATTCATTAGTTTCTCACTCTTTTGAAATTAAACAATCGAACCGGAAAATTATCAGCGATATATAACGTGTCTTTTATTACGTTAAAGTAGCTTTAAGTTACGTAAATCTTAAAATACATGCGGCCAAAAACTTACCAAGAAACGAGATACCAATGTCGCGGATACGTTGGCAACGCGTGCCAACTGTGGCAGCACTGGTTCATCGTCGAGCAACTTCAACTTCCTGTTTCAACGACACGATCGCCATGTTAGCGGATTGATCTATTGTGCGTCCGCGGTCTTACACGCTCTATCTTAACGTTCGATATTTGTATATACAGAAATTGTACGCCGTTTCGCGAATAGGACGAGGCACGCAGAACCTTACAGCGTCCTCTTCAGACGCTCTTTTCCTGCTCGCCGACGGAGAGAAGAATCGGAGCACCGCCAGTTAACATCGTACTGGAGCATCGTGCAGCTTTTGGTTTTTACACGCTACCAAAATGATGTACACGGTAAGTTCATGGAAACTTTCACTCGAGTAGTGTATCGTCTCGCGTCGTTCAAACTCTGCTGACGACCGACCTACTGTAATCGGCTCATCCCTATTTTTATTTATTTTCTGTTCTCCAATTGCCGAATTGCAGGGGACTACCGCGTCGCAGGACACAAGATTCAGCGACAAGGAGAAGAAACTTCTTAAGCAAATGAAGTTTGGAGATTCCCTCACACAAAAAGTACGCATTTCAAGTGACAGATTGTATTCGACTTCATACATCTACGTTTAGTTTTTCCAATTGATTCTATTTTAATGCTCATTGTATAAATCTGCATGTGTTTAGGTGGACATGAGCAAAGTTAAACTAGACGTAATTAAGCCATGGATTACTACGAAGATTACTCAGATTTTAGGGATGGAAGACGACGTAGTGGTAGAATTTGTGTATAATCAACTGGAGGAAAAGGTAAGAAGTTTATTACATTGTACAGTTTTATTAGAATTAGACTTAAGAAGTGTTTAATAATATGGAATATGAAATGCGTTCACTTGGCTTTTTCCCCTCATCATAGGAAATCGATAAATACACATTATTTCAGCACAATGTTTTGTACCAGTTACAAATGCTATCATCCAAAATCTGCACGCATGTGCCGACTTTGGAGATGAAAAGCAAGGAGGCAGATACCATGTATATTGATCATACTTTGCCTCATTGTTTTTTTTCTTCTTTTTTTTTTAAATTTTGACAATACATCATCGATCCTGTATATCCTATGTATCCTATTTATTATTAACCTTAAGTATCCCATCCAAGCTATACGTCCTATATCGACAAAAGAAATAAAAAAAAAAAACTGATGTAGCTGATCCTGCAATACGGTAACATGTAAAATCAATTTTTTATCACGTATGTTTGAATTCCCCGTTAGTATAAGTAGAGACCGTTGGTGGGGCTCAACCCTATTGATCCAAATGGCATTCGGATGTGCTCCTCTCTGCATCCGATTGGCCGCCTTTCTATCAGCCGTCAACGCTAGCTGATGCCAGCTGGTATCTCAACAACGTCACCTTAGAACACTGCTGAACAGTTCAACCCTCAGCAGTTCGTCCGCCATCAATTCCTCGACTCACCATGGAGAAACGACGTATACGAGATAATCTCGCCGCATCATGCTGCTCTTCTCACCTTTGTACGGAGCTCTGCCCAAGGCCCTCCGGCGTACTGCAAATGCCAGCGATGCTGCAACTGCGTCGTCCACTAGCTGAGCCGACCATCGCCTCCGCTTATCAGCGTCCTCTTCGACCGCCTCTCTCGAGGTGGTTACGCTCCGTGGCTGCAACTGCGAAAGCGACACCGCTTTCGAACATCGATCTTCCTACGGAAAGTTGGCGGCCCATGGGGAAGCAAGAGGAAATCGTCGCGCAGCCAGTCCAGATGCTGCGGTCATTCTTCGAGGACATCGATGCATCGATAAGACGTCCAAGACGCGGGTCGCTCCATCTTCCGTGGTTCCGTACAACGTCCGGAGGAATTAAGGATCCTTACATCGGATGCAGGTCTGTTCTCCAGTTAATGATTCTCCAGTCACGGGGTTAATCAGATGCGATTGTCTCGTGGACGATGCCGGGGAGGTATCTCTACTCGGTTTGACACTCTTTGCCAGCGTCACAGGTTGGTGGAACGGTGTTCCTTCTATTCCGAATTAATCTTTTCATTTTCAGCTAACGGTTATTTTCAATGCATATTTTCTAAGTCCCGTTTCAGCTTCTACCTTAGCGGCATTTATAAAATTGAGAAGGTATCAATGTATCTGTGCTACTTGTGCGTTTATCGATGAGTATATAATATTATTTTTTCCTTAGCATATTGCGTATTAGTACAGACGTGAAATGTGCAGTATACCGTCGACGGTAAGGTATATTAGAAATTTAAAAATATATCTGCTTTTTCGAGGGGGAAAAGCAGTTAGTATCGTTTTAGGGAGATGGACGTTATTATTTCTTACGGGTGAAAATTCCATAAAACTGAACGTCTAGTGTTCGATTATGCGACAATAGCTTCAAAGTACAGAAAAATTAAGAGAGCAAAATGCTGTATATTTTACAGTTCCCCGACCCCCGAAAAATGCAGATCAACCTCACAGGCTTCCTGAATGGCAGGAATGCCCGATCTTTCATGGGTGAATTATGGGACCTTCTGGTCTCTGCTCAGGAAAGTGTGACGGGCATTCCAGAGGCTTTCTTGCAACAAAAAAAAGATCAGATTAAAAAGCGTTTGGTAATTATCAATTTTTTACGTAGTTACTTTTCAAAGCTATCGCATGAACTAATCTGTTAATAGCGGAACAGTTGAACAACTAGATTTTGATATTCAGTAACATGTTCAATTTGACGAATGTTTCTTCGATGCATGCAATTCGGTTTAGATTTTGCTTTTATTTACGTAAAAAAAGTTTGTGATTTATTGTCCGTATTCTGAATCACGATATATCAAATCAGGAGGAACAGGAGAAGCTTCAAGCTTCATTGGCGGAGAAAGAGAAGGAGAAGGAAAGGGAGAAGGAGAAAGATGAAGCAGAAAGCAAGATAAAGAAGGAGGAAAAAGAACGCGGTTCATCGAAGGAACGTCGCAGAGATCGAAGTAGAGATCGCGATAGGGATAGGTATTATTCTTTAAAGTCGCGGATTCCATCTTTTCCATCTAATGTGTTACAAGCATTCTAAAAATGTACGTCATCCCCCACTTGCAGAAAAAGAAGTCGATCGAGAGATCGACATAGAGACCGTGACAGATCGAGTCGCAAACGACGATCATCTTCAAGATCACCCAGCAAAAATTCTCTCAAAGACAACGGGAAAGATATGCCCGAGGTTAAAGTGGAACGAGAAGATTCACCGCAACCCGAGAATGCTATACCACTCATGCCCGTCAAAACTAAACCGTAAGTACTCACGTTTCGTTATTTAGAAGAACAACTCTTCGAAGTCGTTTATTAAGATGTTTCATCAGGGAGGCAGCTGTTGCGATATCCCGACTGCAAGCTAAATTGATGAGCATAGCCGATGGAAAGAAGAAAAATAATCGCACTCCGTCTCCGGAGTCACTCGAGAAAGCAAAGAAATCTAGATCTCGATCAAAATCGCCGATAAGTCGACAGAAAAAATCGAGATCCAAGTCGCCAAGCCGAGATTCGAAAACGCGACGTTCTCGATCGCCCGCGTCTAAATCGAGGCGCTCTCGTTCCAAGTCACGAACAAGACGATCCAGATCCAGGTCGAAATCCAGAAGATCCAAGTCCAGGTCGCAGGATCGCTCGAAATCGAGACGTACAAAGTCTAAATCACCGAGGTCGCATTCGAGATCTCGTTCGCGATCCAAAAAGTCAAGGTCAAAAAGCATCGACAGAAGTAAGTCCAGAAAGTCGAGGTCCGATTCGAGCGATTCAAGGTCATCGAAGTCTCGTTCAAAGTCGCCCGATAAGAGAAAGGATAATCTCGATTCCAACAGGAAGCGAGACGCAAGTACAAGCAGTAGTTCCGAATCGGAGGAGGATAAAGGTGCGAAAGATAAGAACGATTTTGAAATTAGAAAGAAGAAGGATGGCGTGCAGGCAAAGAGATCGTACAGAAAGACGAACAAAGATGACAGTGGCAGTGATAGTGACTCGAGTCGGGAAAGAAAATCTGTTCCCAAACGAAGGAGTCCGACACCGCGCAAAGACAGAGGTCGCTCGAAGGACAGAGACAGATCGCGAGATAGATCACGGGATAGATCCCGCGATAGATCACGTGATAGATCTCGGGATAGGAATAGAAGGTAAAAGAAGGTGTAAACATTTTTGTATCGCGGATATTTAATGCACCGGACGAACCTTGGAATTAATTTCTGTTTAGGAGATCCATAGACAGGGAACGAGAAAGAAGAAGGGAGCGAGAGCGAGAAAGGGAACGGGAGAGACTGGACAGATACAGCGGCAGTCGCAGCATGCGGCCTCCATCTGTGCGCAGAGCACCAAGCAGACGAAGGTAAAACGAGCGATATTTATTACGCAAATGGATCGTAACTTCAAACGTTTGATAGTGTTTACGACTAATACGAATAAACTTCTGATTGCACAGAAGCCCTCCTCGTCGAAGCCCAGCAAGGTATCGTCGCAGATCGCCAAGTCCTGTCGATAGACGTCGAAGGAGATCGCTCGATCGAAGACGAAGATCATCGGAAAGAAGAGACAGACGTCGATCTCCGGATCGCCGCGACAGCAGGCGTCGCTCGCCAGACGGACGGGATCGATCGACCAGGTACGATAGATCTTCCTCTCGTGACAGATCGAGTAGGCGGGACCGTTCCAGAGACAGGGACAGAAGGGATAGAGATCGAAGATCTAGATCTAGGGATCGTAGATCCAGATCTAAAGAGCAAAGGTCATCGGTGGATCGTTCGAGGGATGGCAAACGATCTCCTGATCGTTCAAGAGACAATAAGGAGAAGACGAAGGAGAAGAAAGTGGAGGAAAAAGTTAAGAGATCGACTGATACGGGATCGCGGAAAGAATTACGAAACGGAAGGTCTAAGTCGAGTAGCTCGGAAAGTAGCGAAAGTAGTTCCTCTAGCAATGAGGATGAAGCGATCAGGTGAGTGAACGAATTATCTCATACTTTCACGTTTTGTTACAGACCTTACGATTACGTCGGAGCGTAAAGCGGCTATGTTGTGTTTCCTGCTTAGCAGTTAACAAACAATCTTGCATTTATTTGACGACACCCTTTTTTCTTGTCTGTGTGCAGAAAGTCACTTGAACGGAAAACGTCTCAAGAGAAACGAGAACGCGAGAGAGAACGAGAACACGCGGATGACAAACGCAAAGAGAAGGAGAAACCAGTTAAAGAAGAACCCATCAAACGTCCTGAGAAAGACGTCAAGAAAACAGCTGAACCTGCGAGTATCAAGAAACCGGATCCCAGTGTTTCCCCCAAAAAACTACAACCTACTACGCTTCCTGTAACTAGGCACAGAGTAAGTTTAATATTTTCTCTTTATTTCAATATTTTTTTTTTATGCTTTTCAAATATTTGATCCTTCTGTTTTGTCCTATTTTATCGTAGTTTTCGAAGAGCTTATCGCGAACGCCATCGCCGTTTAAAAAGACTGAAGACATTATAGCTACGGTTAAAGTTAAACAGCAATCAAAGTAAGTTTAAGCATACGTTTTTAAGGTAGATTTTAACACTAAAAGAAAGTTGTCCAATTCGAGTGAACGTTATACGTTTCCAGAGAGGATAATAAAGAAGGATCGCCGAGGGAGGAATCGAGCTTTTCATCCGGAGATACTTTCCCGTTGAAGAAAGACGACAAGTCGATTAAATCCATCAAAACCACAACCGAGGAAAAGAAGTCTGGTCAAAAGTCGTCGGAGCCAGTCCTCTTGAAGAAATCGGTAGAAGTGATCAAGAAATCGAAGAGGGAGAAACGTGATGGTTCTACGGATTCCAATGATAGTGAAAGTGAAGGTAAAAAAGATTTCGATCGAGATGTAAATTATATATAATATGTGTTCCAAATGTATTTAATATTTCTTACATGTTTCAGGTAAGAAAAGATCAAGGAAATTAGATAAATCGAGGAAGAGTAGAAAAGCATCTACCGACGAGGAGAAATCGGACAAAGGTGGTTCCAGTTCGGATTCGGAAGAGGAAAGGAAGCACGTAGAGAAAAGTAAAAAAGTTCGAGACACGAATCGAGGAGGTAAATTTTGCACTCTTTCTCTCTCTCTCACTCTAGATAATAAGAGATTATAATCTCGTTTTCCTTTAAATTCTCTCGCAATTTCGCCAGATTCATTAGATGAACGTACCAAGGATAAGAAGGATAGTAGAAAACGAGAAATCAATGAAACCGAGTCTCGCAAGCGATCGAAGAAAGATTTAGAAGATGAAACGAAAAAATCGAAGAGGTCTAGGAAAGATTCCTCTTCGGGAGATGAAGATCAAAAAGTGAAAAGGAACAAAGCTGAAGACGATAGAACCAGATTACGAAAATCCAAAAAAGATTCAAGTTCAGACGACGAGCCGAAGAAAACGCGAAAGCGAAGAGATAGTTCTTCGGAAGATGAAAAATCAAAGACACGAAAGTCTAGGAAAGATTCTACGAGTGAGGACGAAGGTAAAGTACGAGTAAAGAAGTCGAAGCGAGACTCGAGTACGGATGATGAAGATATAGGAGAAAAAGACGCGAAGAAGAAAAGGAAAGCGGACGATAGTTCGGATGAAGAAAAAGTGAAGAAGAAACGTAAGAAGAAGACTAAGACCAGCACCAGTGAATCGGAGGTTATTATCGTTTCATAGATATCGATATATATCGATACATATCGATATATTTGTCATTCGCAAATCGTAAGTTGCACTTTTTACTAAGTTCACTACACGTAATTTGTATTTGTAGGAAAGTGAAGTAGAAGAGAAGAAAAAGAAGAAGGATAAAAAGCACAAGAAACATAAGAAGCATAAAAAGCATAGGAAGCACAAGAAGAAGAAGGTAGCAGATTCTGACGAATCTGATGTAAGTGAAGGTAATACTGAGGAACTTGAAAAAAAACTTCGAGAAAAGGCATTGAAATCGATGAAAAAAGGACATAGTATAGAGAGAAGTGATTGAAAATTCGTGTGATTTATTAATGAGAGTGTGTAATGTGTGTGTACCTTATGTATTACAATGCACTTGCTCTAACTGTATCACGAATACATTTCTGTTTTATTACTATCGATAAGTAGGATTTTATCGTGTCATACATTTTGTGTAAAACATGTTTGACATTGTTAAGAACAGGATTCGTCTCTTAGACGAAGAAAAATACCTAATTTTTATGACCTTAAAGCATCGAGGTTAGAAAGTTAAATACTATAGTTGTCTTCTTTTTGACTTAGGAAACGAAAGTAGTATACGTTAGTACAATAGGGACAGTAATTTCTTGTGCCACTCTAATGTACGATTTTTACATTTTTCAAAGTTGACACAATTGAAACAAAAATATAAGTACCCTTTTTATAGTTTATAAGTTAATAAATTAGTGTTTATTTCATAGCGCGATGAGGTTATTTGTAAATCGAATATGTATAAAAATAATTTTTCATTTAAACATTTCATAATTAAATCAGAGGAATCGATTGTGTATAAGAAATTACCACACCCTCTTGTTGAGGTATTCGTACACATAAATTATATAATGAACTTAAACTGCAATCACTGTAAATTTATTTGGACTTATCGATTACTAATGAATCTATACGTGACATTTCCACGTATACTGTAGTCTTAAAAATACATGATTTTCAAAAAAAAGCATTTTGTATTTTAAATAATGTAGAAATGATTAGAAATGATTTTTGTCTTTACAATAATGAGCATTAAATAAATCTATGTATATTAAAAGATATTTACAATTTCGCCAGCATCGACTCCCAATCAGGCGAACATATAAGCGTACTACTCACTGGCCCTAAATTAATTAGATCACCGTTTAAACTTTCGGTATTCACTTTCGCTGCAATAAGATCCTGCAATGTAAATTATTATTATTATAATCGCAAACTCTTCGGATACATAATATTATCCACTTTAAAATACGTACTTGCCGAAAGCTAAGGTGCGATCCGACATCAACAATTAAATTGTTTTCACCCAATACTAAGCGTGCTTTACCCGATTTCAAGATCTGTAACTTGCCCAGAATACCAGACTTTAAATCGTTTAAAGTACAAAATTCTGTTTGAAGTTTATTTTCACTTTCTTTTTCGTAATTTGTCGCATTTGAACGACTCGGTTTCGTATCCTCCGCACTACCTACTAAACCCGGCAAACAATCTGGAAACTGTTCATTACGTATTACTTCTTGTATCGGGCTATAGAAATGGATATATCATAATCTTTGAAAGAAATCTTTACCTGTATTAAAATGTAAGAGTTTGACTTATTTTCAATAATTTTAGGAATGCTATCCAATTCAGCCACAGAGTCTAAATCAGGTTTAGGTATCTTAACTTTACATTCCTTTTTTGGTGGTAGCACTGAAAGTAATGATTAATTGTTATAAAATATCACTCAAAAAAAAGGAATGTCATGCATACCTTCTCCATTTTCCAAAATAATGGGTTTTCTATCTATCTCCTCCTCTTCTTCAGCTTCAACTTCAACTTTTACTTTAACTTCCTCTTTGTATAGCTTTGCTACAATAAATTAAAATCTATATGATATATTTCCATTACAAAAATGATAATTAATAATATAGAAGCTAATAGAAACCTCCTTTGACCATTGGCAATACAACAGGACAATTATCAAAATTTAAGGGTTCTCCATCATCAATGAAATCATCTCTTAATAACAATTTCACTTTTTCTTCTTCTTCAGCTTTATCAACACTACGGGTTAAATCCAATTTTGGTTTTTCTAAGGACATTTGAGACGAGCTTCTATCACTGTCTCTGAAACCTCCACTACTGCGTTTCCCTGGTGTACTCGTTATTCCAGTAGACCAGATTCCACTAGACTAGATAGCAGATTGTACATAGAATATTATTACAAACAATATCATACAATCAAAAGAACATTTCAAATCTACTTGAATTAAGTTGCTGGATCCTCTTCCACGTCCTCTATCTCGTCCTCTGTCCGTATTGCCTCTTCCACGTCCTCTATCTCTACCTCTAGTTGGTTTTGTAGAATCATTTTGTGCTGTCTCTCTGCAAGATACAGACCGCTTAGCTCATTTGCAGATTCCATTATTAGTTTCCCTTATTAGTACCAACTTACTCTTTTTTCTTCGTTCTCTGAGCATTCAGATTTGGTGTGTATATCTTCTTGGGCTTCTCAGTCTTAATGGTTCCTCCTAACGTTAAATCTCTTGGCAAACGAAAGGAAGTTAATCTAGTTGTTGAAGTTGATAAACCTGGCTCTATTTTAATACTTTTTAAAGGTACAGATGTACCAGGTTCTACTTTTATTTTAACGTTTGGTGTCAGCTGATTGCTTGTATTACCAGACTTGTCTGAAGCCATTGTAAATTGTTATAGTTCAATCGGCAATGAAAAAAATTAATTATTATAATATTCTTCTACTCAGCAAACAAAGTACTTGTATATCTAAGTATATACATATATTTTCTATAGATTAATTTTTACAAATGGTTTTATAACAATTCTTTAGCACAGTACAAAGCACATAACCTTAACAATCACAAAATTATAATAAAGCGTCTTTTATTATGGTACACACACACAAATATCAACAAACAGATACAACATGGCAATAATGTTCAATAAACATGTCTCTGGTACAGTTTGTAATATTGTTTAGAGTCATAATAAGTATGTACATGTGCACATTACTAGTGCGCTCTGATCGTACACGTCTTCTCGTACTATTCCATTTTGACTTGCGTGTACAAACGAAACGTTTAAAAAAACGCATACATTCGTTTGTCTAAACAAGCAAAATAAATAGTGACGGTAACTATAACCAGAAAATGATAAAGAACTAGAAATCGCTTATTTAAAAAATATTTTATTCCGACCATCTACTATCGTTACAATAATAGGATACATCCATTCTTCGTTCTATTCATTTATACTTAAACTTTTGATTTCGCGCAATAAAAATCATTGCATCGCAGCAACGATTTCATGCTGAATAAAATCTAATACATCTGTTATCCACACCAAAGGAAATAAGACTTTTAACGTGCTGCTTTCCATTTCAGACAGCCGCGCCTGACAAGTGCATCTGGACAGGAGAAGGGAAGGCGGGTATTTTTAAAAACATCGGGAAAGGGACCGGAAAGTGACGGACGATACTTGTTCGCGTCCCGGCTTCCTCGAGTCCCGACAGGATACCCTGGATAACCGATAACGCGAGCAGTAACCTCCAGGAGGCGGTGGAGGTTCGAATGTTTTCAGGATGGCTAGTAGCAATGACATGGGCAGGAGAACAGACTCCGTGTGATGAGGTCATCGTATGGTTTTTTAGCCGCGGCGGCAGTCGCGACGCGGAGCGCCCGAACGCCGGCTGCTACGTATAATCCTGCGGCGGGGACATGCCTGCCATGTGTCTATCCGCGACGTATCGTTTCTCCGATCGCGAGTGCAACGTGTCCTCCTTCCACGGCGTCACGGAACCCTCGTTCGAACGTGAACACGTTCACCTTCCTTTTAATTCATCCGCACCGGGTCACCGGCTCCACGGCTGATCACGGTTTTCAGTGAGTTCCGTGCTGACCCGCACAGGCTAGGAGCGCCCCCGATTTCGAGCCGACGTAATATTCCTACCGGCTAGACAGATGACCGATTTAAAAGGCAACCGGTCAACTACGGTTCTTAAACCTGTTTCCCTCCCCCTTGGACACGGAACACGTCGAGTTTTCGAGTAGCCTGCCTTCGCGGTACCTGCGTCGCGGTATCTTTCGGCTCCGAGTCCTTTCTAGCTATTCGGTCGGAGGGAAATTTACCAGCGAGAGCCGCATTCTTCGCGTTACGAGCGGAGCAATGCGCAGCTTGCGCGCAAGCTTGGGTAACGCGATTCACCTCGGTGTCGATGGATCCGACGGGTCGGCTACCTTTTATGTCCTTCGTAAATATTCGAAACTTTTCTGCAGGCCGCTAGATTAGTGGTGGGGGTTAGCGGGACTCCGAAGGATACCACGTGTTTACGGGGTACGCGACGAGCGAAATATCGTGGCGCAGGCGCGAGCTACGGTGCTCGAGTCGACGAGTTTCAAATCTCTTATCGCAGACCGCGAAGCGTCCTTCCCCACGGCGCGACAAACGTTGGCGTCCCGTGTGCGGCTGTGTGTGTATGTGTGTGTGTGTGTGTTTATTCGCGCGAATCGATGATCAGTTCGCACGGGATCCTCGAAGCCGTTCGTATGGTCGAAAAATCGTAGCATCGGCGAATAGAGCGATCCGTCATTGTTAACCTTTTCGTCGTTCGCGTGACGCATTCCGCGCGGTCGTTCCGATGCAATCGCGTTTAAATGTTTGCGCGATAAGATTGTAAATAACCTGTTATTCTCAAAGTCTCGCGGCTCGCCTCGTGTTTCGTAAATAGTGTCCTCCTTCGTGCGTCGCAGTATCGGCACGATCGATCTTTGAATCGGTTCGTAAACTCGCGTCGTCGTTCGTTGTCCTCGTTGGTTTTGAAGGTGCGAAGGAAAAACGGTGCGCGTACGAGCTCGTGTGATCGAAAAACAGGCAAATGTCTTTCAGTTGTCGCGTGCGCGCGGACGGGGACGCGTCGGGGCGACTCCTAGTTCCTCCGTGTTCGAATATCTGACTGGCGTTCGCGCGTCCCATCGCGCGTGTGCTCGCGTCCGTGGATTCGAGCGCGGTTTCGAGAGTTCCAGGATACCGCGGGCCATTGGCGAAGATCATCGTTGGAGCAAGGAACTGGCTGGGACCGAAATAAGCGACTGTCTCGAGCAAGAAGATGAACGGCGTGCAGCGGATGCCCAGCGACGCCTTCGACGCCAAGGTGAGCTTGCAATTTATTCAATCGAGCGTCCGCGAATTACCATTCTCTCAAACACCGCGCGGCGGACTTATGCAAATGCCTATTAAATGTTGTACGACGGTGCCTCGATAACTGTGCATTGTTGCGAATTAATCTGAATAACGTTGCGCTGGTTTACGTTACGGCGTCCTGCCGCTCGTTTTCTACGTTTCCTCGCGGTCGTCGCGAGACGAACGCAAACGCTGCGCGGCGATGTCGATGCACTTTCGAAAAAAGATGAAGCGCAGAGAGAGAAGAATCGCCACGGGATCTGCGCCTCCTCGATTTACGAGCCGGTTATCGCCAGTGGGTGAAGCAAACCGAGTTACCGAAGGTCACTTAAAAGCATCATTTGACATGTGTACACGTAATCGGGCCGACCTTGGCCCGTGTAACCCAGTACATACATACGACGCCCTTGAACGGGGTCGTTACTTCTCATAGAGCCAGCGATCGTCTCTATCGTTGTCTAGGTACCTCGTCCTGCTTACCCATGTCCTCCCGTCGACGTTCTATTATTTTTTTCACGATAACCCTTTATTACTCGCGCTATTCCGTCGCGTGCGCTAGCCTGCTTGCGTCGTGCGATCCATTCGAAGCGATGTAAACGAGTAGATGGAAAGAAGCGATCCGTGGTACCACTGGGAATAGAACTGAGCTTCCGGTTGTATAAAACTGCTAACATTACGTGTAATAAGAAAGTCTTATCGGGTCGGTACAGGCAATCGAGGACCAAATGTATTTCCTCCTTATTTCCGCAATGCGGCTCGTCCTTGGAGAACGTTTTTTCTCCCCCTCGATAAACATTAGTATCGATTAAATCGCATCGAATCGTTTTCGATTTTATTACCGCCAGCTGCACCTTCGCGCGCCCGTACCGAATTTCCACGGCGGAAATATCAGATTTCTGGTTCCGTATTCGAGAAAACGGAACGTCCTCGGCAATGGTTACCAAGAGGACATCGATCGCGCCTAGATTTATACCGTGTAACCTCGCGTGTCACTCTTCCTCACGGAATAGTCGCTGGCGAATGCGATATCTACACCGTACGCGTTGGATACGTGCATGCACACACGCTGGGATAGTTTCGAGTAGTCCCGGTTGAAATCGGCCGACGATAGCCGCGGCAGGAAACGCAACGCGCGCTTCCAGGGAACCGCGAGAAATCGCGTGCGATGCAACGTGAATTCTTCCGCTGTTTCCCTCGCGCTAGGTCGCTTCTAACATTTCGATTTGCGAGCAAGATCGCATCTCCAGTTCCGTCGCGATCGAAGCTAAAAATTCGAACCGTTCCAATGCACGTGTAATTAGTCCAACTGGATTCTCTCTCTTTCCCTCTTCAAAAGTTACATTTGCTCGAACACCCCTTGCAATCGGTTCCGTTAGCCGTTCGAGCGGAGAGATCCTCGACGCTGAGTGCACGATCGCGGTCCGGAAAAAGAGGGAAACAAGTATAAAGAGAGGTCTAGGTGGTAGAAGGGAAACGCGTATAGGTTGGTCTCCTCGCCACAAATACGAGCCGGGTTCACCCACTTTCCTGTCTGCCAAGGTGGCCACCGCCGAGAGAGCATTACCATTCGGTAAGGGGCTCGGTGGTGTGCGTACGTGCGCGTCGAACATAACGTGCAATTAGGTGTCTTAACGCCGAGGCCGGTGCACCGAGGTAACGCGATACCTGTACCCGGGGTACGACGGCAACGCGACTCCATCGAGCCGGCTCGACACGCTAGCGTCGATTTCAACCCTTCGAGCCTCGCCCTGCTGCCTTCGCGTACGCGCTTAGAAAAAAATCTTCCTATTTTCTTGCCGCCTTCTGTTACGTTTCGAAGGATCGTCCATTACGTTTCCGTTCTTTCTCGAGGTAGGAAGGATCGCTTCAATGATGCACCGTTCCGCGCGCGGTTCTCATCTTTTCTCGCTTGGTAAGAGAGGTCTCTCCGAATTGCTGTTTACGCAGCCCGGTCGGGCGATAACATTATCCCTAGAGAGGAACTCGGTGTAACCGATATAAATAGCGTTGACGAATGCCGTGCAATCTCGTAACGCGATCGCCTCGCGATTTCTCGCGCTTTTTGCCCGTCCTCGATCCAGCCGAATAACAACCGCCTTTCGAGAGGACGCCCGATCGGAACTGGTTGGCCCGGGTGAAAACCGATGGATTTATTGTACGCGGCGACGATAGAGCATCGCTCGAACCAGCGAGCGAGTGCCCTCGCGAACGTGTCCACGTTGCGTAAGCAACGTTTATCTGCTCGGACAGTAATCACTGAAAAAGTACGCGGCGCTGTTGACTCACTGGTTAAATCTTCGCGAAGACGGTCACGCGCGACTTCGCGGACTCCACTAAAAGTTAAAGCCAATATTATCCGTGGGCTCTTCGAATTCCGTCGAGAGCTCTCGAAGGAAGCGAGGCCCGTTACGATTAGAGCGCAGCCATCGATGATTAGAGCGCAAGGTCTCGCCTTTGTCCAGATGCGACCAACCAGTCCCTCCTATGCTCGTGTTCCGCGGCCAGTCCTCCGAGTGAAAGCAAACGGGACTCTTTTTCCTTTTCCCAGCTCGCGGTTCTTCCTTTTTTTTTTTTTCTTCAGAGAGTCGCGTTACCCCTGGGAACTTTCACGTAGCCGCGACCGTGGCCAGGCAGACCGAAATCGAGAATCGCCGGTCAGGACGAGCGGGTGTTACCCGCGCGAGTGAACGCGCGATCGATCAAAGGTCTCTCGCCTGTCGGTACTGGCCGCTGTTTAATCTCGTTTCGCGAAACGGCAGCCTCGAATCCGCGGTTTACACGGCGTATTTAAGCGAACGGCTCATTTGCCGCAATTAGGTCAATTATTATCATTCGCCGGAGCAAGTCGTAAACCGGCGCGATTATACCCGGTAGACGATACGTCGGCCGCGTTAGGAAACCACCGCGAGGAAGGAAGGTATATTAAAACACGCCGCTCCGTTTCTCAATCTCGGTTGCCCCTTTTCGAACTTGCATCATCCTCGCGCCGACGATATCTCAATCCGCGTCAACCGCGGACGTATCGTCACGAAAAGAAATCGGCCGGTCACGAACCGCGGATCGTCACTTCCGGCGCGCGCGAGCGCGTGCATCAGCGAAAGTAGGATAAATACCCTCCCGTCGACGCGCGATTGTTTCTTCGTTTCGCACACCTACGAGCGCGCGTTCGTCCACGCGACCAATTGTCTAGACTATTTCCTGAGCTATCTAGAATCGAAGCGTACCGAATGGAAGCGGAATACAAAGGGACGGACTACTCCGAGGCGTTCGAACGAGACCTTCAAACTTCTGCTCGCGAACAAACGGCACGGCTAATGAAACGAGGGCCCCGCGCGCGCGTAGATCTGTCTACGCGCGCTGGCTGCCATTTTCGGAGCCGGATTCCGATCGGACGTAAATCCGTCGCGGTTTCGAAAGATTCCGAGGCAAAGATCTCACGGGTCGTTCTCGATCGGACGAACATGGTTACGCTTTAGCGAGCGAACGATGCAGAGGGCACGTGATCCGATTGCCTTTCAAAGAACAGCCTCAATTATTTCGCGACGACTGGAATCTGCCAGTCAGCCATTCGATATCAATTATCAGTAAACGCGAGTGTCGCGCGTAATTGCTCGCGGTCACCGTTCCCTCCGTTTTTCCCTTAAACGCTCTCCCCCGCTTTCCCCCTCTCTCTCTCGCTCTCTCTCTCTCTCTACGTCTTCATATTTTCGAGCCGCAATCGCGACGCGAGCGACCAACGATAATGCCACGAGATAGGTGCAGGAAGTGATTCATACGTGGAACGTTGTTTATTGTTTCGCTGCTCGCTATAATTAGTGTAACACGTAAACTTTCCAACCCGTTCCCGTCTCTCCTATCGACGAGGAGAAATCGGTGACTTATTAGAGGCGCGCACCGGTTCGAACGGAAGACGCGGTATCGGCGTCCACGAGTTCCGTTGCCGGGTTACACGTGTACCCCCGTTACATCGAACAGATTTCAATTAAACGGTGACTGACGAGCGACCGTGGCGAACCGTAGTAATTGCCGGTAATAAAGTATCCAACCTCGGCTCCTCTGTCTTCCAATAGCCAGGGTCGACCTTTTTATCTCGAGTAAAACGAGCGTCGCATCGCGGCAATTTGAACAGCTTCGCTTGTTAATTTCCCTTAAACGACGACGCCGTGGCTGGCGTTGCTCCGTCGCGATTAAATAGCCGGGATAAACGAAAGGAAATCGGTGGCCGGTGGCTCGACGTCGGCCTGGAAATGTAACTCTCGCGGAGACATCGACGACGCCCGCGGAAACTGGTGGCCATTTTCAGGGCAACGCTCGCGTGTCTGCCAGCAGTTGAGCTCCCACGGGAGTCGCGTGACCCCCGTGGGATGCTTAGCTAATGTTCCGAGAGGAATTATAATGTAACGTGGTCAACATTGGCTATAGGTCCCTCCGCTAAGGTAAGCTTAGTGGCTCTACAAACAGGACACGGGCGATCCCTCGAGACGTGTTTAGAGGCGAACAAGATGGATGATCGTGCTTCAGGAGTGGCTGGCCAATTCATTCGCGTCGGGAGTATGCGCCCGGTTGGCTAGCAGGTAGCGATCGCGATTAGCCCGTTTATTCGCTCACGCTTCGGGAATATTTATTTCTCGCCCGGTTAATTGCCACGTCGAAGGTAAACACTTGGTAATCGTGTAAATTGTACGTGATCTAGCGGGCCTATCTCGTGATCGTTATTGGATCCGATCGCCGATAACGAGCTTTCTTTCCCATTTTTCTATTCTTCCGCCTTAATGGCGAGATACGCGTCGCACGACAACCAAGTTCCATCATTTAATCGACGAGCCGAGTCGCTTTTAACCGATGGTAATTATCGTACTCTAATTCTGGCATGTAGGAGTAAACGCGTGCGAACCTTTTCCTGTTCGCTCGTGGGAATCCGAGCGGAATTCGATGACTGGCGATTGTCCGATTCATTTATAATTTCATGGTCCAACGAGTAGTTGCACGGTGCTATTATATCGCTTCTAATTTTTGTATTCTTTAGTCCCCTTTTCGATACACGGTAGCTTTTTTGCCAGCGATCCTCGGCATCCCGTTCTCCAGCCGTGATTCGAAGGGAATCGAAACGCGACGGGGCATCGCGTTTTCGCTAACGATCGCGAAAACGCAAGGAAACTGCCGCTCGAAACCCGCCGTTCGACGGAGAAGAGGTTGCAATTAAGAAAATCGCCGCCGAGCGAAAGAAAATTGAAGTCGATGGGCGCGCCTATCGTCGGTCCGCCGCGATGCACTTCTCTATAGGCAGGCCTAAACGTTTTCCAATAGATATCAGGTTTCCGCCGCGATTAATTGGATCGAACGTTTCGAGATAGAGTGTCAACCGTGAAAAGGTGAACGCATCGTTCGCGGTGGACGCGTGGAGAATGTTATCAACCACGCCCTTTCGGATCTTATCTAGGCTGCACCCTTCGATCTTTTTCATCCCCCTCCGCGGTTCGATCGCGAAAGGTTAGCCTGGCTGCTTTGCCTCGCGTAGGAAGTCCTGCGGGACAGTTCGACTGCTCGACGTAACCGCGAAAGAGCCGGTTGCGATAATTGCGCGTCCTTGAAATTCGATTCACAACACACAGCACTTGCCCGTCGTCTACATTTTTATCTCTTCGACCGCGGCAATTAACGATTGCCGGTAGTGGGTTTTCGTAAGGTGGAATTACGTAAGATTCGAAGCAGGTTTCCACAGCAGGGTCGCGATAAAGCGACGTATAGCTCGACGCGAGGAAAGAAGGAAAAAATTCAGCGGACGAGAAGTTAATTTCCTTCGACGAAGGGATCCTCTTTGGAAAAACAAGCGTAGGGGCGGGAGATAGAGGAGCGGTGGGCAATCGTTGCGTTTGCTCGAAGGATTTTCGTTGGGGATGATGCTTCTCTGGGAAATTGGTAGCGTTCGACCGAGGCTGCTGGATATATCGATCGTACGCCAACGACGGCGAAAATACAACACGTTTCCCCTCGATATCCTCGTCGTGCGTTGAACCACTCGAATCTTGATTGCCGCGCAAGGTCGCCTCGATTTCATTAAATTATACTTCTGCCTGGTAGATCCCCGGCTCGTTTCCGGCAACAAACGTCGCCGTTCGTTTTTTCCCCGCTGCTCGAATAAAATCTGAGAAGCCGTACGAGCTCGATGATCGAGGCGCGAGGCACTGCAAGTGCAATTCGTTCCTAGGAGACTCGGCAGCGATCGTCTCGAAGGTGGAACCGATGCGGCGACAGGACGCACGGGTACGCGTAGGCATACGCTTACGTCTGGCTAACCATTTCGCTGGCCGTTTTGGGCAAACGTAACGGCTAATTTACGCGATTGCGCAACGTTCGATCGCGGGATATTCCCGTACGGTTTCCTACGGATCGAGGACGCGGTGAATTCGAGTGCGCCCGCGGACGACTATCCAAACGCGCCGACGTTCGTCCTTCGACGCCGCGATATTTAGCCGGGACACCGATAATAGAGAAATCGGGGTCGACGGTGTAACGCGCGGAACAATACGTCTCGAGATCTGGTCGAGGCGCGGCGTGTTTCGCGAGCAGATTGGAGCACGTGCCCATAGCTAACGGCCATTCGGCCTGATTTACATCCGACCACTAGGTTTCCCTTTTTGGTGATCATCGACCGGCTGCATCGGGCTCGAGGAGGAACGAGTCTGCGGATTGTCCTTTGCGACCGTGGCGAATGTGGACCGGGGACGTGGGAGCCTGAAAAGAAAACGCCCCGCCTGGCGAAAAAAAAAAAAAGAACAGAGGCCTTTTTCATCTGGTAATCGTCTCGCGTGCCATTCCTATCGTTCGAATAATGTTTCCACGACGGCATGAAAATTGTACACCAGCCGATTCTAAGAACGCCGCGGTCTTTCGCGACAGAAACGGACGCGGCTAATGTTCGCCCCGGGTATCTCTTTACTCCTTGCATCGCGGCTGTTCTTTTCTTTCTTTTTACGTCCAGGATCGTCGGTTCGCGTAGCGCTTTTCAATAACGCATTCTTTCTGTCGAGGCGCGACAAGTCGATAAGATCGACCCACGCGTTCATTGTTCTATTCGTCGAGAGCAATTTTCCATCCGATTCGATTAGCCAGATTTTTCACACGGTCCCGTCGCGTTCAGAGTTCATCGAGTCCTCGCACGTCTCGTAGGAATCTGGACGCGAAATTCGGCAACGGCTCGTTAATCGGCGAGGGAGCCGGCTTATTAGATTACGTTACGGCCAAGCGCATGGGATTGACCGTGGTTCCGCGGTTCCTGGTCAGGGTCGTATCGTTTTATTTAATAAAGGTTAATTGCCCTCCGGTCAACGATGTTAGTACGCCATTGTATAATTTATGAATTACCAGCGGCCCGCTCTCTTTTACTCAAGTAACTCGTTCAACGTCGCGGTAGATCTGCGAGCGAGGGACAGCGTCCTGGCAGGTATTTCGCGGCAATTTTTCCTCGCGATTCGGTGTCCACGAATCGCTCGTGTTCTGCATAGACTCGCGAAACAGCTACGGCTGGCCGAGCAGCCCCTAAGTCGTTTGATTAATCGCGGTAATTCACGCAACCGAGTGACGGCGATCCATTAGTCACGGTGTGTTACCTAATGAAAATTCGTTCGGATTACCAAATTGCACGGACAAACAGCTCTTTTCCATTCTCTTTTCTGGTCGCGTGCCTAACCGCTGAATGTGCGCCTCGACTACGACTCGCGCTTGGAACTACGCCGATGAAATTCCTCCAGTTCGAGCGATATTCGACGATCGACGAATCCGTCTCGCGGAGGACTCGCGGCGGGCGTTGTTTCGCGATGCTCGTTTCGATAGCGTTGTCGCGGTCTCGATTAAAACTCGCGTGTCTAAATATAGCGAGCAAGCTGCACGGCATTCCGATCGTGGACACTGCTGGTCGAGTAAAAGTTGAGCGACGCGACGCGCCCGATCGAAGGGAATGAATCTGAACGGTTGAACGGCGGCGATATCCGAGAGGACGGAAACGCGGAAGCGGCTCGCGGAGCGAACGGCTTTCTCGCGTCGAATAAGCCCAATTAAAATCCGCTCCGAACGGTCCCACGCGCGCGGCATTCTTCGAGCCCGATGCTTGCTCCGGTTTCCGGCCGGGGTAAAAGGTGGAAAGAAGGAAAAACGACGGTGGCGGAGGTATCTGGAATAGCGTGTCGGACACGTGAGAGCGGGCACAGGTGATAGTGACCCGAGAGAGTAGGAGAGCGAGCCGAGCGTTCGACGAAAATGCATCGAGAGCCTATAAACACGCGTGACACAATCGTTGGGGAATGTCAGTGTCGGAGGGCCATAGGTCCTCTCTCGGTTTCCCGTTCCCTCCTCGTTCGCGATCCATTCGACCACGCAATTTCTCCGCTACGGTCAAAGAATCGACGATCCTTGGGTAACTGGTCGAGGGAAAAATGCGAACGGAAACAGCCATGAAATTGCCACCGTCCGATCGAACGTGTCCAACGGTTCAAATGGAACCCCGATCCCGAGGATTGCTCGTGGCTCCGTTGGTTTCCAGAAATTCCTATCGATAAGGAATCGACTGTAATCAGCATTTCTGTATAAAACTACGATAAACGATACGCGCACGGTGAAGTTCGAACGTATTCGAACGTTGAATTAGGATCCCCGGTTGCTATTATAATTATGGAGACGTTGCAATTCATCGCCTAGCCAACGTCTCGGACAAAACACATTTAATTCAATTAACCTCGTCTATAAATCGTGTATTTAATTTTAATACGCTATTGTTAAGTTCCTACACGTAGACATCACTCCGAGGAGGTGACAACTATCGGTATTGTTCACCAATTTCTCATTAATTCGCGCGTTTTCTAATAGTAACGTTGAGAGCGTCCTGGCATCGACGAGCCGTCGGTGTGCACGTCCTCGACGTATCCGTCGGTGGTCGTCGCTGGTGGGTAGACGGTGCGCGGCTGGTTTTATGAATAATGTAAGAAAGAAATGCTAATTGAAATAGTTTCGAGTCGCTTTGTTAACAAATCTCGCGGCGGGGCTCGTGCTAACGATTCGCGATGAATCACGGCCGATCGGCCGCGCTGAAAGCCGCCACGCGAGAAAGGGAAAGCTCTCCCGCTGGAACGAGCCTAGGGATGACGTAAAGGAACTGTGTCGACTGCCGGTTTAATCCATCGGCTCTGATATTTCGAGGCGAACCGGGAAAGAGTAACGGCGTAAGAGGCGCGCGCGGATTAAAAGGACGGCCGTAAAAACCGATCGAAGAAAGATGCTGTTACGGTGCAGTTGGCAAACCGCCATTCGCTTCTTTCTCCTCGCCTTTCGGCTCGCGTTGATAAACGTCCGTTCCCGTAGAAAAAAAAAATTGCTATTCTTATCGCTCAGCATCGATAAGCGACTCTGTTCCACGATCCCCGTATCGCTTTCAGCCAGTTTCGCTGGACTTTAACCGAGTACACCCGAGAATCGCGCGTTAACTTCACTTTCGATCGGGATATGATCGGATCGCAGCGACGAATTACGCATGCCACGCGCGCGCGCGCACGCGCGAAATAAAGCTCGTCGTGACCAGACACGAATTATATATATCTGCCTTAAATCGTGCGACCAAATGACGTCACTTCCGCGAGCGTCACATCGCGTAGCGGCATTGCTCGACGTGTCGCTGGTTGATGATCGCGAAATTCTGATCGAGAGACGCGAACTATTTCGGAATCTGGGACGATCGCGGGAGATGTTTCCCTCGGGATAGGTAAAGCTTCGTAGAGGGAAAGGGCATCGAGCATCGGCTCAGCTAGGATTATCTTCCCGCGGTTCTCGTAGAGATGTCTGTTCGGTAGAGGCGATGCAATTGCAACCGCAACGGCGCAACAAAGCAGCCTATTGTGTTTTTTGTGCGCGTCGCGATCGGTGAAACGTAGCTCGGCGGTGACATATGGACGATGGAAAGCCGTCGCCGCGGCCTGCCTCGCGGCTGCCTGCGGTACGAACGGAAAATAGTTTATCAGAAACGGCTGAAAATAGGCGTCGGCTCTACCAGCTTTGACGTTCGTTTCCCGTATTTGTTCCGTAACTTCTCGAAAGCGGTAACCTTGCGCGCTCGCCGTCTTTCCATCCGATACCGGGCAACGTGCGTTACCCGTAATTTCAATCGTGCCGCACATTATGCTGGATTAAGGTCGTTTATCGAATTTCGATAATTCGTACCGTTTCGACTCGCTTCGAGTAGCCTCTCCAAGAAGCAATTCTAACGCATAGCCTATATAAGATGTCGACTTTCCCGCTCCGTTAAATCCTGAATCAATTTTTCTCTCCTTTCATCACGTTGCGCTATTAAAAATCGTGTCAGAGCAGCGATGATCGCGGAAAGAAAAAGCTGCTGTTTCAAATTCGAAAAGTAACTCGAGAGAATCGAAACTCGAATCGATTCCCAAGCCTCGAGCTCTGCAGGTCCCTGCAACACCGACCTCAGATACGGTCGATGTTCATTGGAACGGTCGCGCAATCACCGGACGATGTCGCCGTTGGATTAAGCCGAGAGGATCGATCGATTTAGAGGCGCGCGGCGCGAATCAGCTCGAAACGTGAAACTGTGTCCGCCGCCTCGTTCCATCAACCACTGTAAACATTTTCTCAAACCGTGTACACTGTCCGTGACAGAAAACTGGCAAACTCCGGCGTACCGTCGCGTCGTAACGCCGTCAAGCTTTTCGCAACGCGAACGAGTAACGGCACCACGGGCAAAAAGCACGTAGACCGAACGACTGCATTCTAGACGATCCGCCTAGTCGTTCTGGGAACATATTTATCAATCACTGTCCCGTTTGGGTAAAGATTTACAGTACCAGCGTTTCGTCGTGACAATTTTGATCGAACTCCGCCTCGAGAATTCCGGATCTCGAAGCTTTGGATGGAAACACGTGCGCGCAACGGTCTCCAGCGTTCTCCAATGGAACGCGCACGGTGGTGGAGACCAGAGTGAGTCACCAGGGTGTTACGATCCGACGCTGAACAATTGTGACACGCACCGCTAAACGTTTAACGGTACTGGCGGTCAAATCCAATTAATGTACATCCGTTTCCCCTCGTTCGATCGCTTTTGCCCAAGGTTCCAGTATACGAATCGTGAAATGAAAGAGTCCGCATAAATCCGCATACTTGTGACGCGCGTTGCTTTCAAACTGCGCGCGTGTTCCCGCCGCGTTATGGTTCGCCATGGAGTCCGAATCGAGGTTCCGTTTCATCGTGCAACGAGGTCTAGGCTAGTCGATCGCCGGATAAAATTGGCGTAGGATAAAGGAACGGTCGCGTTTACGCAAATCGCTGAACAGGAGTGCGGGGTATTCCAGCGCATTCATTAATCGAACGGGGAAACGTGCGAACGACGCCTTAAAGGAACCGACGCGTTCGCCATGCACCGCCCTTGAATCCGCGATGCGTGTGGGCACCGCGTGCGTCGCGTTGCAAACGAAACCACCCGTGCGTCGCTTACCATTTTCCATCGAACGGAGGATCGACGAAGGATCGTCGACTGGGTCGACGAATGTAAACCGTAACGCGTGGAAATTCGCGAAGACGAGTCTCGTTTCGCGTGTTCCACGGGATTCTCCGTGACACGGATAATCGAGGAGCAAACCGTCGATCCGACGGTTACCCTCGGTCTCGCCATTTCGGGAAAAAACGGGCGTTACGCGCGCTTAAGGCCCCGTTCACCCAGCGGTTAAACCTGTCTGCGTGCGAAGCAGGCGGGGGCGTTGTGACAGGACCTTGTCGCGGCCCACACGCAGGCCCGTACCACGGCTAGTTCCACGAAAACTCCTCGTCCCGACGTTTCCACTCGCACGAAATCATTTCTAAACGCAGCGCGATCCTGAACGGTCTCCTGGTCGAGCCAAGGATATTTAATTGTCGATCTCCGACCGAGTTTTTCAAAGGATCACGCGTGTAGGTGGAAGCGAGAGGGGAGGCGTGGGTATACGCTCGTTTCCGTCGGCCATCGAAGAAGATGCATAAAAGCAACGGCCTTGATTCCTCGTTTATGCGCGCGGACAGATCGTTCGTGAAATCGATCGCGCGCGCACAGCCTTTAGCCTACATAACCGCCTCTCTTTCTCCTCTTGCCCGGCCTTTTAACGCCGCGCGCATTTTTACCTCGACTGATCCTCGCGAACCGGAATGCGTTTAGCTCCTCTATCGATCCCGTGGCCAGACGTTCCTCGAGGAATCTGCGAGGAGAGATTGCTCAGCGTTTACGACGCTGAGACCCCGCTGAAACAGCGCGTCGGTTACTTGGAATCGGTTTTCTATGCCCGTAGGGATGGTCAGCCTCGCAGCTTGCGGCTGAAATCATAGAAACCGTGGCTCGTGTTGCGTCCTCGCTTCCGGCAGGAAGCGGGGCGCAGCCTTCTGTTCGACCACCTGCTCGTCCGCTCGACAATGGCTTCGAAGTGTCTCGAGGTAGAATCGTTCAGCTGGTTCTCGGATCGCACGGACGTCGCCAAGTAAAATCGAAGCTGGTTTCTATTCTCATATTTCGTAACGACCGGAAAACCGTCCGTTCCCCGGCGATCGAGCGGCACTCGAGCGCGCGCCGATCCGTTCAGCAAGATCGATCAAGATATCACGGCGTGTCGTTCTCGTAAGTCGTATCCTAAACGAGAGGAACGCGATACGCGAGCCACGGGCGATTGTTCGCCAGCCGGGGCGTAACAGTGAAAGCCCACTTAGTGGAACCGGTACGCGATTTAACGAGATAAGCCGAAAGCTCTTCCGCCGTGGGGCCGCTCGAAAATTATCTGTCCGCGTCAATTCGCAATCGTACCGCCACCTACGCGCAATAAATCCGGACCCAGTGATAAATAACTGACGATATTTCACCCCTCCGTGGCCTTACCACCCAGCGACGCGCGTTTTACCGCACTCAAAAGCGGAATTAATCCTGTCCCATTAACCGACGATCGACAGATTTCTCGCTCGAGGGAGCAGCACGCCGCGTCGCGACCAGCGAACGCGTCTCGCGAGAGAAATCCCTGGCGGGGATGATCCACGCCCGTGGGATCTCGCGTTCGAGAACTTATTAGACGCGCACGGACGATTTCATCGCGCAACCGAGCAGGCTTCTTCGCGACGCGAATCGACGTTTGTTTGCTCTCGAGCGGTCGACCAATAGGCTGGACAAGGAAAAAATGCCTGGGCTCCTTATTCTTTCCTTCTTCTCTTTTCTTTTTTTTTTATTCTCTCGCAGCGGTCCCGCAGAGTGAATCATCCGGGCTGGTTCGCCCCTCTGGGCCTCTGGCCAGGTGACAAAAGTGCGTTGCAAACATCTCCGAAGAAGGCTCTGACTGGGATCCTTGTACTCTTCTCCTTGGTTTTCCTCTTATTCCGACCGCTTGATCGTCCAGCTCATTTTTCTGGGGACTTGATGAGTCAAGTCTAGGTATACACAACTCGTTTTACGAGTCGCCTCGAGGACACGTTCCCCCGGGGGTATTCGAAGCTTTATCTTCTCGCTTTTCTTTTTAACGCCTCTACGCGCGTGCATGAGACGCAACGACGGCGCCTATTTCTTCTCGTCGTTCGAGCCATTACGCATCCGCGGCAAGCTGAACGCAGCTTTCGAGCCATCTTTCCGCGAACCGTCCACAGGACGAGACGGTGTGGTATGGAAAACGATCCGATTAGGAGCATCGATCGTTCCCGACGGAGAATGACTGTAATTAGACCGGCTCCGTGAATAGGACAAGAGAGTCGGTTGCACTTGGTGCGTTCGACGCAGGATAATAGTAGCTCGCGTACATTGTACAGTGACCGTAATCGTTTCGCTTGTAATTCGCCGCTTCCGATCGTAGCGAGTCCCGTGGAACGACCACGCGTCCTCGATGCTTGGAAATTCGAGCGAGCGATCCGGAAAAGCAGGCAGGAAGCGTCCTCGGCGATCCTCGCGTTCGCGAGGCCCAGAATCCCGGTGAACTCGAGCGAGGTCGAGCTCACGTGGTCGTCTCGCGGTAGATGAGACGACGGCGGCGGCAACGGTGGAGGAGGAGGAGGAGGAGGAGCAGGATTAACGGGAGAATCGAGTGGTTCCACCTCACCTCGGGGAGGACCGCAGGACGGAGGGACACGACGGATCAGAAGGCGGCGGTGCAAAAGGAGAGGATGCGAGAGGGCGGCAAGTGGGGAAGTGGACAGAGGAGATGGTGGTGGACAGGGACGGGTATTGGGAGGGGGAGAGAAAGAGAGCGAGAGAGAGAGAGAGAGGTGGAGGAGGAGGAGGAACACGCTCTCCTCCAGTGCACACTCTCGTGGTGACTCCGACCGGCAAAGTGCTCGCGTTCGTGAAAGTCCACAGACGACTTTCAGGGTCGTCTGCTCCGCTCGTTCGCCCGAAGCCGGCTTCGTCTCGCGAAAAGGAGCCACCGAAAGGGATCCAAAGGGAGATACTCCTGGCTGCGGTTACCGGAGGTGGCCGAGGCGACCGAGAAGAGCCCCGTGTCCTCTCTCAGTCACGATCCTGATTCGTCGATCCGCGGATACGGCGTTATCGTCGGATCAATGAGAAGACACCGAGAGGAGAGTCCGTGTGCCGCGTGTATATCATTCGTTTTCGTCGTTTTCGCGGTGGTACGATCGGAGCCACCGCCGGCGAGTTCCTTGACCGGCTGCTGATGTCACACTCGTCGCTGAACCGATGCTAGTCGCGACTGGACCGCGCGTACCTCGTCGATACGCGATCGAGCCGATATGTGATTTCTCCTCGCGAAGCTGGTGAACCATATATATACATATTCGTGATACCGACCGAACCGAACCCGATTAAGTCATCGGACGGGAATAATACGCGCGGCAAACTGGATTCGCGGAGAACCGTAACGGAACATTGTAAAAGTTTTCTGCGCGCGACGCGAACGGGGGATCAGTTCTAGTGGATACACGGTGCTGCGAATATGTCGCGTCTTCGTGGCTCGCAGACGATCAAGGACGGCTCGAAGACGGTCACCCCGTCGTCGTACCCCAGGGAGCATTTCCACGACGAGCAGGAGGACCGTCCTGCGTTCGCGTCGTACAAGAACGGCTCGAATCGGTACCATTTCGGTATGACGAGGCAACGGAACGACGAGCCGAGCAATAACGGTCGCAACTGCACGGGGCACGCGAACGAGGACCCGGACTTGTTGTACAAAAAGAGCAAGCAGCACTTTGGCGCCTGGGATATCAAGGACATCGTCCAGGAGGAGGGTTACAGATCGAAGAAGCAGACGGACCGATTCGCAGAGGACCCTCGATTAACGAACGGCCGGGCGACGAACGAGCCTGCCAGGCAGGATCGTTACGAGGATCACGAGGAGGCGTTGTCGCGAGACGATCGCGGGAGGACGGGCTCGATCGATCGGGAACAAACTGGATCGCATAGATCGAGGTTGCCGCGGACGAAGAACGAGAGCAAGGAGGAGAGTCAAAATCGCGACGAGAGGGAGCAGCTGCTGAGGGACATCGAGAATTTGAACGTCGAGGAAAAATCGCCGGATCGAGGGATCAGGGCGATGATCGAGAGGTTCAAGTCACGAGAGGAGGAGAAATTAAAGTCTAGACAGGAGTGCAACTCGCTCTGTCCCGAGAGAGAGGAGTACAGATCGAAAAATGGGGGTCGCGGTATCGATCGTATCGACGTTAACGATCGCGACAGAGAAAGGATGCAGAAGGAGGATCGAGAGGACGAGCGGAGGTCTGGCAGACCTAAGCCGCGAGAACTCGAGAGATTTGGACAGGAGGAGAGCGCGAGGAGTCGATCCACGGATCGGAGAGCGGAAAAATTCAATGACGCGTACACGGATAAAAAGATCGCGTCGTACGGCGAGGAGAAGAGTCACAGGCGGCACAGAGAGGTGGAGGACGACGCAACTTGGCGGAAGGATAGCCCTAAAAGGCGAAGTTACGTTTACGACGGCAATCCGGAGGATTTCGACGTGCGTCTTCAGCGATACGAGCGAGCTCTCGTGGAACCGAGAAGGGATCCGGAGCCTAGACGAGTGTCGTTGAAAGATTCGAACGCGGACTTGGGTAGGAAGGAGTCGTTTAAGCAGCACGATCGACAAGTGACGCGAAAGAGTTCCTTCAAGACCGGTGGTGATGCGAAAAAGAGCCACTCGAGAGACAGAGAGTCTAGTTTGGGCAGGAAAACGTCCTTCAAGGATCAGGAAAACGATCTGTACCGAAAGAATTCGTTCCACAGCCAGGAGGTCGACAAGAAGTATTTCGGGAGCGACCCGGAACACGTCTCGAGGAAAAGTTCGTTCAAGGACCAAGGCTACGCGGGGAGAAAGAATCCCTCGAAAGAGCAGAGTTCGGATTACGGGCGAATTTCGTCGCGGAATCGAAACGACGAGGAGGAAAGGAAGCGTTCGCTGAAAGGGCATACCGATGGAGTCAGTAGAATCACCTTCAAAGAACACGACGCCGATTCGACCAGAATCCATTCGTACAAGGATCAGGAGTCAGACGTCGGCAGGGTCAGCTTCAAAGATCACACCTGTGACGTAGGACGCAAGAATTCCTTCAAGGAGAAGATCGTGGAGTTCGGCGGGATATCGTACAAGGATCACGAGGATGACGCGGAACAGAAGTCCGGGTACAACGTGCAGGATAACGGGCCGAGTAAGGTGTCCTTCCGAGGCTTCGACGAACCGAGGAGGAGGCGTTCCCCTAACAGCAGATACGTCGAATTTGCCAGCGTCTCGGTTCAATGCCAGGAGGACGAGGGTCGCGGTAGTCCCCCTACGAACGATCAGGATTACGATTCGGAGAGGAAAGGCACGTTCAAGGAGCGAGACTCGTTATCGAAAAGGCGAGGGTCGCCCAGGAGCAAGAGTTACGAGGTTGAAGATAAAAGAGCGGGCAGACATTCCAGACCGTTGACACCGCCGAAACGGGAGGAACCGGAGTGTCGAGAGGAACCGAAGGATCGCGAGGAATTCGACTCGAAGTCCTGGCACGAGAATAACCGGATTTTCGCCGTGAAATACCTGCGCGAGAACACCAGATACCGCACGAATCCGGAGGGCCGTTCGGAGATCGAGCGCGATCCCTCGCCGGAAATGGGAATGGTGGAGTACGGTGGCAGGAAACACTCGAACGAGGGATTCGGGAACGAGATCGAGGACGCGAAACAGAGCTGCGCGAAGCCGGAACCGTACAATTACGGCAGCGGGGATCACGTACGCGATCGAAACGGAGCGACGATCATCAGGATTCGATCGAGTCCGGAGACGGCTGTCGAGAGGCGACGTCGTCGTCGTCCGGTGCAGGACGTGCACGCGGGACGACGGCGGCGTTACGAGCCGGAGGACGAAGAGGAGAGCGACGAGGACGAGGAGGACGATCATCGGCAGAGAGGAGGATCGCGCGGAGACGGCTTTGCACCAGGAAGAGGCGTTCCTACACCTTCGAGAAGAGTCTGGAATTACCGCGAAGGGGTATGGCATTTTCATGAGTCAATTGCATTCGATCGGTCCTTTATGGTTCAGAAGCGGGAAGCGATATTCATAAATCGATGGAGAAGATGAGAGTTTGATCGTTCTAACGGTTTCGTGAGAGGCAGAGGGAGAGGAATTTTGTTTTTCTGATTTTCACTAGGCGATACGCCGTTACAATTGGACGGAACAAGTACGTGCCGAGTGTGTTGGTGGCTCGTTGCAAGGTGCGAACGTTTTCTTGGCGCGTTTCACGCGATTTGCTCGCCGCTGATCGGTCGTTAGTTGCGGTTCGCTCCTGCCACGCTTTTGTATCGCGATTTCGTTCACGTCGATAGCTACGCGCTATATTTTCTTCCAGCTTACAGCTTCTTGCCTGTACACGTCTTTATTGTATTTATACACACTACTCTGGCGCGCGTCCGCGCGTTCGCCGTGCAATTTAACGAACATGTATGAAATAAGTGAAAGTAATTATGAGAGTAACTGTGCCGACTTATCTTTATGGAATTCATCAGCCGCATATATGAGAGCAAGTAAATGTAGAAAGTTCTGATTAAATTTCTAGTTGACCAGTGAAACTTTTTGATTCCAATCCAATCCCAATGCGACACGTTTCTTCGCGCAACTGCCGCTCTTCTTGCCGGTACAAACTCCCAACGTAACGTTCGGAGGCCCGGACCGTTCGCCACGGTACTCGAAGACGTAATCCGCCGCGGGACAGGAAAAATCGGCCCGAGTGAAAGCGAACGAGAACTGTACCGACGTCGGTTCGACTGTCGCCGCTCCGCTAATCCTTTAATTAATACGCTCGCTTCTTGGCTATTTGCTCCAGTCCTCGGACGCGAACTTTCTCAAGCTGGGAGTCGCTCGACACGGTCGCCAGGCGAAATTGGCCGGAGCAAAAATCGCGACCGCCTCTGGTCTCTCTTTTTTTTTCACGCGCGAGCAAATTACCCGCTCGGCCGGTCGAAGGGGTTAACGGTCCGTCATCCGAGTCGGTTTAACGCAAGTTTTCAATGTCCTTACGTAATTCCACCGTCTATTGGCCAACGCGTCATGGAAATGTCAGCGAACCGCCCACAAATGGAATGGTCGCGCGGCGTGTAGGACACGTACCCGTGCGCACACGCACGCAGCTCGTACGGATCACATCTTTATCCGGCTGTTGTCGCGATGAGAAGTGGAAAGAAAAAAAACCGCGGGGCCTTTGTCAACGGGATAATCGACGACCGTCAATCATCGTCGTTAACGATCGAAAACCGTTGTAATCGCGGCGCACCGGGGACCACTCGCGGACAAAGCTGGGTTTTAACCGCGCTAGAAACGTTCACCGTGTCTCGCGTATGATTCAGCGGTACGAGATCCGAGCCCTCGATCGAGCAGCGGTCGAAATAGCGAGCGCGAAGCGGCGAGGAATTAAGGACGAGCGCGCAGATGGTACGTTGCGAAGGCAGACACGCGCGTACTCCAGGTGATTTCCAGCTGGTAGAGCGGCCGCCACGGAGAAAAAGAAAACGAGTAATCGCGGTCCTTTCACTCGTGAGTCAGGACGAAAAATATGTTATTTTTTAAACGGCGCGCGGTCTCCCTCGGGGATCATTATTCAGGATCGCTATATATAGAGAGCTAGAGACACGCATCGGCCAACATATTTCCCGTGGCGCGTTCGCTTGTCTACTCGATATTTGGCGATGTCGATGCCGCGACCTGTTCCACGTGGGCGGTGCTACCATATACGCCGGGCCGGAAGGCTCTTGGACGCATCCAACGCGCCGCGAGCCTCTTCGATCTTCGCTTCGTAAACGCTCGCGACGACACCTTTCGAACAGCGACGCCACGGCGCTTTCCAAATGTCACGAAACGGCTCCTCCTCGTAACCGGAGAACGTGGGAGCGCTCGACTGGTAAGCGCTCGATAACCGCGAACCCTCCTTCGATCTCGCGCTGAATTTTCAAAACTTTTTTTCCCAATTACGACCAGCCGCGCTCTCGCGGCTTCGACCTTGTCCCGCTTCGCGTGCGTAATTACCACCGCGTCACGAGCGCGCCGAACGATGACGCACTCGGTTCCCCGACGATCCTCTGTTTCTTTCATATTTTTTCATTAGTCACGATTAGATCGGAGCTACGATCTCGGAGACCGAATCGAGGATTCGTCGAACGATGCCTCCCCAGGCGACTGACATTTGCGCCAAGATGATCCGAACCTTTCACCGTTTTGCAATTAACGCCAGCTGATCCTGGGGACGATCGTTTTTAACGGACGTTGTTACTGCATCTACATTTATAATTCTACGTTAGAACGTCGCGCGTCGTAGAACGGATGACTAAGAACGTATTTTTGTTTGCTCGCAGGGTGTCCAAATCACGGACGTCGAGGAGGGCCAACCCTGTCTGCAATGCGGAGACACTTGCACAGGATTTTCGCCGCATACGTGGAGGTGAGTGTCATCGTGTCCACCCTGAGCGACTTCGTTCCACTCGCGCGAAGATGAAGATAAGAAAAAATACCGGAAACGAGCTTCCGTATACTTGGACTACCGTTTAAACGGGTCGACGTATCTGGTAGCGTATTCGTAACGGTGACACAGTTCAGTGTCAAAGTGTTCGATTTTCTCGCGTCTGTTGACGCTCGTCCGCGATCCGCTCGAGTGATCGATGAATCCTATCGCCTCTCAATTAGCCGTACATATCGTCTAATGCATTCTATCGATCCGCGGGCTCCTCTAATCGGGGGTATCGGGTTGCTTGTCCGAACAATTATCAAGTTCCATTAGCTCGAAGGACGTGGAGCGCGTAATTCCCTTTCTCTCTTCGTTTATCGACCGCGAGAGAAAGCTCTCGTCAGCTCGATCGAGCGTGGCGAAAAAGTTCGCTCGCCAACGCGACGAATTCCAGTTTCGTCTGCGCGGGTAGTTACCGCGAAAGGTGGTAGCATTGGGGGAGGGGGTGGAAGCGAAGAATCGGTCGATCGATCGAGGAGACCGCTGAAAGGTTTCCACCGCGCGTTCGTTATTCGAAGCGTAACTGAGCAGCGGTGAAATTACCGGTTAGTAATTACCCTCCGTGACTTACGGGGCAGCAATGCGGTAATAACGAATTAATTGGCGACGGGAGGGGGCGCGGAAGGGACCCTCCTTCCAGCATCGCGTTCTCCACGAGGAGAAAGGCGCGGGGACGCGACGTCGCGGCTTGCTGCATTTATAGCCACCGAGATGGATTCACGGTTGCACCACCTACAGCGGCTCGAAAACGCCCGAACCGATCTAAAACGGTTCGAAAGCCTACCTACCTACCTTGGCTCGCGCGTATATTGTCCGCCTGTCGATCTATATCCAGGCTTTCCGATTTAATCTCGTCCGCGCCTGCAGCGATCGCGATGAATAACGCGTCTCGACGGAAGTTTCGGAGCAACATTCGAGAAAACGATCATTCGTCGTTCCTTCGAATCGTCGAGTGGCATGGCTGACGATCTTTTTTCATTTTCCTTCCAGTCGCCACGACTCGCCGCTACGAATCGAGTTCGTTAGCTTGGAAAAACAAGGTCGAACGTTGGCCGGAAACGCGCCTGCAATCGTTTAGAAGCTGATAATGGGCTCGCTCGGCTCGTTTCGAAAATAAATCGTTGACACGTGCGGACGAGCGCGTTCGTCATCGGTCTGGCAGAATTCGGATAATTACCCCCGCCGATTGGTATCGTTGACGGACGTCTCGAAACGCGTGCGAACAACGCGTTCGCGTTTATCTTGATTTCCATCCAGTTGGTATTTTTTCCGACGGATAAAATAGGGGAAGAATAAAATTAATTCGATTTTCACGGAAGTCGTGTACTTCGTGTACGTGTGTCCTCTCATCGAATGCCCTTTCGTCGTTTCTGAATGGACTATAAAGATAGGCGGACAAAGGTGTGACTTATCGATCGGGGACCTTCGTAAAGCTATCCACCTAGCCTTTACTTGTTGCATGTCCTCTGATTTATTAATTGTCGAGCTCGAGGCGCGGCATCGACGCCGTTCCGTAGTTTACGAAAGAACAGAGACGCGCTCGTTCGCGCGTCCCGCTTTCCGCTAGAATCCACCGGCTGTAAAACTGTAGGAGCGATAAAACGAGAAGTAGAATGCGTAAGACCGCCGACAGAAGATCCCGATAGTTTATATAGCAGTGCGCCCAGGATCCCCAGTAAATCTAGCGCGCGGCTGGTTTTACCGAGGACAGCCGTCTCTCTCTCTCTCTCTCTTGCCCTCCATCCCGTGATCCGCTAGCACGTGTTCGTATTTATAGGTTTATCAGTTGGCAAACGGCGGCGGTGAAACCAGCGGAAAGCTTCCTCAATTAGGAAAATCCATTATTCGTCGCGGTTTCGATTCGCGGCTGCATTTCGTGGACGATAAAACGCTGGGCGCAGCCTGCCGGGCCACTGAGTTACGCTGACTTGCGGTAATTTTACGAGCGTTTCGCGCCTCGGTTAGAACCATGCCGCGGTGGCAACACATGGCCGTACTCGCGGACTTGACTATTTTCCAAACGCCACGTCCTGGATATCACGATATCGCGCCCCGCGACCAGATAGATCGGTTCGCTGAAGCCGTAACGCCAGGTTAGACCTAGGTCGGACCTTGCATACCATCGATCCGACGCAATCTGGTCTCGCGATTAGCGGCGGCGGTTCGCAATTCGGTCTAGACTGGTAGGCGTAGCCGAGGCCCTCGAGCCGAGTTGGAACCTTGACTGGATCAACGCAGATCCGAATGCCACGTCGGATAAATCCTGTTAACGCGTTAAAAGATCAAGGTTTTTCCCTCGTCGATCGTTCTTTTCGCCGACATTCTTTTTTCCGCCGTCGTTGCCTCTGTTTTCGTTTACCGATCACGCGAAAGGAGTGCGTCGAGAATGCCTCGCACTCCGCGTTATATCGCACTCGTTCGAGCGACGATCGTCGTCAGCCTCGACAGCCACGCGATCGTGAATTAATTTAGCAAATTGGCTCCGGGTTTCCGCGAAGCGATCCGTTTCCTTTGACAGTCCGCGTTTCCCGTTCCTAATTATGGAAACGACGGCTATTGAATTACGCGGCGCGGATCGATCGGAAGCGAACTCATCTGGTTGAAAATATCCTCGCCAGTGCGAGGCATCGTAGCGTAGAATCGGAGAACCGGTAGCACTGTGGCTCGGCTGCTCCGATCGGACAGCAATTGCTCGAAACTCGAGTCACGCAGGCTCCCAGCACTGGCGTCCTCGCTCACCAGAAGCCCCGTGAGTCACTGGCGAGCGAGCGAGCTAGCTAGCTCGTTTGCATCGCGTCCCGCCTCTTCCTGGCAAGCCGAACACGCCGCGCGTGCACGTGCTCCGACGATATGCGCCAGTGTAGACCCGGCTGAGCACCGGCAAGAATTCGTTTTCGCCTTTTGACCGGGACGATCGCGTTCACTCTTGGCACCTGTCGTCC
This sequence comes from Xylocopa sonorina, assembly GCF_050948175.1. Lineage (NCBI taxonomy): Eukaryota > Metazoa > Arthropoda > Insecta > Hymenoptera > Apidae > Xylocopa > Xylocopa sonorina. Next base: position 13,054,248 of record NC_135198.1, read on the forward strand.
GTCTTCCACGGCGCGAGCCCGAGGGGCTTGCCCGGATCGCGTACAACGTCCGCGAGGTTGTCGCCGTGACGCGACATCGCGATTACGCAAGTTATCCGACCAAGTGCGAGCGCGTGGGACGATTAGAAGCTGCTGCTCGAGGTCCGGGACCGGTGCGTATACCTGTTGCGCGGCTCGTTCGTTCCACGGAACTTCTGCGAGCGGCCAGCCACGGTGAGAGAAGTGTGCGTGTGTTCGTTCTACAGTGTGGTGATCGCCCAGCCCCGTGTGCTCCGCTCCGCGTAGCTGGATTCGTTACGGGGATACTTGCTCCGATGCCTGGGGTGTGTTGCGCCCGAGCGCGGGGGATGGGTTTCGATGCCTACCTCCGCGACTGCTCGACCGGCGCGTAGGTAACGCGCGAAATTACGGTAACGATCGTTAGCGAGCCACGGGTTCGTTAATTTCGATCGGTGGACCAGTTTACGAGGGCAGTGGCTCCGATCGATTCCAACGGGGCACCTGTTGCTTCGATTGACCGCGAGTCCCTCGTTGGACTCTGTTATTCGGAGAAATACCACCGCTCGAGGCGCGTCCGTCTTTCTCCGGAGACTCCACTACCCCCTCGTAACGAGAGATAACTCGTATGTTGTCGTAAAGCGGTTTTTATCGCCTGTGAAAACAGATGCGCGACGTACGTCTTGATCTATGATTCACTGGAGATCGTAGCCACGGGTACGAGAGGAATGTGCGTCGCGAAAGAGATTATACGAAAAGCAGACGGTGTCTCGATGGGTGCTCGTCATCACCGTCGTGTCAAGAATCGCTGAACGTTGCGCTTCCCCCCTTTTTCAACGAGCCTGAATTTAATCGTCGATTTGAAATGGATTTCAAAAACCGATAGGGTAACGTTACTCCCCTCTTTGTCACTTTAGGGTCGTTGACAGATCTTTGTTCTATTCACGGTGTCGCGAGTATCGTCGTTTTAATGTATCTATTTTTGTGAAATATTTGGAATTATTCCGGCACCGGGAGAGAGAGAATTTTGCTGGCCTACACAGCGGTCAGGTATGCAGGTCTAGTTATTTTGAGCGGACAACACGAACGATTAAGATTCCCATGTCAAATTCGTCCAGTGTACCAGTTTAATTCGTCTCACGAATCTCGATGGTCATCTATGTCTTTCTCTCTCTCTCCCTCTCCTTCACGATCCAGAGGGACGAATAAAAGTCCGCGGTTTAACGAAAAGTGTCACGAGGACAGACGGGTCGACGAGAGCAAGGGGAATGTCGAAACGTTGGAGGGAAAAAACGATCGTTTAGCAAGGTGATTGTCCGACGAAACGGTCGAGTTCGCGGTGGTCACGTTTGCCCCGTCGTCTTGAATCGGTGTAACCGCGGCTCCTCGATTTCCATGGCGGAATATCGAGTGACGAAACGAAGAAAGTCACCGGTGCCCGTTTCTTTTCGCTCCGCGCTGCGATCCAACACGGCCTATCGAGCGCCACGGCGAACGCATTCGCGCGCTCCTGCGTCTATTTTAAATCGGGGCCCACCAATCGCGTTTTTAAACGCACTAAACTGTGATTTACAACCGACATCCACCACCCGTGCCCGTTCCCGCTTCCGAAAACACGATAAAAGCCTATTTTCGGTCCGGCCAATGCCGACACCGACCCTGGCCTTTTCAAAGAAGCTCACGGTTAAGCACCTCCGAGCCTCTTATCGCGCTCTCCGCGAACGAACGTCGACGATATCGTCGACCGTTCGAGCGATCGACCAAAAAAGAAGAGCGATACCGTCCGGTTTATTTTTGCAACTCCTCTCATCAACGCGTTTCGTTTGCAACGTGTCATCGATAGCCGGAGATCCGTTTCCGAATCCAAGATCGCGCGGCTAGCTTTCGAATTCGCCGCGTCGTTCGATCGCGTCAGCGCCTCTTCTGTAATGGCCACCGCCATGCTGGGGATCTATCGAGAGGGACCAGACGGAAGGCGTTCGTCGTTGGTGTGCGAACGTATGGTATTTCCCTCTGCGAAACTCCAACGAAGAACCGCTCGATTTCCTCGAACCTTTTTCTCTTCCTGGTATCCGACAGTTTTCCACGCCTCTTTTACCCGTTGTACCGGTCGTGGAACCTTGAGGAATCGCTCGGTTCTCGTGCTCGGCTATTATCGCGAGTAACAGCCAATCCGTCGAGTGATACTCAGCTGATAATTAGCCGGGCAATCATCACGCGCGACGACACGCAGGTGCTGGGACGCGTGTGGGTCTGACAAGATGTCGGTCACCCACGCGTACTGCGCAGTGAGATCACCTTTATACTTTGACGTTCTTAGTCACGGTTGCCTCTCTGTGTCGCCAGTTCGACTTAAAACCAACGCCTTTTGTCGGCTCCCGTCGCGTAACTTCCTAGCCAAAAGCTGCTCGTTTACGTCTCTCTCTCTCTCTTTCTCTGACATCATCGTTCAGAGTTCCTGGAAGCTGCAAGCCTCGAGCAGGACGCAGCTGACTTTTCCGGATGCGCGACAGAGGAGAGGGTCTATTGAATCGTCCTTGCGGCAATGTCGCTCGCGCGCGCGCTGCCAGTTGATTGCGAATTATCCGCTCGGCGCCTTTCCGTTAATTCCCGCGACCTTCCTCCTACGGATCGTTTCGCGGCCAGAGTCGACAAATTTCGAACGGCCCTGGACGAAGTCGGGTTCGCGGCTAATCGACTCGCACGTCGCAATTGCCATTGTTCCGAGTCGCGTCGCGGTTCTGCGATCTCGCGGAGGCTAAATCCACTCGCGACAAGCAACCGCGACGTTGTTACGCGCGGCGTGACGGCTTTACAAATCGCTCGCGCCATTCTCGGCTCCTCTCGATCGATGTCGCCGACCGTGGGACGTTTCGATCCGCGCGTACGCGTTTTGGAACTTCCATAGCGCCTCGAACACACCCCCACAGATGTATCGCGCGAATTAGGACCCTTGTAGCCTGCAAAATGGTGTATCGAGTAGAGAGGATAGTGGGACAGAGAAATAGGCTGAAGGAAACGCTGGGACCGCCATAATTTCTTAACGATCGGTGGCTGAATATAGCCACCATAATGGCCGACGGCGCTAGCGGATCGCGCTCGTTAGAAGGCGCTCGTGGCACGCGTAATCCGAGAGTCCCGAGGAAAGGGTAGCCGGTGACATTTCTGGTAAATATCGCGCACACCCTGTCGTAGGCTTTTTACGGCAGCTCCTGGCCGAATCACTTAGCGGAACGGCTATAAACCGTAGGGCAAACAGTCCGCGACACGAGAGACTTCTCTCAAGGATCTTTCCGTCCCGCCGTCATCGACGCCGGACATCAAAGTTCAAACGAGCGGTTAAATCGCCGATGGTGGCGTGGAACGTTGGCGGCGGCTCGCTCGTCGGGCCGGGAAAAAGAATCCCGTCGTCCTGTGTACGCGGCACGCTCCGCGGTTATTTATTTACCGGGTATACGCCGACTCGAGGGAAAACACGGCGGGAATTCGCGGCGCGGAACGATTACGCGACATTCTATGCGTGTCAAAAGCTCTATATTTAATATTCCGCGGGGCAGCCACCGGGTCGGAGCAACGGCACGCCGTCCGGCTATTTATTTGACTTAAACGCTTGTAAAGTACCGAGATACGCCGCGCACCATAAACTGGCAATAACTTCGCCCGTTGGTAAACACTCTGATAATTCACTGGGTTATCTTCCGTTGCGTAAAACAAACCAGTAAATTCGGAAGATCGATCGGACGATTAGTCGCGTATTAAAACGGAGACAAGAGCGACGACGATCGTCAACCTGCCGGCTGAATGATATACAACGACAACTGTTTTCAACTCTTTCTCGATTAATCTGCATACATCTGTCCGTCGTAAATAACACGGATCAGAGTCTTGTGCCGTACAGTTCGAGTCTCGCTCCCTTTCTCTCTCTCTCTCCGTGTCAGAAATTTTTCCTAAAATCGTTCCACGATCGTTGTACTCGCGCAATTACACCTCGAGTCTGTGGTCGTAGACGCCATAGACAAGATCGTATCGACAGCGAATAAAAAGACCGCTTACTCGCTCGGCGGAATCGTATCGAGGCGATCGATCGTGCCGGTCCTCGCGTTCCTCTCGCCGGCCACGCACGCTGGTACACGCGAAGCGTAATCACGGTCCGTCGTGGTCGTCGTGGTCGTCGTCGTCGTATGGGAATGCGGCGCGTGGGCGAGGAAAGCACGCGAGGGATTAGAATTCCCGGCGAAACCGTGTCCTCCTCGGCTTTACACGACTTTCCACCGCGCGAGCCTGTTTTCACTCCGACGCACCGTGCTCGGAATTCACTTTTTCTCTCGCGCGTCCGCCGAACCAGCGAATCCTGGACTCGTCCTGGATTTCATTAGTCGATCGCGGTACCGATTACGACAGGGAGCGCGCGTTAAGTAATTCCATCGGCGGACGCTGATAAATTGTGCTCGTTAAGTGAATCGAGAGACACGCGCACCCGGTCGACGCGCAGCGCGCGCGTAGGCGTTCATTCACTCGACGATGATGATGATTCCCTTCGCATACCGATTGCGACACACGCTCGGATCGATTGTTGCCCTCGACGAATAGAACTCGCTCCTCTCCGAATCTGGCCCCGTTCTTCGAGCCTAAAATAGTGAACGCCATACGGACACGTAATCGACGATAAACGCCGCGTCGATCTCTTCTCCGTTCCGTCCGAGGAATCTCTGGATTTCCGTGAAACACGGTCCCATGGTTGGTCTTTATCGTGGAAAGAGCACCACCAGCTGGATACGACGTCACGATCCGGATGATAGCTGGGAAGGGCACCTCCCACCGTCCGCTTTGAGGAACCCTTTCTCGAAAGTGCCGTTCCGGCTGCGAGGAAGCGATGAACGGGAGCATTATATCCCGGGACAGTGATAAATCATTGTGCGCGTTAAGTCGAACGAGCTGCTTCTCCGGGGCCGATCAGCTGACGCATTGGCAGAGCGCACCAGAGGACGGTTCGGCAGGAGAGGCTATCTCGATCCGCGTTAACGGGTAACAGCGGTTAAGCGAGCAGTGCGTACATTTCTGCCTCCTCTGCCGGACGTGCGTGCTTTCGTGCGTGAGCGCTGTTACCACGATCTTTCTCTTTCTCTCTTTCTCTCTCTCTCTCTGTCCCTCTTCTCTTCTCGCAGACTAGCTGGAAGCGCGATCGGCGAGCCGCGCTAAATTTAGAGTATGATCACCCGGTTGTTCGCGCTATCGGGACAAATAACCAGGCGATAAAGCGATTCGCGCGGCCGTAGAGCAGGCTGGAAGGCGTGTTACGCGCGGGGCATCGCGAGCCTGTCAAATTCGCTGGTGTCGCGGAACGGTCGCGAAGTCGTCTCCGCTTTTCCACGTGGCGAACACGTGCGCGACGAGAGGCCCTCGCATAGAGATACATACATACGTGCACGCGACGGAACTATGGGCGCCAAGTGGGAGAGTTCGAGCTACGTCGGCCGAGCATTTGGGAACGAGGACTCCGTTCGCCACGAGGATCGGTGAGTTGACGGACTTGCTGGTGGCGGTGGACGACGCGGAGAACCAGTCGCAGGGAAAAAGTCAATCTCGCGGACGATCGGAGTTTACGTTTACAGAAGGATCGCGCGAAGGCTGTCCGAACGTCGAAGATTCCGACGCGCGGACGGCGAACGTGTTTCCGTTGTGTCACGTCCCGAGTTGCAAATCCGCTGGCAGCCGGCCATCTCCGTAATGGAGTAAGTTTCTTTGCGGTTACAGCAAATAAACACGGATCGCTGGTATCGCGACAGGACGCGTCCATGTGTCTCGTTCCTCGTTTAGGGGTTGGCTGTGATCGCTTCACCCTCCAGCGCACCCTCCCGTCGCGAAGCTCGATAATTCAATTGAAAAGTCTTAACGGTAAGGATTCCTCGCATCTGAGAAACCCGACAGGTATCCCGCTCTTCCCGGTGCTTAGACGCGGAACGTGACTACCCGATTAAAGGCTTGGCGTTTTTCTGCCCGTCCAGTTTTCAAGAGGCGCGGAGAGGAACGCTAACGAAGCGGGGAGGAAAAAGAGGCTCGAACGAATGGAAAGTCGCGAAGCGTGGGCGGAAACCGGGAGACTTTTTTCACCGCGGCGAGGCGAACGGTAATAATCGCGAGGGATAAAGGTGGTTTCGAGACCGCGATTGTATGCAAATGCGCGTCGGACGTTGCCTGAAAGTAACTCGTTTGAGAGAGGACGATCGCGCCGCTTCACCGGAGCCGTAGATAACGAGGTTACTCGTTCGTGATAATTCTTATCGACGAGGAGAGCACAGGGCATTGTAGTCGCGTTCAGTCGCATTCGGTGCTTCCCGCGAGCCGTGCGCGCCACGATCCGCCGTTTCACGTGGCCGATCAACGCGACGCGCGCTTTTGAAACTGCATTAATCATCCGTCAGTGATAACAACTACGTCACTCTTTCTCACGAAATCCGTCCCACGTGCCGATATCGATATCGATCGCTTCGAATAATCGGCGATAAGATCGTGCTGGCGACGAATCAGGCGGGCGATTAGAGGCGAAGCGGATCTCGCAGCTGGCAGACGCCGCGTTGAGTCAAAGTCCGACTAGATCTCGAGCAACGAGGCTCGACTCTCGTCGATTGGCCAATAACAGCCGCCTGTCAATCGTTTTAGTTCGCGTGCGTTAGAGCCGCGGTTCAACTTTCGATCGGACGCATTCGAGCGCGTTACGCTGCGGCTCGTCGACACGGCTCCGTGATTCACGCGACCAAGTGTCACGAGCGACGAGGTATCGATCCGTTCGACGAGCATCGCCGCGTTCGTACGATTCGATGAAACGAGTAACTCGGTACCGCTACGCGGCGGGCAGGAGGAGAGGCAGACTTTTACCTTTGATCGGCTAACGACGACGGAGCGAGCCGCGCTTACGATCCAGAAGAACGGTCCTCGTAATGGAAACCGTGGAGCGAAGGCCGCGTCGCGGCTCTCTGTTCTCAAGCGGAACGCGATGAGCCGCCTCGCTGGAGGGACGAGCGGCCAGTCGAAAGTCGCGCGCTGATCGCCGCGGAGCCGCGCAATCGGTGATTTCCAGGCGAAAGATGTTAGAAACGTCTGGGAAACCTGTCGATTCACACGGATGAGATCGTAACCGCTCGACGAGGTTTCCCTCGAGCGATAGTCGTCGGTGAGCGATCGTCACGTGTGCCACGCGGTCGAGCTGGTATCGCGTCGCGAAACGGCCGGATAGATTCCGTAACCGCATTTAAGTTAATTCGATTTGACCGGCTAGGGGGAACAGAGAGAACGACGAGACGCGGTCGTCGTCAGCCGAGTGGCCTCGTTCAGCTCGCGTTTCGTTTCAGTGTTGTCGCTGCCGAAGGTCGAGCACAACCGCGTGATCCCCTGAAAAGCTGCTCGAGGATCGCGTCCCCTTATCGCGATACGCGACCGTGTCGACGCTCGAACGATAAGCCATTCGCGACGAGAGGGATCTCGGTGTATTAGACTCGCGCGATACGGACTTGGCGTCACCAGTCGCTCGTTATCGCCGCGCCATTCGTGTTGCCTCGCGAGTGCTCCGACAATCACCACCATGGTCTTGGACGACGGGCTCTCCGTGAAAGAGCTGACGGAGATGAGGAAGAAAACACCGCGGTTCCCCTCGAGGGAGAGGAACTTCGCCGTGAGACGACGAGGAATACGGAGAACGTTCCCTTCGAGTCTAGGCAGCGCGTTCCCTCTCGCAGCTCCCCAGCCTGATATTCACGAGGAGGAGCCGGCGAACTACGCCCACGAACAGTCCCGCAGCGATGACGCTCCTAGACTGTAAGACTTATTGATTTAGTAAACGTATCGGTTAGAAGGGTTAGACTGGATAGAGCGATTCGTAGAAGGTGGGCGTCATTGCTGACAAAACCTTACGAATTTGGGTCACGTATTACCGAAGGCTTTTATCGAAGGTGGACACCGGTGTATCGAGCTTCGATCGAGAAGATCGCGAGAAGCGTCGCGTTACGCGTCTCTGCCTCGTAATTGAGGTGACGAGCGACGCGTTCGAGCGACGTGTAAAGATCGTCAGCCATTTTCATTGATCTAATAGGACGATCAAAGAGACGCTCTGCGCTCGCTGATGGGAACGAACGCGACGATCCGTCCGCTTTTCATAGTTCATAAGCTTCGCTCTGTCGCTTGTTCAGAGCGACGCGATGATTCTCACGTAGCGCGTTCGCTCTGTCGACGTCCAACGATTCGACGCGCGACTCGTTTTCGATCGATAACGCGCGAGTCCCTCCGCGACGGATATGGAATTTGTTTGCTTTTGATAAATTCGAATTGGCATGCCACTCGCGGGAGAATGACTCACACCGTCGAGTCACTCGATCGTCGCTGTCGTTTAAATTCGGCGAGCCGATTTTGCGGACGGTTTCGACGAATAGAACGCAGCAATTTTGCAACGACGCCTCGCGTGTATTTCAAGTCGCGCGTTTCATAAAACCCGCGGGTGATCACCGCGGCCGACTTGCGCAAGTCGAATTATTCAGAGACATTTTGCGAAATCCTCTCTCCGAACCTGTCCAATATCGACGTAAACTGGCGGCACACGTCCCCGACAATTACCTTGCGTTTCACCCGTGAGATTAATGACGTCAGTGATCGATAATACGGCCCGATTGGACGCCACGTAACGTCCCGTGCCGAGCCGTTTCGAATGCCTTTTACATCCAACGGCGAACGTTGCGTCACGCGGTTGGAAATTTCGTGACGAGTTCTTAACGAGGTTCCGCGTTTGCCGATTTGTCGATTCGTGTGCGTACCACGCGGAGAACGCCAGTCCGCGGCGAGAAATCGAGATCCAGCGTGGGCTGGCCCGATGTCGCGTACGAGATTGCGAACGATCGTTTATTGTTTCAAACTCGTTCGACGCTTATTCACCCGGCGAACGTCCTAGAAAACCCGTGGCTAGCCAAAATATATGAGCTCGTCAAATAAATCTCACTCATGTCCGTACCAGAATAAGTCAGCGACTCATTGCCAAGGTGATTCGTTCGAATCTTATTCCTGGTGATGTTCGATCTTCGATCGCGTCAGATACCTCCGGTTCATCGTTTTTTCCCTCTCTCTCTCTCTCTCTCTCTCTCTTTCTCTCTCGCTTCGCAACTAGTTTGCGAAGCAAAAAGCCGGGCTCTCTGATCAGCGATCGATGTTTTTCTTCCTGGCAACCTGCTGAAACGTAAATTCGAGAAGATTTACACGAGCTCGAGGAAGCTGGCGAAAGAATCGGCGCGCGCTAGTCAAATATTTGCCCATAGGAAGACTTTGCGAGCGACGGGCGAGCATCCAAAAACGTACGCGTGTGTTTACGACAGGCTGTCTTGCGGTGGTCGGCCGGTTTCTCGAGGCATGCCAAAATCTTCGTGGCTTATGTCACGCCATCGCGGTTAATCTGCGCAGCTTTCGAGGGAAGCTTCTCCAAATCCTCCTCCAGCTATTACCAGTGGTCCCCCTCTTACGTAAACCGCGAAAAACGACGCTATCGTCGCTGGCTAATTCCGCGTCCAGTGCACGCGGAAAACGCGACACGGATCCTCGACGCGTTCACCTCTCGCGCTTGGCGTAAACGAAGGAAGAACGCCTCGGAAGAGACAAAGTGGTCGCGTCCAGGAACGAGTTACTCTGAACCACCTAGCTGGTCAGCCGATTCGCTGTTTAAATTATTACCACCGATATTGCTTCCCACCGAGAGCTTTCACCCGGCGGCTACAACCTTTTACGATCGAGATTTTCGTGAAAATACGAGGGCAATTCCTCTTCCGCATCGCGAGAGAAACCGAGGCGCATAAACGGTAATGATAATAATTAAAGTCGAGGAGAGCGAGGTGCCTCGGGCGCGCATCCTAATAACACCGAGGAACGCGATCCTCCTTTCCCCGTTTACCGCGTTCGAGCGAAACGACTCGCGCGAGTAGCCATCGGCCGACTTGTTGCGCGCGTCCAAAGCGAAACGGCCAGGTCGAACGCGAAACGCGGCCACGCGTTCGTGCCATTCGATGGCCACGACGAGGAAATGTCGCGACGTCGTTTCGCACGAGGCGATTTACACGATCATATTCGCGGACACCTTTCGTCGAGCAGTCGCGAGTTCAGACCCGGTGGTCGCGGTTCGTTGCCTCTCATGGCTACAGGATGCTCGCGTTCGTTCGAGAACGAGACCGCGTGGAAGGCAAATCGCGGATCAACGGGGCTGCGCGGGCCGCGCTTCTAATTCCACTCGTGGTCGGTTGCAATTCACGACAAGGTGGGAGCTTCGTCTCGCGGAGCTTTCGACGACATCCGAGGGATCCGCGTCGCCCGCGCCTGCGCCACCGTACCGCCGCTGTTTCTCGGGCCACCCGGTATTAACTATAGGTACACACCTACCTACGTCCTCGTCGAATCTCATGGCGCCAGTTTGAAGTACGCTCCTTCTGCGAATGCACTCTGTTACGTGGCCCGCGCCGCGCCGCGCCGTGCCGTCGCCTCCGATTTCGAATCTCCCGCGCTGCCACCGCGTTACGCTTTATCTCCTTCCGTTTAATCGGTATCGCCGCCGAGTTTCACTGTCGTCCCTCTCGTCCCGGTTCGGGACACAACAGTTCCACCACCCCTGGTGAAGATAGTGCTACGATCCCGTCTCGTCTCTCCTCTCGTTCTTTGCCAACGGTTACGAGTGCTGCAGTTTCCCCGTGAAGTAATACCCACCGTGGCGGAGACGCGGTTCTCCTCTGTGTACACACGTGCAAGTTGTTAACGGTAGGCGCGATGCATTCGTCGTGACGCGACGGAGGTCGAGCGGTCTGCGCGATATGCGAGGACGGATTCTCGAGTGGCTGGAGTTCGAGGTAAACTGGGACCATCGCGGAGTGTCGTTATCACCGCTGGCCAGGGATGTCGATCGCGATCATCGCGTCGATACACAGTCGACGGACGAGACAACGCGAAATTGCGTGTTATCCCGCGAGCTATTTCGAACGGCCAGCATCGCTCGCGCTTAAATATAGCGATCGTTCGTCTAATTAATAACTCGACGATAACTCGTCTTTGTGCTCGTCTCGCGACGCGTGTCACCCGATCGCGAGCAACCGACGTCGCGGCTACGCGAACGCTCCCGTTCGCCAGAGGATCGTGTCGCGATAACACGCGTATTGCATCCCGCGGGGGAGGCAGGCTGATAAACCAGCTGTCGCCGTTGGAATTTTTTATCGCGCGTCTTTCGGCCCGTTGCGCGGATTGGTTCGCGGATTGCTCGTCGAAATTCTCGACGACGCAGAACGGTCGATGATTCAGCCGTCGAAGAAGCCGCGATTTCTTTTCTTTTCGATTGGGACGCGCGGCAGGTGATCGACGGTCGAACGACCAAAATATATACGCGCGCAGCCCTATTAACGATTTCTGTTGCTGGCAAACGAATCCGGTTGGGCGCGATTCGGCGACTGACTAACTACCGGCCAACCCCTGTCCTTTCTCCCCCCGTCGCGGATGATTCACCTGCGACGAAATAGTCGGTTTCCAGGTAAAGCAATTTCGGAAATTGGAAGAAAGACGGCCTCTCCGGGCCCCCGTCACCGATCTTTGATCGTATCAAGCCATTAATGCCCCGGTATATAGGTAACGCGCGCGTCGGACGCTATTAGGCTCCTTCCTTCCCCGCTTACGTCAACTCCGTTCGCGCACGCTGCAAGCGGTTGCCCGCTGTCTGCTGTCTAACGTGTTATTTATACGTCGGAGGTACGGAATGGCCAGCCAGCCGATCGAATTCATATCGATATGTTGTTAGAACGGAGTCTTCCTCCTGGCAATTCCGGGAGATCCGGAATTAATTGATTAATCGGTCTCCCAACGGAATCCGGAATAGAACGAGGTATTCCTTTTCTCTTGCCAGTTCTCATCGCGGAGACTCGGTGTAAAGCGTAAGACGCGCGCTTCTTCCTTTTCCTCTTTCTTTCGAGCTGGCACTCCGTTATCTTCGACGGTAGATAATCGCGTCGCGACAGCGTACAGCACTCCGATTTTATTAGCTTTGCCAGCGAGCGGCGATCGTTTCGAAAATTTCCCCTCGTTAAGATAATCGCGGTCACGTAGTACCTTGGACGCGTATCCGTCGGTCGAAAGTTCGGTAGTTGGACGTCGTGGACAATTGGATTGCACCGACCTTGCAGATAAGACAACGCGTCGCGATAGTCCAGTTACCAGTGGAACGCGTCCAAGGCTCGCTGATAAAGTTATCAGAGATCGAGAGGGGGGATCGATGCCGATCGAAGGTTCGCGCGCGCGCGAACGTATCCTCCTCGCGTCCTTTTCCGCGCGGCGACACACGCGGAGGCTCGCCCGCTCGCCTGCACGCACGCATGTGTGTACAGAGCTACCCCAGAGGATGATCCTCCCTATAAATAACCGCGTGACTTCGTGAACCGTGGCGATTTCCGCAATGAAAATAAATCCAACCGGCCGTGCGTACTCGCCGGCTCGTGCCCATGGCCTGTCCGTTCGAGTCTACGCGTAATAATTTTTCCGTACGACAGCCGAATGCTCGTCTCGATGATCAAACAAACGATCGGGCTCCGTTCAGCCTGAATTATAAACTCGCGAGAGCAACGGCAATTTCACGATCTTGCTACAAACGTCCGCGGCGTATCGTGTTATCTTTCGGTCGCCTGATCGATAAGCCATTTTTTACGAGGGGTTTGCAAGCCGGAGAAAGAACGGATCGACGGCCATCGAGAGTGTTCCTCGCACGCCGCTCGAGAGGAACGCTCGATCATCTTCGCCGTCGCTTTCCTTCGATCGCGACGATCAGTGTCTGAGTGCCCGGTGAAAGTACCATCTATGTATGATTTTCCAGAGATTCCTTCGTCCCGCTCGGTGAAACGGCGAGCCTCGCGATTTTTTCCATGACTCACACTCGAGAGTAAAGTTCAGCGTGTCAGTGGCTCGAGCACCGGTAATTACAACGCAGAAATTCGCTCGGCTGTGCGATTAATCATCGTGAACACCTGTCGAGGACCCAGAAGGGAAGATAGACCGCGCGACGAACGCCTCGAAACCCTCGAGAACCAGCAGGACGCGATGAAGATCGACGGTGGCGAGTCACAGGACTCATCCTGAACGACAAACTTCAGAGGCGTCACACGACGCCGACGCTGCTCTCGAGCTCGGGCCACAGGATGAGTCCGAAGGGACCCAGCCAGGAGGGGCCGAAAATGGAGGTCAGAGTGTCCTGCGTGCCGTCCCCGGGCGCGGAGCCGCAAGGGATCAGGGTGAAGATACCAGAGCCCAAAAAGCGACCCATGAGCCCTCCGATTCACGAGGCGATGCGCACCAGATGTCCCTCGGTGCCTGAGAAGGACCTCTACAAGAAGACCGCGTCGCTCGATCGTCGAGACCGATATCCAACGTTGTCAGGCGCCGAGATCAAGAGGGGGCTGATACCTGGCAGCGTCGACGCGCCACGCGGCAGGAGGAACCCCATGCTCGATCGGAAGAATCGTTTCCCGACGATATCCGGGGCGGAATTGAAGCGAAGCCTCGCCATCGGGAAGTGTCCTCTGGAGGACGGGCTGGATCTCAGCCTGGCGCCCTGGCCAGGCATGAAATGGGCCTGCGTCAGGGTGTTACACCTCTATTGCAAGGTGTTCGACCAGTTCGAGTTGTTCGAGCTGATAGTTAGGTAATTGACCAGCCAAGTTAGTTTTCCGTTCCCTTCTGGAACGGGTTCCCTTCGATTGAATTATATGGTAAACCTGTTCTAGCGGGTTTTCGATCTAGCCGTCGAGGTTGGAACGCGTTCGATTCAGGTTTTACGCGCGGAGCCAGGTTTTCGCTGGACTCGCGTTCTGGCAGGCTCGGCTGTTGTCGCCTACGAGTTCGCCAGGCTCGAGGTGTTTCATTCCCCGAGGGACGACGGCGCTTAAGGCGGTCGTACCTCGACCGATTCCCAGCGTCGCGTCCAACGACGGTTAATATTTGCTCGTCCGAGACACGCGCCATCGCAGTTGATAGATCGTTGGCGAACCTTGTCCCTAACGCCTTTTACGGGCAGCGTAACAATCCCGAGGCAAGGTGTTTACTCGATAAGATCGCTCGCAATTAAAATTCTAGAGCTCCATTAGCGGCGACGGGGATAGAAAAGGGACAGATAGAAGGGGATGGGGACAGTGTAAATATAATTAACCCGCATTAACAGGCAGACAGAGTCCCCGCTGATAGCCCGTCCGTTGCTCGTTTCTACGGCGGAGAACAACAGCTAGAAAGTGGGACCGCAGCCAGTCACGTCGCCAGGCTGCTTCTCGCAGTTGCTTCTCGCTTCTCGAGATTTCACGCGGGTCCGTCTAGCCTGGCACGCGAAAGGCTGAGCGCGCGACACGCGCGATTTCTTCGATCGGAGGCACATACAAATCGAATTAGCGTCGCTTAACGATCCGTGCGATGGACGGAGTATTCCGCCACAGCCAGCGGTGGCGGTGCGACATTGATGTCTTCCGCTGCTGGCAATTATAAACTCGTCGCGACGACGACGACGACGACGACGACGACTCCTGCCCACCTTTTCCCGCGACCGTTTCTTTCCTCGCCGTTGAGCCTCGCATTAATATAACTCGAGTTCTACGTCCCTTTTTTCCCCTCGCCCCCTCGCGGATTCCGCTCGAACGGCGCCGCTTACAAGCGTTACGCGTGTACCACCCATCGTGGAATGTCAGGACAAATCGCTCGGTTTATATATCGTCCGGGGAATTAATTGCGCGGTATGGTCTCGTTCGCCGGAACGTACAGACGCAAATAGTCCCGCGTAACCTCGTAAATTATTCGGCGAGATTTTTACGGTAACCGCGGGCCAATTTTTGTCCAGCTTTACGAGAGACACTTTCGACTCGCCTCTGTTCCCACCGGACGATTACAGCCGACCGCCGGGCCCCGACGACGAGGTTCAATTGAAAGGAGGCGCGCAATTGGTTAAACCAGGGGCTCGTTACCTTCCATGCGACCGCCGCGAGGGGCGATCGAATCAAAGTTAACCCTTTCGAGCGCGGCGATTCCATCAGAGAAGGAAAGCGTAAACGGTTATAGATTATTCCGCGCGACTGAAAATTCGATATCCCCGATAGAAAGTGTCGCTGTGTTGTGTCTGGTGTATGCGTGCCGTCTACACAAGATCGAATCGGTGTCAGCTGACATTCGCGTGGGCAAACGAAAACGAGCGTGTCGCTAGCGAACGAGTGGAAACCGTTCTAGGACGTTGGGCCGTGAATTCGAATGAATTATGGTCCACACGCGAGTATTGCGTTTCACGTTCTCCGAGTTAACGAGGCGTCAACGTTAATTTGCATCCACCCTCCGATGCCAGGACGCATCCGCGCGGCTCGTATAATATCGGGAGATGGCACCCCCTTCTTAGCGAGAGCGCGCGCGCAGAAAGTAAAAAAAAAAAAAAAAAAGGCAACGAGGCCGTCCCGGCTGAGCCGCGAGAACTCTTTATCGTTTAAAAAGCTCTTTGCGGACGGCGAGTTATGGTCCGCTGGCAAACAAGGTGACCGTTTCTCTGACATTATGGACGTGATATTATGGAAACCGTTCCGCTGCTCCCCCAGCGAATTATTCCTCCACGGTTAGAGGACTAGATCGTTCCCAAGCTAAAAGTCAACTCGACTCGCGCACGCGTTCCCGTAGCCCCACGTAGCCGGTGAAAGATAAGTTTTACGAGCCGATAGCGTATCTACGATCGCGTAAAAACGGGACGACGACGATCCCTCTCTCGCGCGATGTTCGCGATCGAACCTCCGCGAGAACAACCGCGGGGAGGTATTTTTTTTTTTTTTTTTTTTTCGTCCCGGTTACTCGATCGACGGAAATAGGGTGTCAAGTTGCGTCGCGCGCGAATATTTCCCAGCCTCGAAATCGCGTTTCTATGAAACCAGATTTTATGGCGGCCCATTAATACGTTCGCAGGCACTGTTAAATTTAACGAGCATCTCTCCTCCGCGGCGATCTTCGCCCGGCCCCCGTAAATCGGACTTGGCGAATTTACGACCGAATCACTGCCCCTCTCCTAACGGTCGCCGTATTATTTTTACTCTCGCGTTTCTATCCGATCGCCGTGTCAGATAAAGATATCATCGCTTGTCGAAGTTTATCAGGACGCCCCTTATCGTCGGGTGATCGGAAAAACGAACACGGTAACGAGGGTAGGAGTGCGCTCGCGGTAGCAACGGGACGACCTTGCTGCTGACATATCCGGAAGGGTGCGGTGGAGCTGCGTCGAATGCCATCGGCGTGGCGAATGCAACCCCTTCATTATACGATTGACGTTCGATTCCGAGCATTAGCGTGTCCCACGCGTGGGCGACGTGGGAATTAGAATCGCGACCTCTGCCATTCCGCCTCCTTCGAGTCCTTCTCTCCAGAAGGTTTCCCTTCGGTAGCCCGGTGAAATGAACAAAGAACGCTGGGCCAATTTCCATAGGCGGGAAAAAGTGATGATCGTGGACGTGAGCGCCAGGAAACGGGGGAACGCATTTGCACTAAGCACGCTATCAGCTCGGGATGCGCGTTGCGCTCGAGCGCAATAAAACTCGATTAGAGGTTCTATTAAGATACGCTAGGCGTAGTCGGAGTTAATGAAAGACCGGAGACAAATATTTAACGTCCGTGATATCCTCGGTTTAATAGACACGTTCAACAAGCCATGTATCGGCTGGTGTCCGGCCCACATAGAGCCGCGGGGAAACTAAGGCAATTTCCTAAACGGGCGAGGGACATTAATCTCGTGGCTCGATACACCGAGCACGAGAAATTCCGAGTAATATCATGAATGATGCATGACTCGGCGAAGTAACAAGCCGCTGAGAGATTCCTTTTCCTTTTGCAGAAAGAACTGCACCAGTTGCAAGTGCCCCCGGGAGGCGCACGATGTGTGCCACGAGGAATGGGTGTCGGTCAGGTCCCGTTTGGGCCTGAAAGGCGATGAATCCTCGTGCTCGACTCCGTTCGACCCACGAGCGAAGGGCCTCGCCTGGGCCCCACCTGGTCTGCCAGCTCACAAGGTGGGTAAATCGCGATCATCTTCTTCGTCTTTTCTTCCTCTTCTTCTTCTTCTTCTTCTTCTTCTTCTTCTTCTTCTTCTTCTTCTTCTTCTTCTTCCTTCTCCGCTTCTTGTTCTTCTTCGTCCTCCTCCTCCTCCTCCATCACGCACACGACGCAGTAATCGCTTCCTGTTAGACCGTAAGCTCGGATTCGACGCGCCCGTGGAAGATTCAACAAACAAACCGTGACACGTGAAATTGAACAATTGTCGAGAGTTATCGCCTCGATTACGAAAGGATACGTTCCTCTAATAAGATACGATGATACGATCGCCGAGAACGGGGCATCTCGCGCGTTCACGGTTAAATAAGCTGGTTTACACGGGCGACGCCGCGCTCGCACGCACGCTTGGCTACCTTCCAGTTCTCAATATTTTCCAAAACCATCGCCATAAATTAACAGCCCGAAGCAGCGGGTCTTTATCGCCACCGGATGCTTTATCGCGCACGCTTCCCGTGACCGCTGCCCACTCGATTTAACGATATTTTTATTAGCCCCCAGACAACCGACACCCGAGCCACCGCATCCTTGTTCCGCTGCCCACCTTCTTTCACCGCCGGACGTTACACGATTTTCTCGTTACAGGTGGAGGAATACTTCTCCATGCTACCGGAGATATCCGTGCCCAGGCTCGGCACGTCTGGTGAACGATACAGGGACCGACAATTGGCGATTCAGCTGCCTAAGCAGGACTTGGCCAGAGCTTATTGTCGCCACTTGAACCCGAAACACGCCAGCAGTGCCGACGACTTCATGGCGGCGAGGAACGAGATCGCGTTGGATATCGGTAGCGTCCAGGAAGTGCTTGAACGAGATCTCGTGAGTTCTGCGCGGTATCCTTGTCGCACGCATCCCTTTGCTATCCGCGATTAAATCGATCTAACGCGATCTTGACGCCCACCTTCGCAGGACTGCGGTGGATGTCACGCGCCATTGAAGGAAGGCACGCTTGCCGTATCAGCGAGCAAACTGGGCCTCCTCTACCATCCTTACTGTTTCCGGTGCATGGAGTGCAAGGAACTCCTCGTCGATCTCGCTTACTGCGTACACGACGACACTCTCTTCTGCGAGAGGCATTACGCGGAACAGTTGAAGCCCAGGTGCGCGGCTTGCGACGAAGTAAGTGTTTTCGAGTACATTTCTTTTTCTTGCGAGAAAAAAAAAAAAAATGAAAATGATAACGACGGATACGTCGAACTTCCGAGTTACTCGAAAGTAGTATCGATCGTACCTAGTCGGACCAGTTTACCGTGCGAGGCTAATAACACGACGGTGATCGACCGTAGCGACTTGTTCGCGATGCTGTCTTTATCCACTGAAATCTCCTTTATCGACGACAGAGCTCTGTTATCTTCGATCGCTCGCGTCGATAGTCGAAACGAGCGAGTCGAACGAGTATTCGAAATTCTAACGCGCGAAACGTTGGCGCGCTCAAAGTGTCTGCCGATTGTTTTCGATTAGTTTTTGAAAACCAACCGCGTGGCACGCGTTTATTTATCGCGTCGCTCTTTCCGATACGTCTGGTTCGTACCAGAAACGGCTGCTCTTTCCATTTACGGCAGTGTCCCGACAACCGAGGGACCTTTTCGCGAAGGTGCTCCCCGCGTCACTTGGTCGCGGCATTTTTATTGCACCAGGCGGCATTGCTTTAGCATTAAGAAAACCTGAAATCTCACCGGTGACCCAAATGCACAGTCAGCTGTCAAGGTGCGCATAAATCGCGGGTTCGTGCCAAGCACCGGCCCCGTTTTACTACTCGCGAGTTTACACGAAACGTCAGTTTCGAGTTTACGAACGGTTTACCATCGACATCGACGTCGGTGCGCACGTGAACTCCCGTCGAGTGCAGCGCTGAAAATTTTCGCTCCGCTCGACGTTACTACGCGACCGCGTCGATCCTGTTTTCCCTAAACGCGCCCAATTCCGTTGGGGAATCGCGATCCGCCTGCTCCTAAAATATCTGGAACATAATAATATTAAATATCGCGCAATCGCGCGTGGTCGTCTCGCGCGCCGCGCGGGAACTGGGCCGCTTTCGGCTTTATTTAGATGGACGGAAATAGGAATCGAGTAGGACAGAAGGCGAGCATCATACAAGCATGTTTGTCACCGTGGCCACTGCGCAATGCGAATTATGTTGCAGAAACACGAATTGGCCGAACACGCGAGCGTTTAATCTCGATCCACCGATGACTAATAACCGCGGCGAGGTAACTCGCGGTTCTCCATGTTTGTTCTCCTCCTGGGCATGATCGGGATAATCAAACAATTCGCTTTCGCTCGTTTCGTTTCTGTTCTTTGTTCATTTATTTTCTCGTTTATTCGAAATCCGTTGTACAAACCTCGATCGAAGGAACGTTCTCTCCGTCTGAAAAGAGAGATCCGCTCGATCGGGACAGGGGCTGACTCTCGAGGAGGCGCGAGGCCACGAGGCCTCAGCTGCGGAGCAGTTTGTTACCGGGTTTCGCGTACGCGTAACACGTCTGAATTGGTTTTCTTCCAACCGGAAACCCGTAGTTTAATCGTACCTGCGGCCGGTCGGTAATCTATTTTGATTTCTTGTCGAAGCTCCCACCACACGATCGCGGCCTGTCCAGACACCGAGAACCGTTCCCGTCTTTTATTAGAGTCAGTCAATTGGAGGCGAACGAAAGGCCTAGCAAACCGCGAGAATAATCGGCCGTTACCCGATTTTATTCCCCGTTCGCCATACACGAGACCAGTTCTCTCAGGCTCTGACGAACCGCGCGAATCCGATCCAGCCACGCGTATACTGCTACTTGGGTCTGCGCGATCGTTATTGGCGGTTCTCGAGTTTCGGTAAGTGAAGTGACCCACACTGAACAACACACGAGTCACCACCACCTGCCGAGGGCCACGGATTCTCGATTCCGCCAAACCACCCACCTTTTACTCTGCCCGACAGTAAAATACAAAACAAACAAAAAGAAACCAGAAAACATGGAACAGACACGCGTTTACAATACCACGATATCTTTACCAATACGAACGTACGAGCGCAAGGTCTCGCGCGCGAGAACGGTGCGTTGGCAAGCTCGTAAATGTTTAGGGTGGAAGACGCGCGACAGCTCTCTAACAGCGTGCAAGACTCCTCGAGCCTCTGTTGATGATTTCGGAAGACGTTCTGAGCGACGGGACGAGACACAAACGGTCTTTATAGAAAAGCATGGCGTAACAGTGACGCAACGGGCCGTTATAGCGTAGCCGTCGTAAAATTCTCTGCCGCGTTCTCTATTTCGGGAGGCATCGAGAGGTTCACGTGTTACACCGCGTCTGCTGCGCAAAAATCGCCCCTAGCGCCTCCCGCTTGACCCGCGACCGTTCGACCGCGCCGAGTTGCGCTGCGAACGTTCAGGATCCGCTCCTGCGCGCGTCAATTCGAAAAAGAAACGAGTCTCGCAATCCTCTCTCGATCC
Organism: Xylocopa sonorina; assembly: GCF_050948175.1. Taxonomy (NCBI): domain Eukaryota; kingdom Metazoa; phylum Arthropoda; class Insecta; order Hymenoptera; family Apidae; genus Xylocopa; species Xylocopa sonorina. Next base: position 13,074,782 of record NC_135198.1, read on the forward strand.
TTGGCAGGATAAATCCTCGCGAGGGGCGATTAACCTTCGCCGGTGCCGTAAAATTTTATCGATGCACGTTGACCGAGAGAACTCGACTCGGACGAGAGCCGAGTGTCGCGTACGCGACCGATCTCGAAAATAGCCCTCGCCGCTCTGTTGCAACGCCGAAGATGAATGGTGCGAATTCGGGTCACTCGTCAAAAATACCCGAAGAAAGAGTGGATATCCTCGACGGCGAAGAGAGTCACGTGGAGAAAGGATTGCGTGGCTCGCGAGCCGCGCGTTCTGCCTAGGTTTTTGCTCTTGACCGCTTCCGGCTGCCGCCGCAGGCTGCTCTCACGGCGAACTGTAGACCGTCGGCTCGGAAAATTTCGAGACTGACCGTGTGCCGTTGCGTCGCTTAATGAATCATTATCGAGGGGATACGTGCACGCGCCGGGGACATTCGATACGGCTCGATGGAAAGCTGGCCGTGTGGCATTCGTTGCATGAACGATGAGGATGCTCGATTCTATTCTTGGTCCCGGCGATTTCGAACAACGCTCGCTGTTCTGTACGACAAACGCGGTGTTTACGAGCACCGGGGTCTCCGTCGATGTCGAAATCGTCGGCAACCAGTCGGGAACGGGACCGCGGCTCTGGAAATACGATCGAAGACCGCGGGATTCCGTGCACCTGGCACCGCGCGGAACGAAGGGAAGGTCGTCCTGCGAACGGTGAAAATGTCTGCATAGTTTTCAACGATCTAATTCGGTCGGCTCGCGAAGGCACTTCGCAGAGATCCGGTGGCACGCTTTTCTCCGACCGTGGCACACACGTTCGATCATCGACCGAAATAACATTGGCATTGTTCCGTTTCCCTCCAGAGGAACCGGCTTTCGTGGCAATCGGGTCGACTAATTTCGACCCTTCGCCGCACGACCGTGGAATGTCGCGCCTTCTACGGCTGGATTCTCATATCGTCCGATCGATCCTTCTATCCTTTCTTTTTCTTTTTTTTTCCGCTTCCTTTTATCGTCGAGGCATCGATCCTTTTGCTCTCGTTTCCGGGAACCAGCAGCGCGCGGTTCCTAGTCGAGCCACCCTGAAAGAGGTCGAGGCCCAATCGCGACCATTTATCAAACGAACCTTCAGAGTCGAGAAATTAATTTCGTGACTAGAAGGAGTTCGCGACTTCGAGCGACTCCTCGAGCGGAGCCAAGCGCGACTCGCTGGCTTTTCCAAGATGGTCTCCCCCGATCAGTTTCGAAGCTACGTTTCGATTCGCGTCTCGTCTGGAATTATGTATCCGTTACTCGTAGACAGCAGCTAGAACGAGACGGAGATGGTTTTATTTTAGATCGTTTATTTCTGGCGGCTAGTCGCGAACTAAGTGGTTCGAACTGGGATTACGTAGCCGGTGGATTCCATACGCGGCCACGGATCTTTCTCGCGGTCCTCTTGCGTTCGACGAGAAAACGGCGGAACGTCGCGCGTCGCTCCTCGCGACCGGTCGGTTCATTCACTGATTCGCGTGCAGAACTCGCTCGATCGGATTAGCCACGGGGAATTACGCGAAAATGGACGGCCGTCGAACACGGTCGAAAATAAATCCGACTGTCAAATAAATTTGCCAGACGTGTGCGGACCGTTTCAACGCTGAATGAAGCTGAGGGCAAAGATCCCGCTCGCTTCTGTCGGACGATCTTCTTTTAGCCTTCGAAATAAAGATCCGTGTAAACCAAATATTTGCCCGATCTTCTTCGCCTCGAAAGAAAAGCACACGGAATTAGTTCGTTCTCGCGTTCGAAGTTACCCGATTAGATCAAACGGAAATCGATCTTCTCCCGCGCGGATCTGTTGGCAACGCGTCGCGTTCGATAAGTATGTTTACCCCTTTCAATTCGCGTCCATTTTTTTCGCGCAACGTTGCCCCAGTCGTTTTCGTTGGCGGAGAATTTTCTGAACAAAGGGGGACCTATTTTCGACGGACAATCGTCCGGTGTTGATGCGCGGCGCAAATATAGATCATCGCGAGTTCGATAAGCCGAACGGTGCTGGCTGTTTCGATATCTATCTGGAATAACGCCAGGCAGAGGTACCGCGCGCAAAACCGCGTATCAGAGATCAGTTCGACTCGTTGATTCGTAACCGATGAGGTAACCGAAGTAAAATCGTTCGAGTGACGCCAGAAATTCGGCCGCGCATCTCGGCCATCCGCAGGTACGCGTCGAGGGTTTATCGGGTCCGCGGCGAGCAACTCGAGGGGTTGCTCGCGGTTCCAACCGATCGACGCGATGCTACAGGCGTTTGCCACAGAATCGAACTCGAACTCTGGAAACTTTCACCCCCCGCAAAGAACTCGTCGAAGGGCTGGAAGGTTTCGAGGGGAAGGAAAACAGAAATTGTTACGTTAACCTGTTGATAATCGATCCGACAGAACGATTTGGACCCGGATCAAACGTCAAGCGAGGAATCGTTCGCGACTCGGGCTGCCAAACTCGTTGCCACCGCAACGACGTAGAAATATCGAAGCACCGCCGCGCGTAAACGTATCCGAGGGCGAGACGAGAAACGGGGCTGAACGGTTGGGTCATTAGAGGCACGGTCTTCGATCGCAATTAATCGGACCGGGCCAATAATCGGGCGGGTCGCGGCGAATTGGCAAATCGAGGGACCGTTAATTACCGCTCGGGCGAATGATCGATCGCAGTGTGTACGAGGCATTAAGGACAGGGATTCGCCGTCCAGGGACATTCGTGCTAACTTTAGCCTTAGCCGCGGTCCGCAGCTCGAGTCGAACGTTGCGTCGACATAACCGGCCGAACGGCCACCAGTTTGCCCCGGCTCGAACGGTTTGCCCGCGGGAAATAAAACAGTCCTCTGGCCGCCATCCGGCCGCATGGATAAACCGATAATCGCGTGATCCATCCGCCTCCTCGCCGTTTCGGTCAGGATCCGTGACGTCTTTCAGCCCGCGGGACGACCGCGTTTGTGTGGACCAGTGGGTGCGCGTGGGTGCTGCTCGAGACCCCCTCTAGGAACTCGTGTCTCGTTCCTTCCCTTTCTTCCCCGTCAGAGTTCGGTACGTCAGCCGCTCCGTGGACTCCACCCATAAGTGACAACTGATGGATCTGACGTCGCGCAGATCGACGAGGTTCCCGACATGTTCCCACGGGGACTTCTCTCGTAGATCAACCTGGAGCGATCCCTCCTCTGCTCCCGAAGAGTGACCAGCTCGCGGAAAAGGATGATATAGGGGGACGCGCGCGAAGCATGACGGACCTCCTCCACGGATATCGAACGTGTCGAGGCGACAACAGCGTTTAACAGTGATTCGCGTAGGTAACCCCGTTCTCCTTAATCGCGTTCGAGATGGGCTTGATGCTGTCCGTGCTGATCGGATGCGTCGGGGTGCTCGAGCTGTTGGCCTGCCTCCGTCACGTCAGCGACGGAGTGGTGATCACGATCAACCAGCCGGCTACCCCGTGTCTCTCTTACCACGAGCCGGCGAACGATAATATGAGCACTCACGACTCCATCTGTAGCTACAGCCACTCGAGCGACGTGAATATGCCCCGTGACGCCAAGCACAAGCTGGAGAACCTGCACGAGTACAGTCTGCGGATCAGAGCCGAGCTACGGTCCCTGAACAAGAACGCGGACTACAGCACGATGTCGATGTGCAGCACCAGGGGCTACTTGCTCGGCTCCAGGGCGAGCCTCGACTCCAGGCTGACGCCTGACTTGGATTACCTGGTGCTAGCCAGCGAATCGCAGGAGGATCGCGGTGACGTCGACGATGACTACGCGAGTCGATACGAGAGGGAGACGTCGTACGAGGACGCGGCTGAAAATTGGCGCGTCGAGAGCAGTTCGAGGGATCGACCGTTGTCCCTGACCGCGACGGAACCAGAGAGATACGTCAGGATACCAACGCCGATCCCCTTCTGCTTGGACGACGACTTGTCCAGCTCTGGCGCCTGCAGCGACGCGGGGACCTCGTTCGATAACGATTCCGGGAACGAGGCGCCCAGTATCAGATCGCTGGAATCGATTCCACTGTTCGGACGATACAAGACTCCCTCGGAGGCCGGGTCTTCGTTGGACGAGTCCGATCACAACGAGCGCAGCAAGCTCGTCAAGAGATCGAGCAGGGAGTCGCGCTCGAAATCACCGAAACCTGCGAACACGCGGAAGGCGATCGACCTCGCGAGCGAGCATTCGAGGGTGAACGAAAATCTGCTACGTACCCAAGCATCGAACCGATCCGAGACGCTGGACACGGTCGTGGCCCAGGTCGAACCGGTAAGAGGATCGGGCCAGAGGAAGAAGATAATAAAGTCGTCCAGCACGATCGTGAGAAAGCCAACGAGGCTGAAGTCGAGGGACGCGGCTGTGAGCAAGTCCGCCGAGAATTTGACCGGCAGAAAATCGAAGAGGCATCGAGACCCAGAGAGACGGAAGTCGGATATCTCCGTGCAAACCGTGAGCAGTGCGCTGAGAGACGAATGGACGAACACCTCGCCACCCGACAGCCCGACAGCGTTGTCCAGATCGTCGAGCCGGAAGAGCGTCTCTGTGCAGGTGCAGACCAGCCTCGAGGATGAACTAGCGAGCGTGGAGGCACTGGCGGAACTGGAGGGCTCGGTTCTTGGACTGTCCGAGAGCAGAAGAGATCTGACATCGCGGGATCGTTTTGGCAGAAGGAAGTCCTTTAAGAATAGAAGATTCGGGTCCGGTTCCAGGGACAAGGCCGACGCCGGCGACGCTCGAGATAACTTCGCGGTGACTAACGCGACCGCTTCTGTAGAGAGGTCCAAGGACGAGGAGGTGCGTCTGCTGAAAATATCCAGCTTCGAGGAGGCGGACGAGGATGATTACCAGCGAGTGTGCAACATCCTAACGGACTCCGAGGCGAGGGAGTCGAACGGCGCCGGCAGGAGGTGGAGGAGGAAGGGGTCCAGGTCCGCGTCCTCGTTCGAGGACGAGGAGTACTGGGACGCGGAGGATGTGAGTGCAGGAACTGGACCGATACAGTACTCGATACCGGATCCCGATCGAAACAAAGCTTTCTGGGTAATGATGAAATACAACGGAAGCTCCTCCCGTCTCTCTCCGTGTACACTCGTTACACCCTTTACACCCTTTACACCTTAGACGATCGAACACCGATATACGTAGCACACCCATGGCTCTACTTAATTGATAGTCACCCGTCGATAACTGTTGATTGTAATTAGTCGTCGTAGGAATTGTTGCATTTCGCGGAATACGAGAATCAGGAGTAACAGGAACTTTCGCCCTACTTAACTGTTACCAAGCACTTGGCCCTTGCATGCGATACCTTCTTCGAACTTCCGCTATTACGTATTAACGTACTAATTGTGCATTAATCGGCTCGAAACGATTTTCCTCGAAACGATCAATGGTATCGCGGGTATAGATCGCGCGGATTCGCGTTGCTACCGGCGACACCGAATTCCAAGCCGTCAATTGTCAGAGATCCGTCCTGGAATAGCGGCGACGAGATCGTAAACCGTGCCGAATCGCTTTTGGCCGCGAGACAACGACGCGGAGTGCGCGAAATTGCTTTGCGGCTGGTATCAAGTTTATTCCACGTAAAATCGAGAGAACGAGCGTCTCGCTGGGCGCTCGGTTCTCGTGAATGATGGAAGCCATTTTACGCCACCGATTGCGTAACATTTGCCTGATAGTCTCGACCCTCGCTGTGGCCGGTGCCGAGTCCAGGGACCCCTGTTGCCTGTCCTCTACCAATGCCGACGGTGGGATACTTTTCGACGAGAGAGGCTTTCGTCGCGCGAAGGGCGCGAAAATGAAAATGGCCGCGGGAAGGGGCGAGGGAGCGCTGATTCCCGATGTTTGCACGAAACGCTCGCGGCTCGCCGGCGCGTTCATTGGTGCCGTGTGCCTCGCGTGGGGTCTCCCAAAATATCAATCTCATACCCGTCTGCAAATAATATACGTGTACATCGCGGTCCCTGCCTCCGCATTTGCAGAAGACGCGACACTTTCCGAGGGTATCCCTTTACGCGTAATCGCGCGTAGGATCCGCGATCCAAGCATCGGTTCGAAGCGGATCGAATCGGTTAGAGAGCTCGCCGTTAGGGTCCTACGAGAGCCACAGTTACGCGTCGCCGCGTGCCGGAACGCGATCTCTTACGGCATTCCACTCTTTCCGGCGACCCAATTTTCCAGCCGCGTTGTATTTTTAATCAACCGTCCTCCGAACTCCTCCACTGATATTATGTTACCGCCCGTCGCGATCCCCGATCCGCGTGGGCGATCGCGTACCCCCCTGTCGCGGGCGATTTTCATTTTCCAGCTATTTATAAAGCGTTTCGCCGTTCCAGAAATAATATCGCGCGCGGCGATCGCGAGCAGGCGCGCCGATTCAGCGTCGCAGGGAAAATCGGGAGCGTCGCCGCGTGTCAATGGTTCCGGCCACGGTTACGGATTTCCAAACCGGACCGAAATACGCGAATGACTCGTCCGGTTTAACGTCTCACCGCTGAAATAGGGATGAACCGCGACGAGAATACGCCACGTGGGTGGTCGGAGGTGTTGTTGGTGATGTGCGAAACATTCCGACCCAATTACAACCAACAGGATCACCCACTTTATTTTTCCGCCGGATTCTATTTCACGCGCGGTTTCACCCCCCGCTAGCCCAGCAACCACCTGTTTGGCACGTGATCAACCAGTCGCCCGCTCGATACGACCGTCTCGAGGGGGCGACCGATCTCTATGATGGTGCGATCCATCTCCTTTCGTTCTCCGCGGCGATAGATCGTCACGATCCTCGATCGTACTCGCGTTTTACGCGCGCGTTCGATAGCCTTAACGCGTTCGTAATGGTACGCCAAATCGGCTCGCGTTCGTATCGATCGCAGTTCCGACTCGACTCGAGATTCCTCGAACCGATTGGAAACTGAATACGCGATTCTAAATCGCCTTCGCCTCTCATCTCGGGAACAGTGAAAGGGAAGCGGCGGCGTTAAAGAGACCAGAAATATCCCCGTAGCGAGGAGATAAATAAAAAGGAAGGGAAAAGGAAAAAGGAACGGGTTCGAAGGAATCGAGCCGTAACCTGTCGCGGTCGACCGCTAACAAGTCGAATGGTAACGAAGAAAGAGGCGAACAGTGGTGCGGAAGCGAGAAAGGGGGGTTGTCGTAGAAAAGTTGCACCCGGCACACTGCATCGAGAATCTCGACGCGGAATGGGAGGAAGAGGAGGAGGAGGTGGCGGTGGTGGAAGCGGAGAAGGAGGAGGAGTAGAAGACGGAGGTTGACGAAGAAGATGAAACGGAGAGGAGAATGGGAAGGAGAAGAGAGCCGTGGAACGGGTAAGAAAGAGAAGGGTGAGGGAAGAGGGTGGCGGACGTGCGCGGCGCGTTTCTGGAGTCGTCGGGACTCCGAAAATAGCGTCCCGATATGATGACGCCCGGAGCGGGCCGATCCTAGATTTCAGTCAGTTCGCAAGCTCGAAAGCTGCTGGTTACGCACGGAACAACACTCTGACCACGTTCTCCGGTTTCACGTTCCCACAGAGGCGACCACGATCAACCCTCCGTTCATCTTTTTCACCCTCTTCTTTTTGCTCATCCTCTTCGTCTTCTTCTGCTTCTTCTCCCCCTTGTTCGCTAGCCCCGGCTCCCGGCTCCTATCCTCGTTTCCCCGTGGAACACCACCCGTACCCGAAAGTATCTCGCGGGATCGCGGTCCAGACTGTAGACGCGCGGAACAAGCGTAAACGAGCAGCACGATGGCGGATGTAGACAGTGTAGTGTACACGACCACCGAGCGCAAGGTTCGCAAAGTGAAGAAGACGACGAAGCGCAGGGAGAGCCACGATCAGAACGCCGAGGTCACGATCACCGAGGTCGACAGCGCGCAGAACCACCACGCCATCGAAGAGTATGTGCTGGCTGCAGATCTACCCTCCGATCAGCCCCCTTATTTTCTCTGGTCGTACGCGAGACCTCGCCAACCACCCTAGGAACCGCAATTCCCTAGCCCCGATATCGAGACAAAGTCACGACTAGTAGTGGGTACATCCGCTTGAAAACCGCGGAGGATCGATCCTCCACCATAGTTTCAGCTGAAACGAAAACAAACTCTTTTGGCCGCGAGCTTTATTTGCTTTCGCGGCCGACCCAGTTTCCCCGCGAAACCGACCAAAATCCACGTTAGCCACGTCTCTGGCTAAGCGTGCACGATATTCCCACTCGCGTCTTCTATCGCGAGTCTTGCGAAATCTCAGGGTGGATCGGCCAGATTCTCGTCCCCGCGGCGGCGACGACGACGACGCTCTTCTCTCACAGATGCAGAGATCCGCGTCGACAGACGGATCCCGCTCGAAACGATCGAGAGGGCCCCGCGTTTTTCGTACCCGATGCATCTAAAAAAACGCGTCTCTTTTTTCACCTCACGATATATATTATTATATGCTCCCGTACAAAAAATACTCAGCCAGCACATACAACATCACTCAACCAAGGTACATATATATATATATAAAACTTTAATCAACGATTCTATCGCAATACCATCGCAGATACGCGAGACACTACACCACCGAGCAATGAAAGAGAGAGATTGCGAGGAACTTTGACAACGATCAAAGAAAAAGAGAATAAAAAATTGTTCAAAAGTAGCAGGGAGAAAACGATGCTGTGAGAGGAGCGTATTTGGGACTGTGTACCAGACGTATCGGAAAGAGAAACGCTTGATCAATTGATCGATCGATCGATACCGTTTTTTCGTTTTTTTTTTTTTTTTTTTTTTGTTCTTTAATCACCGATAATCGTCGTCGAGGAGTAGTCGCTCGTAACGTTCGCCGTTTGTCGTTCGTTTAAATGGATCGAGGGGATCGGGGTCTAACGAGCGTTCCGAGAGAAACGCTGCGAGAACGATCATCTCTAAACTGTCCGCGTTTCCGTTTTCTGTTTCCAGTTGATTTTCAGTGGCGAGTACACGAAGGCGATGAACAAGGACTGGCACAGCGGCCACTTTTGTTGCTGGCAGTGCGACGAGTCTTTGACCGGGCAACGCTACGTGCTCAGGGACGAGCACCCCTATTGCATCAAGTGCTACGAGAGCGTCTTCGCGAATGGCTGCGAGGAGTGCAACAAAATCATCGGTATCGACTCGAAGGTAGGCGTCGCGTCCAGTTCGGACCCCCGGCTCGCTTTCGCCGCATAGAAACGGACCTCTCTACCCGAGCCTGACGACCGTTCGCGGATTTGGCCGCGGTCCAACCGACCAAAAAACCAGTCTAGTATTCCCCTAAATTTAGATTCGATGGCGCACAGTGCTCTTTGATCGATCGTTCCTCGTGTCTTGCCGCGCGCGGAAACGTCGCGGGATGTACGCGCGCCGTTTCGGAAAATTTCCACGATCCGCGGCGGAGCATCGTGGCTGGGGCGCCGGCGTAAAAATCGGTAATTATCGGTTCGTGTGTAATCAGGGGAGACGAGGTTCGCGATACGCGAACGGACATGGCCGTTCACTTACTCATTCCTAGAAATAGAAACGATGATGCAGGTGCCTGCTACCCATATCGGCTTCGAGTGTTTATTTCCGTTTCTCGCTGGTTCGCCATTATTATTCCTCCTACTTGGTACCAGGCAGGACCGGCGGGAAACGCGGAGGAACCAGCCTTTTTTCCCCTGACAAATGGATGTCGCTCGAGAGCGTCGAGTCTGCCAAAACCGTGCGATCTTTTCCGCGACGCGCGCGTTAGAGGTCGACGAGTGCCGTCGCGATTACCATCCATCCCGAAATGGAAAGTCGCGTTAAGTTACAATACCGCGGCGTTTCTACTCTCTCGCGGAGATCTTCGCTGCGCGACGGCGAATTAGAGTCGCGCGGAGACCTTGCCAGAGGACGCGGATATTTCAAAGTCCGCGTAATTCGTAATCGCAGCGCCGTCCAGTCTTTTTCCGCGCGTCATAGCCACAAATTGTCATTTACGTCGGACGTCCGTCATCCGAACGAAAGCGACGTGGAACACCTCCGCACGGGACGATAATCGTAAACGAATCGTTTTCAGGATTTGTCGTACAAGGATAAGCATTGGCACGAGGCCTGCTTCCTCTGCAACAGGTGCAGAGTGTCCTTGGTGGACAAACAGTTCGGTAGCAAGGTGGACAAGATCTACTGCGGCAACTGCTACGACGCCCAGTTCGCCAGCCGCTGCGATGGATGCGGCGAGATCTTCCGTGCTGGTACGTAACTCGACACCCCTTCTGGTATCCGTTATCCGCGTGGTGGTTCGCGAAACTCGGCAGCGACCGCGCGGATAAAAATACGACGGGCATTGCCTCGAAATAAACGTAAGTCGCGTACCATCCGGTGACCCGGTCTAGACGGTCCCGACGCTCGAACCACCTGTTTTTTCGTGCACGAAAGGCCCCCTCGAACAATGATTCACGATCCGAACGACGACGCGCGGGGACTACAGAGCTCGCATTCGGCGTTTCTTATTAAGGCAACCGAGTCAAGGCTCGAGCCAATTATCGCGAGCCGCCTCGAAGGGAAAGGAGCGGCACCGAGCTCCTACGTCCTCTGATTCCCGATCGTTTCGATCGAACGAGCACGCGCTTGCTTAGAATTTGAAAATGCGAGCTTCGACACTCTGAATCGCGTTCGTCGTGGTTCCATCGCGGGAAAGAGCGCGAGAAATCGGTCGAAAACTGATTCCGCCGAGCGATCGTACTCGCCGCGACCTTTCTCGAACTCGGAACGACTTATCATCGTCTCTTGTCGCCACGCAACCTTCGACGATCGCAGACGGCGTGGTGGATCGACCTATATATCGCGTGATTCACGCGCTCGACCCTGCTCCGGGCCACTTTCAGAGGTAATTAAGACGGCCGTCGAGAGAGCCGCCGCTAACGAGCCGAAGGTTCTTTAAAAACTTTGGGCCTGGAAAGTTGAACGATCCCCTCGTACGTCGGAGAAAGTTGTCGCAACGCGGTGGGACACGTCGATCCGCCGTTTCGTAACGTTCTCTCGCGTCGCGCGAAGGTATCTCCGAATCTAAGTCCCACTGTCCGCCAACGATACGCGTCGAATAAAATTAAGAAGCGAACGAACGACGAAAAATCGCGCTGCCTCGTAACGCCATCGTGCCCCTAGTTTACGATGCCTCCGCGCTCGAGGGCAGCCACTTCCGTGGAAAGATCGCGAGCCAGTAATTCGGTCAAGTACGCTCGAAGATGAACGCAGACGCCGTGGCGTTCGAGCGAATCGCCGTAGCGACAAAATTCAGGGACCAAAGTTCTCGAGGTTCGCAGACGTTCGAACGGAAGAAGCGTCGAAGGCAAAAAAGTTGGCCGCTTAGGAAGCTCGTGCCACTGACGCGGTTCCCGCTCACGTGTGGGAGTCTCGTTAAATCCGTGGATGAAGAGGCTAGAAAGAGGCAGGATCGGCGTGGAATCGTCCGTGAAATTGTACTCGGTGCCAGCGCGTGTCCGTATACGGATCGACCTTTCGAACGGCGCTATCGGCACGTGGAATCTAACGCGCGATGCGCGTGATCGATCGCTCGAACCCTCGACCTTCTCGGATAGGAACGAAGTCGGAGGTTTTCCGTGTTATCTGCGCGAATCATCAGGTATCGCATCAGGTTCGAGATAGTGGGCATCGAGGAGTGCTTATCGAGGAACGTGTCACCGCGTGAATGCTTCCAGCGATTACTCACTTCGCTGGACGAATGCGCTCGGTAATTTTCTGCGACTTCCTCGCGACAATAAGAATAATCGCGACGCAAAAGATGAAGAGGATTCCGAGAGTTCGTCGCTGTTAATTACTCGCGTTCTAATCACCGTGCTGCCTCCTGACGTAATCCTCCCGTACGTAAAGCGTATTTAAACAACGACGAGAACCGCGCGGCTGAATAAATGAGATACGAAACCGATGACTACCGTAGATGGAGCGCAATTGACCCAGCTATTAAAGAAGTTATCCGGCGGGGGCAGTCGCGAATGTCGCAGCTGGCACGCAGAGACGTTCGGCTCTCTCCGATCGATCCGTTTGATCGATCATTTGTCGGAGGGTTGCGCGATCGGCGAATACTCGAGGAGGACGCGCGAAACGAAAAGCAGCCCGGTCGCGATGGCCGCGGCGTCGCGCGACGCGCGAATATATAAATATTCGCGGATGCGTTCCAGGACGGCGGTGAGCGGGCCCGCCTGGTGGAGCGTAAAGGCGAACATTATCAGCGGAGTAGAAGACACGTTGCGCGTGCTCGCGGTGTGCACGGTGAGTCCAGCGAGCGGGCGAGCCTACGGTTGCTTCAGTGGCTCCCAAGACTCCGGGGCAATCGCACGATCGCTCGATTTCTGCCTCCTCCTACCCGACAACGACCGCGCCGTTTTCACTCGGGACACCCTAGCTTTTCTCTCGCGTCTCGATCCGGATTTTTCACCGACGCGAGCCATGCACTGACACGCGCCCGACCCGCGACCCGATTTACGCCAGACTTTTACCGTCTACTATCGCCGAGAGTGAGAGATTCGAGGACGCCTAGCTTCCTTCGTTCTCGATACATATACCAGTGATCGTTTTATCGGATAAGATCGAAAGACCCGCGATAAGAGCAGGAAAATGGCCACGGACGCGTTGAGCGAACGGCTGTCCAGCAAGCTTCACCTGCAGACCAAGACGGTCGGCGAGGAGAGGATAAGAAGGGCGAAGGAGAAGGACGAGGATGTCGCGATATTCAGCATGTTCCCGATGGAGGGTGACCCGAAGTTCAGGTGTTGCCTGGGCAAAGATTGCCTCCTGGGTGACCCGAAGAAGGCGGATCCAGGTGACGAGAACGCTCCTAAACTTTTCGTAAGGTCCACACCGGCTCGTATCGCGTACTTGGGATGGTATTTACTCGACATTCCGCGTGTCGAGCGGGGGAGAGGGCGGTGGTGAACGAAGCGGCCGCGGGGGCGGCGGATAAGGTCCCGTTTTCAATGTTTTCCTAAGGTCGACATCGGCACGCCGATCGTGGGTCGACGCGGCGCAACTGGCTCGCGATAAACCGGCGGACAGGGGACGGACGGGTCGGTCGTGGACACGGGGAAAGAGGGAATTCGAAGGGAACCGCGACCTTATGTGGAAACACGAGCGGTCGGTTCGATCGCTTGGCCGTGGCTGCACTTGCTTTAACCAACTCGCCGATAATTATCCGCGGCCCCGACAAAAAACCGCGCTTCTTAACGAGAAATCGTAAATAACTCGGCGAGCTTAGCGTTCGAGGCTGTTAAAGGATCGTCGAACGATAATGGAACGCGTCGCGAAGTGTTCGACCGTGAAGACGGAAACGTTTTCGCGACGGCGACGCTTGTTTAGAGGATGGATAATCCCGTCCCGTGGCGATTCGCGCAACCGAGCAAACGAGTTTCTATGCTAATCGCGCGTTCAACATTTATGATTAATGTACTCGCGCGCGTGATCGATCGCGTCGCGGGATTAATGAAGCGCCCGGCACTTCCGGCTACGATCGCGACGCGTGCTACCCGCGTTCGCCAGAGTGCTTCCCTGCTAATTCATTCGCGCTTTTTCTTTTCGTTTCTTTCCTTCTCCCGTTCGTCCCTCCTCGTTGCGCCTCCTACCTAACCCGTCTCGCGACTTTGACATCGAACAGAAGCTGTGTGTACTCTGTTGGACGCGCGATACCAACGTTTGCTCGCGTACGCGAATAATTCCCCATGCAAATTCACGCAATAATGCATACGACAATATTTGCGGTTGGCCGATTACGAAACGGCTTGGAATCCGCCACGGTGCGATTAAATAATGATGTCACCATTTATTCGAATCTCCGTATACGTCGGCCGAAAACTTTCGCGGGACGTCCGTCCGCTCCTGATGTCTGTACACTCGTTTGTCCCGCGATTCGAACGACTATTTCATCCTACGCGGTGACAGTTTCGTTCGTCGCGATCAACAGGTTCGATTATCTCGAGCGGCGATCGGAAAATCGTGCGATCGGATAAGAACCACTATTAATACGAATGATGTCATTCGCGAACGAGTTGCCGTTCGTAGACGCGACAATGTTTATCGAGACGAATCGACAAATTGCCTCCGACGCGATCTCTAGCAGTCGTCGACGGTATATGTCCGTTCGACGTCTCGCGAGGAAGAAACGACGCGAGAGGAGGAGGGATTTTGAGTTTGCTCGCGAAACACGCGATCTTCGAGGATCGTCGCGGCCAACCGGGCAAACTTTTATGTAACGTATTTTTAAAGAGCATTGTGTAACGGCGCACGATTTAAAAACGAACCGGATGTGATACCCGCGCTCTATATTTCCCCGTTGCACAATAACCGCGCGGAGAACATTGTCGCGGACAATGCGTCGAGTACCGAGGGACAAGTACCTTTCTAATATTTAGACGCGGCCGTGGTAGCCGCGCGGGGTGGCGTTCGAAATACGCTTCTCTGGTCGTCGTTCGCGGTTACAATAACAGCAATCGGGAAAGTCGAGTGCCGTGGCGGATTTATATTTAGCATTGACGCGGGCAGAGGATCGCGGCTACCGACGGATTAGCACTCGAAACCTCGTAAAATTCGATACGATCGCGTTAACGATCCCCGCCATTCCTGACTTCGCACACCGATCTTTGACCCGCGCGGTTCCACCGCGCCTGGCGCCGCTATTTACGATCGTTTCCACGCGATCCACCGTCCCGTGGATCTATTTTAAATCGCCACGGAAGAAGAACGGGACCCGCATGCTGGAAAGATGAAATTCGCGCGCTCGACGACGACGACGCGCGGGGCGACTCGCGTAACGCTCGATTACCACATCACCCGGCCTTGGACCATCAGACTTTTCTACATATACGGTGGTATTGCTCGGACAAGTTGACGTCACGGACCTCCTCCTGAGTCACGATGGACCCACGGAGGTATAGGCGACGCACGAAAAGTCGAGGGCCACTCGTCGAATCTAGGCTGGCTATATCGAGAGACGAACAAGCGATCTCTTCGTTTCCATCGACGCGACGTGATTTATGGTATCGCGAAAAACCTGTTCCCCCGACCGCGTCACCGGTCGCCTCGAAACGGATTCGTGAATCGCCGCAGCTCGCTCGTCCTTCGTTCGGATTCGAGGTCCCGATAGAGAACGGGACGATCCCTCGAGCGTGGTGTACCAAGGGCCAGGGGCTAATTTCAACCGATCGATCGCCAACTATCGACTGGTAACGGTGCGCACCAGTTCTCGTTCATTTATCAACGTCCACGCGGAGGATGATCAAGCGCCGATCGTATTCACCGCGCTGGTAACAGATGTTCGACCGTTTCGCACGTGCCATTGCGCGTTAATTTCCAGCAGTATCGCCTCTCGCCACTCGCGATGTCGGAGAATACGGACACGTACTTCGATTCGCGATAAAAATGGGAATTGTAACGGATAGAGGAAGAAATGGAGTGCTCGAGTCGAGCGTATGACTCACGTTTGGGTCCTATTAGATCACCTTTTCGAATAGCGATCGTTAGCTCGCCTCGCCCTTGACGCAGCGCGCACGGAGAAAGAGGATGGAGGTTGTGAGACGAGCGAGAGAAATCCCGGAACGCCCACGGGAGAAGAAGATTCCGCAAAGCACGGCGAGGATCGCGATCGCGATTAACAAATTGCGCTTGATTCCTCGATTACGAGCGTGGAAATACGCAAAGGCGCGGCTCTTCTCGCGCGCAAACATCGTGCTTCCTCTCGCGACTGATTTCGATGGGGCGACGAAAGGTCGCGAGCGTGGGACTCGACGATCCGCCTAATTATAGCGGGCCAGCGTCGAGATTGCTCGAGACCTGGTAATTTAGTCGATCGTCGAATTATACGTTGCGATCGATGCATATCTTCTTCCTCTTCTCTCCTTCGGAGCTGTGTTCTCGTCTCTTCGAAGGATGTGGAAGAGCAGAACGAGTCTTATCCTATCTAGGTTATTAGCAACCGTGACTAGAAAGTGGATGAAACTTCGCAACCGCGAGATGTGACACCGATCTTCCGGTTTTGCGAGAGACTTTTCGCAGGTGTCGCTTTCGCAGAGCGAAATTGCTCGTAGGAACGGGAACGAAAGCCTGTTCTTGTTAATTTTTCCTCGAAGAAGAGCTGCCAGGAAACGCATCCCCTGCGCATCGTTCGAGGGAACACGCGAACTCGTCGCACGCGATCCACTCCTGTTTCGTACGCCGCTGAAACGTTCGATTCGTGTTCCAGGCACCAAGAAGATGGAGTACAAGACCAGGCAGTGGCACGAGAAGTGCTTCTGCTGCGTGGTCTGCAAGAACCCGATCGGGACGAAGAGCTTCATCCCGCGCGAGCAAGAGATCTACTGTGCCGGATGCTACGAGGACAAGTTCGCCACCCGGTGCGTCAAGTGCAACAAGGTACGTCCTTTATTCGCCGGCGAAATCGCCGGCCGATTCGCGCCAAGCGCGATCAGGTGAACAGGTTCGATTTCTCGTTCCACAGATCATCACCAGCGGCGGCGTGACGTACAAGAACGAGCCGTGGCACAGGGACTGCTTCACTTGCAGCAACTGCAACAATTCACTGGCTGGCCAGCGATTCACGTCGCGCGACGACAAGCCCTACTGCGCCGACTGCTTTGGCGAACTGTTCGCCAAGCGGTGCACCGCTTGCTCGAAACCGATCACTGGTACGTATCCTCGACTCTCGAGAAAAGAATTGTTCGCTCGGATTCGTCTCTGAATCGATCTGGTTCGTCTCGTGTTCCAGGGATCGGCGGCACTCGCTTCATCTCGTTCGAGGACAGGCACTGGCATAACGACTGCTTCATCTGCGCGGGCTGCAAGACCTCGCTGGTCGGCCGTGGTTTCATCACCGACGGCGAGGACATCATCTGCCCCGATTGCGCCAAGATGAAGCTGATGTAAAGAGCGTCGAGGGACAGCGCGGGATCGGCCGAAACAAAACAAAAAAAAATATATATAACGAACGAGAGGCAGGAGAGAGGGGAGAGGAGCAACGAATCAGAGTTATCGAGAGAGGAGGGTCCAGTCTGCGCGCACGGAATTAATAATTATATTAACGATAATAATAATATATACCCTCGCTAGAGTTTTCCCTTGGAGGAATCGACCAGGGGACTCCGCTTCGAGAAACGGAAAGGGGAAACGAGAGAACGAATAAAAATTACCGTGTTTCTCGCCCCGTCGATTATATTTTCAGAAAATATATATATATATAAATGTTATATATACATTATGATACGTATACGTGCCCGTAATGGGAAACGCGGTACTTTTTATCCAACGAGGACGCCCACCTGTGACCGTTCCCGCGTGCCGATCGATCGATAGAAAAAATAAGAAAAACGCTCTCTGTTCTCGTCGGTCGGCTCGGTTTTCTCGAAGCAGAGGGAGAAGAGAGAGAGAGAGAGAGAGAGAGAGAGAGAGCCGCGAGCGGATGTACGGAGGTACTTGCTAGCTTCGTAAATTTTAGAGCCAGATCTTAGTCATTCACGAGTTCTCCACGCGCGACGCGGAGCAGCGGACGGTACCATCGCCTCGAAGGAGATCGAGGACCAAGTCCTGAGAATCGAACCGCCTTAACGTCATTTCTTACTCTGTCGTCGAGCTGGGGATCGTGTGTATTTTTTTTTTTTTAATTAGAAGCGCGACGAAGCTACGTACGGTCGCGGTGTTTTATCGACGTTGTCGTTTCCCTTTTTCCTCGCTTTGCACAACGGTAGAGATCGAGAGAGATGAAATTAGAAGAACAGATAGATCCTATACGTATATATATATATTATTACGGAACTAAATTTGATACGCGTATCGTAATGCTATTTTTATTTAACTGATACTGACACACGTACACGTACACGATCACACACATATTACACGAAGCCCGTCACACGCTAAAACTGCACCCTTACTATCTCTCTCTCTCTCTCTCTTCTTCCTTTCTCTCTTTCTCTTTGTCTCTCTTATCTACCAGCGATACTGTACAGTGAGATTCGCACGTGTATTCGAGTATAACGAACGACTAATTAAAACGACAGGGTTCGGGTGCGACTATTCTTGGGGTTCGGGTCTCTCGATCGGTCCCAGAATTTCCACCGCGCCCCATTTTCCTTCTACTCCATCCAGAAGCAATTCCAACTCCTCGCACGAGCCCGCGGCACGGGAACAGAGTTTCGAACGCGATCGATTTTCACCCCCTCGAGCGGGTAGATCGATGCACGATCGGGACGGTATCCCGCGAATTTACGCTCGCGAGCATTTTTGCATTGACCACGTTTCAAAGTGGAATAAATAATGAGAAAATAATGAAAAAAAGAGAGAGATATATACATAGATATATATATAAGAGGATGATATAGAATCACACGTATTGACACACGCATGCTGGACGAGTGTGCGGACACGCACACGCGGAAGAAACACTAATTGTGGCCTTATCCGCACGAGTACATAGAAATAAAAAGAAAATAATAAAAGTAAAAAAAAAACTAACGTTTTACGAAGAATTAATTAATCGTTGATACGGTACTTGGTAGAGATTTGTTACCGTCGAGAGGGGGAGGATTAAGCGTGCAGAGAATGGGCGAATAAACGGTAGCGTACCTCTATAAAGAATCAAAGGAAGATTAAGAAAAAATGAAAAAAAAAATGAAGAAGCGAAGGACAAAAGGATATCGCGACGACCAATAAAAAAAAGTACACGTGCTATATAATATATGTTCTTACCGATCACTCACATACTAATCGCCTTAATTAGTAAATGATAAAGAGCAGAGATTATTCTATATTCAGCGTATCGTATACACTGTTATATTGTAAAATTGATAAATAAATAAATGTAATTATTTACAAAGGGTTCCTCGCTTACTAAATGGAATGTATCGTTTAAAATATGAACTTCGCGGGACTTCGTGTCGCGCGCCCCGAAATATCGATCGTGTAGAAGCCAACCGAAGTAGACAAAGTCGTGTGAGAATTATTCCAAGCCTTGCAGATCTATTTCAATCGATCAACCATCGATCGAACGATCAGTTGCAGTCGATCTACAATAAATGGTAAAATAAAAGAACGTGCTACGAGATTCGACTCTTTCCATACAGGGATCTACTATATCACAAGGTACTGTAGCATCTGTAACACTGAAGAGGCTCGAAGCAACTTCCTGTAAAGGCTTCTTTGCAAGAGTTGCTTCTTAGCTACTTTATTCACGCCCGTTACTATTTTTTACTTGTTATTTTTCTTTATTTAGTCCTGATCATACGTGTAATGATTGTTTTTCACTTTGCGCACAGTTTTTCCGCCTCAGTACTTCCGGTACCGCAGGAAACCTGAGAAATGACTGCATATCCTTGGAGAACACATTTTAAATGGATTTCAATCAGGAATACGAAGAGATTCGAAACCAGCGGCTCAGAGATGAAGTCCTTGAAGCCTAGGAATTGAGGAGCAACTAAGTTCTTGTTCCTGAATTGCTGGGAACTATGTGCAACACAAAAAAGATCCGGAAGAGATGGTTCTCCACTAGCTACTCCACCCAAACCAACGAGGGACCTCGGAAAATGATTTTAATCGATGTGACACACTATTTTATACATTTAACACTTGTAAATTTATACATATAACACTTGTAAATTATAAAGAGGACCAAATAAAAGCTGGATTATCTGTTAACTAATTGTTTAATCAATTTACAACCTGCTCAGCAATCCTAGAAGGACCTATCCCGATCCTTATGCGAGAAAAACTCGTAAATAGAATGACCCTACTCTCGATAAAGTAGAAAAATCGAAAAGTTACCATCTCGTTGGATAATGACGTCACTTCCAAGAATCGCCAGAATTCCTGGAATTCTGGATGACGTCATTTCCAAGAAGTGGCACTATTCGGATACCTCCTCACCACTTATGTTCTCCTGATACAAAGTCGAAAAATCGGGTTCTCGATCGAAAAATTGGAAATGTATCAGGAGAACATGACGTCATAGGAGGTATGCGTGCCACTTCTAGGAAAATGACGTCACTTCCAAGAATCGCCGAAATTCCAGGAATTCTCGATGACGTCATTTCCAAGAAGTGGCACTATTCGGATACCTCCTCACATGTTATGTTCTCCTGTTACAAAGTCGGATTTTCAAGATTTCGTTCGAAAAATCGGCAATGTATCAGGAGAACATGACGTCATAGGAGGTATCCGAGTTTTGCCACTTCTTGGAAATGACGTCATCAAGAATTCCAGGAATTTCGGCGATTCTTGGAAGTGACGTCATTTTCCTAGAAGTGGCACGCATACCTCCTCACTACTTATGTTCTCCTGATACAAAGTCGATTTTTGGAAATTTTGGTCGAAAAATCGGCAATGTATCAGGAGAACATGACGTCACAGGAGGTATCCGAGTTTTGCCATTTCTTGGAAATGACGTCATCAAGAATTCCAGGAATTTCGGCGATTCCTGGAAGTGACGTCATTTTCCTAGAAGTGGCGCGCATACCTCCTATGACGTCATGTTCTCCTGATACATCTCCAATTTTTCGATCGAGAACCCGATTTTTCGACTTTGTATCAGGAGAACATGACGTCACAGGAGGTATCCGAATAGTGCCACTTCTTGGAAATGACGTCATCGTGAATTCCAGGAATTTCGGCGATTCTTAGAAGTGACGTCATTTTGTCGGAATTGACAGAATTTGAAGGATTTATGGCAAGAATTATACTTTTCTCTGCGAGAATAAACTTCTTTACACGATTTTTACTTTCCTAACTCTTTTAATTCATGAAAATGGCAAGGAAAAGGAATTGGAGATGGCTAGATTAAAGGGGAAATGATAAGGCCTGTTATATTTTTATTAAACAAATATATTTATTTAATAATTAATGTACAATACAATAAATTACAGTTTAAGTTCATTTTACAATGGTACTTGTAATATTTCTTATTTCTACACTATTACTAATTACACTAAGGCATATAAATACACACAGTTCATTAATTAAATAACAATTGGCATGAAAAAATGTACAATAATACGAAATAAATAATAAAATAATATATAAAACTGATACTGCTGTCGATTGAATGAAAGGATTCCTGAAACTCCATCGATTCTTCTAAGTCCACCATGTATCTCTTCTCTTGTATCATCTGTGACAGAAAGAAGCATAATTTAAAGCATCAGTTGCATAAAATATCCTATTAAAGTCATTAATGAGGAATCGTAATTATTTTAAATACTCCGCTTATAAAGAGCCGCCAGTACAGTGGTACCATCTCTTGGAGAAACGCTGAAACTGCTCAGGCATTAGTTTCAGCACTTTTCTCAGAGATGATGCCAGGGGTTTTAGAGTAGGGTCGGTATCATCCGTCTCACTCTTTCTAATGGCTTTCGAATATATATCTTTCTCTCTCTTACCTCTAAAGCGAAAAATATAAAATAAATTGCAGTAAAACTACTGAAATATACAAGAAAATACAATAAAGTTACTAAAATATACAAGAAATTACAGTAAAACTATTAAAATCTACAAGAACCTACAATAAAACTACTGAAATATACTAGAAATTACAACATATTAATTTTATTGTAATTTCCTTGTACAGTTCACTAGTTTTACTGTAATTTATTTGATATTCCCCGCTTTAGAGGTAAGAAGGAAAAAGATACATATTAAAAAGCTATAAGAAAGAGTGAGACAGATGATGCCTACTCTATTCTAGATCCCCTGGCGCCATCTCTGCAAAAAAAATTGAAACTGATGCCCGAGCAGTTTCAGCGTTTCTCCAAAAGATGGCGATAGTGCTTCAGTAGTTCACTTCGCTGTCGATATCGCTGAGCGACCAGTTTGAGCACTTTTCGAAGAGATGGCGCCACGTGCATTAAAATGAACTTTTTTCAAATAAATTTGAGTTACTTGAGAAGAATAAAGAATAAACTTAAATTTCGCAGCATCGATAAACTGTTTTCGTAGAAACATCTTGCAATCTTAAAAATGGAATGCGTTTCGCCCACGATTTTCTCTATTTATCGTTACTTCCCGATTGAAACTCTCGGCGCACTTATCTACAACAGAAAGAAAAAGAAAAATCGATCAGCTAATCAGCATAGCTAGCTCCTCCGCTAAATTTAAAACGCATCCAGCGAAATTGACCCACAAAACTCGGAACAGGGATCTGCGCGTTCCGGTACTTTCAATTGTCGCACAGACAGAGGAATGCTAGCCGCGGCGACGACCTAGAAAACGCATCGAACTAATTTCTACGGATGGTTTCGATCAGAACCGTACGAAACCGAACCAATGGCTA
The DNA here is from genome assembly GCF_050948175.1 of Xylocopa sonorina. Lineage (NCBI taxonomy): Eukaryota > Metazoa > Arthropoda > Insecta > Hymenoptera > Apidae > Xylocopa > Xylocopa sonorina. The sequence goes on from NC_135198.1 coordinate 13,097,067, forward strand.
CAAATTTCACGACCCGCGATTATGGAATTCGTACAGATAAGAGGGCACAAAGAACTAATCGTCGAGAATTCCCAAACGACTCGAGGAGAGCCATCAAAGGAACGGTCGCGCTCTGGTAGCATTAAAAAAAAGGAAGATTACGATTAGAAGGATTGGCATCGGCCTCGACGTCTCCCTGTTGGCCTTCGCGGGCCCGAGGGGGACTGGCGAAGCGCGATAACAGTTACTTCGAAAATTCGACGACCCCCGAGACGGCCCGCCGCGGTCGCTTAATTAAAAAACTCGTGTAAATCGAGCGGCCGCGATGCGCGCCACGCCAATTAACTTTACATCGCGATAGCAGGACGAGGGAGATGGGAAATAAAAGCGGAGCACCGGCAGCGAGCGGGGTGTCTCTCTAAAAACCGCGTACGTAACAAATTGGTCCGCGAACCAAGACGCGTCTTCGGGCAACGCGAATCGTTTTACATAATACAGAGCCGAGCGCTGAGACCAACCACCGTTCGATTACGCTTCATTCGTTCCGTGTACTTTCCTCCTCGTCGAGTCCCTCGTCGAGTCCCTCGTCGAGTCCCTCGTCGAGTCCTTTTGCCTCCTCGCATTCCGCGCGGACACGAACCGCGAACGATCTTCTTCTCGACAGTGGTTTCGTTCCAGTCGCGAAATGCTCGGCGATCGGGAACGATTCGGGGACGAGTATCCTTCCCCTTAACGAGGCGGAGCTGAATGGGTCGCGTTTCAGGAGACTTCAAACGTCTAATTAGGACACGTCTGGTTCGAGGGAAAAGAGAATGGGAGATTTAATAAACCTCTCGGCGTGCGCACCGAGCTACGGGAACAATGTGTTGCGGTGGACGAGGAACCGGCTGGCATAAATTTCTGCTTCCTTCTCTCCAGCTGTCCCGTAGAAAAACTGACACAGTTCCTTTTGTCTCGGCCGTGGCCTCTCTGGGATACGGACTCCGTCTAATCCAGCGTTACCCCGGGCTCGAATGGAACAAATGCTCTTCTTCTCCCTTGGTCGAAGCTTCCCGCGAGGAGAGTCGATCTTGGAAGAAAAGAAAGCGGAGACTATCGATCGAGGTGATTGCAAATCGTGATTGAACGAAGGTGATCCTCGTCGTCGTTGAAACGCGATGCCACCATCGATCGATCGCGAAACTTAACTTAATCGCGAGCTTCCGTTTCTCGAAGCGCAACGCACGGCGAAGCTACGGCGAGGCCGAGGTCGATGGAAAGTGGCATAATCGCGGATGTGGATCGGCTCAAGGAGAGCAAACGAGGAGATCCTTAACCTTACTTATGTAACCAGCGTCTCGTGTCTTCGACCGCGTCTCGAACACACGGAGAGCATCTCTAGAGCGTCTACCTTTACCCTCTCCTGGCAGCCAAACCATCGCCGTAACCCCTTCCTCCGGTGGCGTCCCTGGTCGATTGACGCCTCTGTCACCGATGTCTCTGAACATCCCCTCGCTGTCTTATTGGGTCGTCGTCGCTCTGGTCGACCCCTTTTCACTCCTTCGAAACGTTCCGCTTCCTGGAACCGACACGTATCGTTGGTGATCGTCGCTTTCAAGAACGACGACTAATGCTGGATTTTCAGAAGGAACCAACAGTGGACAGTTAGCCTCGCGTTTCACGCGGCTATACGCTGTTCTCGACGGTTGTTCCCGAGTCGATGACTAAGCGAATTGCTCGTGCGTTCAGTCACGGTTCTCCAAAATGGACGCGTCACTTTACGACTCATCATCCTCGGGCTTGAATCGCGTTCCTTATCGAGGTTCGCGAGGGAATAGGGTGTATCAATTAAAAAGGGAGTTCCTTCGAGGGGTTCGAGAGAGGAAGAAGCTCGAGGCGCTCGGATGGGAACGAAGGAGGCTCTCGTTTTAACGAGCCGTCGTAAAAGTCGAGAGCACGAGGCCGTAAAGGCATCGGCGTGGCGGTGATTCCGACACCGAAAACAGGGGGCCGTTGTTGTCGGAGGTCATTCGTCGGTTCAACGCTCGGCCCGTTTTACCTGCCCTCCTCGAATCCTTGCTCGTGTTCATCCTCGCGATGGAACCAGAGAGGAGGACTGCGTACGAACTAGCAGCAATTTTTCTTCGACTCGTTCCTTTTTCTTCGCTGAGAATTTCAAGAGCGATCTTACAAAGTTCGCGATTCTTCTTCGCAACGCCTTCGCACTTTACAATCGGACAATACGATCGATAATCAAACTAATCGACTGAAAAACAAAACGTACGATAGAATAGAACGATACAAGAGAAAACGAGGTAGCAGCGTCTCCGAGCGGCTGGTAAATGATAGCGCAGCCAAAGGGCGAACCCTCATCCTTCGTCGATCGGCATTCGGAATCCGAATCGCGCGTAACTCACGCCACTGGCGTCGACCGCGTCGAGGAAGGGGTTGAGAATACCGAAGAAGGAGAAAAGCCAAAGGCAGCTGGTGGGGAGCCGTTGATAGCGGAGGTGGCGAGGGACGAGCGAACGCACAGCTGAACGCAACCGGTGCGAACGAGACGGGACGAGAATGGTAGAGAAAGAACGAGAAGAGGACGAAGACGAGGAAGGAGAAGAAGAAGAAGAAGAAGAAGGACAACGGGGTGGATGCTGGCAGCGGTAGTGGTGGGTAGCAGGAAGAAGGACGAACGAGACGAGGAAGGAGAAGCGAAGGGAGACGACCGGCAAGTCGAACGAAGATACAAGTTCATATCCAAGGAGATGTGGGACGATGGCCCGGAGTAACCTCCATCAAGGATGGACTTCCATCTACCGACCGCGGCGGCGGGACGCACTATACCTTACGTCCGTACCTTTCCTCGCCAGTTATGCGAGAGCCTGGATAATCATCCTGCACCGAGCGGCCCCGATCCTGGGCCCCGCGTTAACACAGCTTTCCTCCGCGACCTCTGTCCGTTCCGCCTCGATCGCGACCGATGCCGATCGACAAAAGGGTGGGACGAGTTTCCGTTTCGAAGAGAGTTTCGACGGGTTACGCGTCGGATCGTAATTTGTTTATCGGCCAGCGATGCTCGCGAGGTGAACGGCCGACGAGGAAAAGAGTAACGACGCTCGAAATGTGGAACAGGAATCGTAGAGAACGAGGGAAATCCTCGTTTAATCCTCGCGCCACCGATCCGTTTACTGGACGCTGTCGAGAACACTCGAGACCCACCGTTTGAAAGTGTTATGGCACGGGTCGCGTGTTACGCGAGGGACAAATGAATCACCCCGAAATCGGGCCCTGGGACTTTCGCTGATCGCGGGAGCCCCGAGGATGCCGCGCGAACCGAACGGTTCGCCCAAGGGTCGAAAGGAAAATCGGCTGGATGAAGACGGTCGCGAAGAAGAACCGTTGTCAGGGGGCGAACGGTGGACGGAGTCGAGAGGATCCCGCGATGCTCTGCGAGAAGACGCTCGGGCCGACGAACCCCGGACTGGAGGCGCGCATCCGTGCGCGTCGAAACGAACGCGAGCGGACGCGTACGCGTGAAAGTAACGGCGATGCACCGGTGTGCGTGCATCGCGGCCGACTCGTGTGCCTGCACCGCGTCACATGACTTCGCCTTAACCCAGTGCCAGTGGCAGTTGCCCATGGAACGAGCGGTTTTTGGGTCTAGGTCTATCGAGGGCGTTCACCCTGCTTACGTTGTTAACACACTTACCATACGGCCGCCTCCGCCTCCGTCAGGCCTCGCTTCCACCGGCGGCGTCGCTGACCAGACGAGGAGAGCAACGTCTGCTCGGTTCCCTGCCTACGCCACTATGACCTCCGGCCACGTGGTCAACAGGCTTCACTTTTAATCGCGCTCCGGCGAGGTCCGTCTCCGTTACGGCTGGTTCGCGGCATCTGAAAAGGAACGAGCACCTCGATTATCCATCGCGTGCTAATGAAACGTTGCGCGAGCTAAACGGTTTAAATGGAAACGGGGAGGTATCGGTGATTCGATTTTGGAAGGAAGGTCGTTGGACCCGGGACTTCGATCCCATCCGCCTGGCCAGACGAGAAAAATCCGTGCTGCCTACACGCCCCACGGAAACCTCTGTCGCCTCCAGTTGTTCCTCGAACAATGGAGTTTACCAGCAATGTTATCCTTGAACGCGAGGTGCCGTCGACGATCCGTCGTCGGATGCTGCGGAGGAGACGAGGTGGTCGTCGATGGAGGATCGATCGAGGATGGAGGCACTCGCCTCCTGATCGGTTCCGTTGAACCCAACGGTGCACCCGGCCCCCCGTGTGTTTCACCTTCGCTTCGCGCCGCGGTCGTTTAACAGTACATCTCTCGGACGTAAATGCCCCGTCGCCGATGGCTCGGGTGACGAAATTCACTCTCTCGCGTGGCTCGATCTCTACGCGGCCCACGACGGAGAGCCGCGGTACTTTCGTTCCCGTCGAATGGAAAAGTTCCCTAAACGCAATCGAGACGGACGCAAACGACGCCGCGTTACCGTTAGCCTGTTACTCGGCCGCGGCTGGTCACCGCTCCTCGCGAGGACAGAGGGTGAAAGCCCTACGAGAACGTTCTTCGACATGAATGGCCGAGAGAGCCTGCTCCGGACACCGTTATCGTTATCAAGCCCGATGCAACGGTAGCCGTATGCAAATACGGAGATCACTTCCGCCCGTACAAACTTTCGAACCTGATTTTAAGAACGCCGCCTCTCGATGATCGATCTACTCTACGCAGGAAGCGTAGCTCAGCCTCGAATAGCTTTTCACCTTGAAATCGGTCGGCCCCTCGGTGAACGATATCGCGCGTGAAAAACCGCGCGCACGCGCGCGCCTGTGGCGCTCGTAGACGCTAGAAAACACCACGGGGACGACGAAATCTCGAACGTTCGAAATTTCACAGAGCGTCGCAGCTAGGAAGGCTCTCCCGTCTCCGCGAAGACGGGGACGGGTATTCGTCGCGGCGGGCTCTCTCGTTGGTTATGCGTGCCGCGTACACCGGGTGCCCGATGCACATGCACATGCACATGCACATCGACGCGTAGAGGAACGCGCGCCGCCGTTCAGGAACTGCGATGCGTGACCTAGTGCCGTTGCGGCGTTCTACCTTCGAACTAGGTCTTCCTCGTTCCCAACTAAGTCCGCGCGCGGCCGGCCACCGTACGTACGCCTGCTGCACGGTACCTACCAATGGCGCCACGATCTCCTATCACCTCGCGAATCCTTCGACGATGCACCTGTAAGCTTCGAGGCGAGAATTCGTCGCGGCTCCTCGAGCGATCGCCGCGGTCGAAAGTCGTGACGAGCCGTCGTACGCGTAATCGGTTGGAGAACTTCTCCAGTTAGCATCCTTTGGAATAACAACAACCGCGGTGGCTCCTCGAGAGCAGGCTGGCTGCTCGTTCGTAACTTTCTCATCGGTCTGAACCGGCTATCGAAATCGGGGATTACGTAAGCCGGGACCATCGTCCTGTCGTTCTCCATCGCGAGGGGAACACTATCGTTTCGAAGCCCCGTTAGATGCGGATTTGTTTACGTAGAACGCCGTGGGACACCTGCGAGAACTACGGACGGAAAGGAGAGCCAAGCGCGCGGCTGTTCGACGGGTGCCCTCCGCCAGGTATACGAGAACGAAACACGACGGCGGCGGCGGCGGCGGCGGCGGCGGCGGCGGTGGTGACGGCGGCGGGTCAATGCCTCGTATACGGAACAACATACAACAGTCGCCGACTTTCCGTATATGTTCAGAAAACCTCGACTCGGGATTCGTTCCCGTACCCGGATAGCACCGCGTTTACTCGATAAAAACGAATGTGTCACGGGAGAATTCCCTTTTCAAAGCGGATCCCCTTTGCTCGCCCCCGTTCTCACCCTGCCGCGGATCCTGGTCTACGCCGCGACACCGTGGCAACCCAGCCGTACACCGTTCAGCGAATTTAGCTATTATCTATTGTACTGTAATTAACCCACCGTTAATATTCATGAACGGTAACGTCGCGTCGAACGAAACAGGAAACGGAATCGAAGAAAGAGAGAGAGAGTGAGAGAGAGAGGGAGAAAAAGAGGGATACAGTTATTGGTATTTTGTTTTTTCTTCCCAGAACGCTCGAGAGCGTTCGCTCCTAGGTTCAACGAAATATTCTTCTAGGTCAACCGAGTTTCCGTTACAATAGTCGCGCGGCGTGATGTATAAAGGTGTTAAAAGGCGGTTTTCGCGCGCCATTGCCGGCCAATTTAGATCTTGCGTCACGTAGCCAGCGTTTCCTGCGCACGACCTGCGAACGCGAAGGAGGATCGGTTGTGTTGCGTGCTCGTATACCTACGTATATCGCCTAGGCCGGTTACGAAACGGCACGACGATAAACGCGATCGTCGATTCGAGATAAATGGGGGAGCTTAGTCACTCTCTCGGCGGCCACGAATTCGACAGGTTCAGAGTTTCAGGGTCGGGCTTGTTAACCTCGAACGTTGAACCCAACGCGATTGGAAAAGGCGGGAGTAGAACCTTGCCACTTTTGTGCCTTCTTTTTCTTTCTATTTTGCTCCTTTTTTTTTTCTTCTTTTTGTTACCACCGATCTATCCCGGTCTTTCCGCGCGATCATCGGATGACGAGAGCCGGGAACCGTCCGGCGGACGAGCATTTTTGTTGCCCTTGGAAACTTTTCGCCGGGGCGAAAACTTCCGCGTTGCGTGCGTTTTGCATACAATCGGTAATGCGATTCCAACGGACGGCCGAGAAGAACCGGTTGTTAAAAATGTGATAAACCGGTCGCCGAAGCGGCGAAAAAAATTCGCTGAACCGTGACCCCGCGGCTTTTTTCGACCGACGATGAAAACGTTTCCCCGGCTGAAAAGCTTCCACGGATCGATTCTCGATCGAATCTGAACGATGATTCGTCGATGGGCAGCGAACGACTGCAGGATCGAGTAACGTTGAAAAGGGCTCGCGAAAGAGAATCAGGTAGCACGCTTCCAATCGTGGATGGTTACGCGATAAATCGGTGCGCGCGAGCACGGAATCGAGCGAGAATGTAAAAGTCATCTCCGAGTTCGAGAACGGTGAAAGACTCGTCGAGAGCGAGGCGTCGTCGATACCGTTCGATTCGCGGTCGAAGCCATCGCTAGAGACAGCCTCGAGGAAGCAGAGCGGTCGTCGACCCCTGAAAATACTCTTACGCATTGTGTGCCACTTCACTTCTGAGCGGTTTCGAGGCGAGCGAGCGAGCGAGCGAGCGAGCGAGTGGCGGCGGCGTCCCTCGCTCGAGGCGAGCGAGGACGAACCTCGATGTTTCCGACTCGGTGTTACATTATGGCTCACCCTAGGATTCCACGCAGCTCTTCTGCCCGCAACCCGCTCTCTTCCCGCCACCGCCAACGCCTCCTCCCTTTCAACTTCTTCCTCCTTCTCCTCCTTCTTCGGCGAGTTCTTCTTCTTCTTCGTCCTCGTCTTCTTTCGTTTCTCCTTTCAATTCGACCGCGACTCGGGCCCCAAAGCTAACAGTACTCTCGTGCCTAGCCTAGCCAGACGTTGAGACCATCAGGGACGTACCGCTCGAATTTCTGGGCCCAAACGAAAACGAGTCGGCAGTCCGGAGGCGACGTTAACCCGCTCCTTCCTTCCCTTTCGAGTGTCCACGTTTCGATGTCGTTCCCAGCCCGCGGACCTTGAAGTTTTCTTCTTTTTTTTTTCCTCTCTTTTTTTTTCTCGTGTTACACAGTATTCCTAGTATTTGCAGAAGGAATTGTAAAGTTTCGTTAGGGGACCTTAAATTCCACCGATGGTCTCCGGTTTTTATAGCGTGGATCGGTGAAAGATCTAATCGCGAACGATGAGGTAAGTCAACTCGAGTACCATTGTGAATTGTTTCACGCGTAGGCACTTTCGTGGCGAAGGCCACGGAGAAGCGAGACCTTTCGCGGAGGACACGATGACGAAATTGAGTAACCGCGCGCGCGAACGTTTCAAGGATGACGCTCGTCCATCGAACGTTCAAGGCCCTCGTAGGTTGTTGGACCTTCGGTTCGCGGGAGCGTATCAGAATTTCGAAACCGAGACAATCCTGTGGAGCAACGGTCCTTGAGAGAACACTCGCCGTCCCGAGGCGAGGAATCTCGAAACTGTCCGCGTTGATCGCCTGGACGTTCTTATCGCATTCGAGAACACCGGCGACTGCGAGCTTAATTACACGTCACGGGGAAACGAGACGCGTCTCCCCAATGTAGGTGAAGTAGGTTTTCCAGCTAACGGCACGGAATCAAGAGGAATACTTTCTTTCGTCGAGTTCATCCTTGATCCTGGTATACGCAACCCGGCGGATCGAGGTACCGGTGCATACCGAATCGGCAACCGTCGTCCGCTCGGCGAACATTTCATCTCCGGCGCAGAAACGCGTTCACCGTGCAATTCTGCGCGCGGCATGGCTGTTTTGAAAGTTTTCGTTAAATCGCTATTGCCAACGGAGATTTTGTACACTTTCCTGCTTCGAGGACGGATCGTTGCGCCGCTGTGGCCAATTAAAGTTCGAAGCGGTGGAACAACGACGACGGCGGCGGCGGCGGCGGTGGTAATTCCGTGCAGAATTCGAGGCAAGAAGAGAGGCATCTGGCCGATGTAGGTGAAGTTTCTAATGCGAATCACCGATGGAAGAGTCGCGGCGTACACGTACACCACCACCAGGGCAAAACCACCTCCACCTCCGTGGAAAGAAGTAAACTAGTGCATCCCGGTGCGGCGTGCACGCAACCGCGATGTACGAGAGTATTTTCAGGGGTTAACGAACTCTCCGCGGACATCTCTCACCGGCCGTGTCATACTTTGCGCTTCCGAACCACGATCAACACGATGCCACCGGGAGGGGGGCTGGGGGAAATCGGCCATTTTTCTCCCGATTCCGCGAACGTGATTTTAATTTGACCCGCGTTCGAAAGTCGATCTCCGGCCGACTTCCACGCTTTTTCGAACCTTTTACTTTTCAATCCCATCGAGCTACCCCCGATCAACCCCCGTGACGACTCATCGACCCTCGCCAACTCCTCCAATCGACGCTTAGATTACGGTGAAATTCTCGAGTACGATCGTTCGATGAAAAAGAACCAAAGGCGGATAGTGAATTCTCTGTACGTGGGTTGTCTGTGACACAGATCGCAGAATGCGCTTCCGGTACTGCGCGCGAAACGCGTTATTGGCCTTCCGGCGTCTCGGTAAACGGAAACGACGATGGCGGGAAGCGCAAGGTGAAGGTAAAGGTAACGCTGCAACGTCGATGGCGTAGACGCCGAGAAAAGTGGCGATTTAACGTGATCGCGGCGGCGGCGGCGGCGGTAGCTCGGTAACGACGAGCTAGCTAAGTAGTGCAAGCGTAAGAGTGCTCGATGCTAGAGGTCAGTAACCACTCGCGAACGCTCCGCTCTGCTCCGCTCCGTTCCGTTCCGTTTCGGTTACCCGCTCCGGCAACCGATAGCTCTCATTCTCGAGAGACTATCGTCGATCGGATTTTTTCCGTCCACCCTTTCAAGCGCGAACAATATAGAAACCCGTAAAGCTCTGCTTCGACTTTTCGACGACGACTTCTTACCCCAAGCCAGAGCGAGAGATGTCCCCATGAAAAGAGCCTGGTTAAGATTTACTACGCACACGAGTCAAAGTAACCCGATAGCAGATTTTCATGGAACGCCCTCCGTTGCGACGATCAAGTATCTTGATCGACGATCTCAGAGCATAACCCTAAAGACACCGTGTATCTATCTCCGAGACAATCCTCCGTCGTCGCTTTTACCGCGTGTTTGATCACCGCTTCTCCCTTTCTAGGCATCCTGCATTTTAATCAACGCCGCTTAGAAAGACGCTCGCCTAGGCGTTCCAAGCTCGATAAAAAAAAAAAAAAACGAAATCGTCTATCGGAAAAAGACAGAGGGAGAGATAGAGAGAGCAATGGCGTCCAATGGGAATAATTCGACAGGACACGCTCGATCGATCTCGGCATCGTTTCGCGTCGCGGCTGTTTCCGAGCGTACGCGCGGTATTATGTAAAAGTGGCCGCATCCTATCGTTTCTCGTTATCACCGCCATTTCCTGTTCTCGTCGTATCCTTCTTTCTCGATTTCACGTTCCTCGCCCCTCTCACGGATCTCCGGAGCGGATCGCAATCAACGGTGGGGAATAATTCATTCACCGGCCGTCCACCGGCGAGCCTCGTTACTTTCAATCGACTTTCAAATTTACGATTACACCGAAGGGGACACCCGACGCAACAGGCGCGAAACGTATTTATTCGCCGGCCACGGGCCTCTTGCGCAACCCATTAAAGGTCGATAAATCGACGCGATTGTCCAGGGTCTCGTGTATCGCGTAGACGGGAACGCGGCGCGCGCGCGCGCGAGCCACGCGGCGGCACCGAACGTCCGGAGACTTCAACGCCCGCAAAGACGATCACTCGCGCTCCTTTCGATGCTATGCGCCGCGCCGTCTCTTTTCACCATTTTCGCTGAAACGATTCCTCTCCGGCAGAGGCGCGATTTCTCGAACGGACGCTAACAAAATGGACGGGCGGCTGAAGCCTGGCAACGGCCGCGACGTTGCCCGATAATTATCGCGACCGCGAGGAAAGGATGCCGCCAGTTTTTCCATCGTCATCGTCGACACCAGATTCCCCGTCGTCGCTCCTCGGCCGTTAAGAACGAAGCCGAAGAAACGCGGGAAGAAAACGAACGCCGGCCCGGTGCGACCGTCGGATTTCCGAAGGTCAGTAACCAGAGGCAAGAGAACACGGAAGAGACGCGAGGCGAGCGTAAAAACGGCGCGGCGATTAAAATTATATAATTAGCCGATCGCCGATTCCCTCCTCTTTTTGCGTGACTCGGGACCTTCTGCGGTCACCGGTTCCGTTCGACGTTGCCTACGGAGACTGGTCGTCCCGCTCGAAACATTCGACTCCGTCGTGGCACAGACGGAAAAGTGAAACGCGTAGATCGAGGAAAACGGATCTCGCTTCGAGGTAGATAGCCACACGGTTCCCGGCGATCGACGCCAGTTTTCTGGGAACGTCTCGCGAGACGGAAGCGAAAAGACGAACGAAATCGAGGGTCGCGAGAAACGAAGGGGAGAACGAGCACCCCCTGTCAAGGTCCTGATCTGGTCCCGACCAGATTCCCTCCCGTGTGGACATGGTCCCTCGGCCGTGAAATGGTGGATTAGAGAGGAAAGCCTGAAGGTCGGAAAGACGTACGCCTCGGACCTTCGGCTCGTATTTTCGGAGGTCAGTAACCAGAAGACAAGGAAGACACGGTCGCGCGCTCGCCCGGGGAGGGAGACGGAAGGATCGTAGGGGCCTACGCGCGTGCACGACCACCGAGGGGGAAGGCGCGTCGTGAAAAACAGAGAGAAAGAGAACGGGCGAGCGAATGAAAGGAAGAAAGGGAAAAAAGGAAGAAGAAGAAGAAGAAGAGGAGGAGGAGGAAAAAGAAAAAGAAAAAAAGAGGCGACGCGGAGAGGCAGCGGGGGCTGTTCGGTGGCGGCCGCGGCGAGTGTAACAGAGAGGAGAGTGGAGAACCAGGGTAGAAAAGGAGGAGGAGAAGAAGAGCGGAGAACTCGGAGCGAAGCCGAGCCGTGCCGTGCCGAGCCGAGCGTAGGGGGTGGGGAAAGAGTACCGTTGCTTCTGTCGATGGGGAATACTGAACCGAACGAGCGAACGAACGAACGAACGAACGAACGAACGAACGAAACGTTTATACCGGCTGCACCGTCCTCTGTACCGTCGAGGAACGATCCGGGAATCCGAGGGAAGAAAGGAAGGAGGGAACGAGGAAAGAGCCAGGTGTCGAAGGAAGAGGCAACGAATCGAAGGAAGGAGGTTTCTCGCCGGTCGGTGATCAAGGGGCTAGCCAAGAGTGCAGGAAGGAGAGGAGAATCGAAGAGAAGGGAACAGAAGAAGGGAAAAGAACCGAGGAGAGGACTCGCCGAGTCGAGGCGAGCGGAGAGCCCGGCCTCCTCTTCCTTCCTCGCTCTCTTACCCGTCCTCCACCAGTCCTACCGGCGACGCACACGAACACGAACACGGGGACTGGTAACGTGGTTACGTTAGTGCGTACACGCGCGCATCGCGGTTCGTACACAAGGAGACACCTAGACTCACCTTACCCGCCGTACTCGTCAGTTCGAACCACGCGGCTTCGCACGGTGTACACGACCGTACGTCAAGGACGAGGCAGTCCTCTTCGCCAAAGAGCGAGGAGAGGTCCTCCGCGCGTGATTCCGATCGCTTCTTCGCCGCGCTCTTAGTTCTTCCGCGCCGCGTAACCACCGCGGCGATAAACGGAGGCGATTGCCCGCAACACCTCGTCCGCCTCCGCCGGTGGAGAACCGGCACCGATCAGGGAGGCTTCCTCCTCTTCCGGGACCAGAGAGACACCAGAGACGCAGGAAACGAACGAATGCCACGTCGGGAACAGTGAGACCGCTTAGAGGAAGACCACCCGTAGGAGAAGCTCGAGGGTTCGAGTTTCGTTCGATCGTCGAGCACGCGCGCCGAGTCGATGAGATCGAGCTGGTGTCGCGCTGGTTTCGCGCGGTAGTCGTAGCTAGTGATCGGCAGAGGATCGCGTTTTACCGCCCAGAAGATATGTCAGTGACTTTGACTTGTGAACTTTGACAGTTTGCCGTGGTTGTGTCAGGATTCGCCGGCTTCCAAGGGAACGTCTAAGGTGAGTGTGGCGAGCCCTCCTTTCCCCCGTTTGGTACACACCGTGTTCACCGATTTCGAGCCAAATCTCTGTCGAATGAAACGATCCTATCGGAAACCACCGACCGCGGCGACAGATGCTCGAACGAACGATCCTCCGACCATGTCGTCGCTCGCCTCCGACGAAACCCGCTTACTCTGACCGTCTCCGATCGGATCGGTCAATTTTCTGGAGAGTTCCGGAAAACACACGGTGACCTGACATAGTTTCGATAGCAAACGGAGCAAAATTGTTGCGAGGAAAGTTTCGACGCTTCCACGCTATAATGGAGCTACGTACATTCTCCTCGCAAATGTTAACGCGAAATAAAAAAGATGTGAAAACGGCGCGTGGTAATTTTTTTAACGCCGCTGGAAGGAAGCTGAACGCGCGATCGGCGGCTTCGAGCACGGTGCCGCGAATAAAGGTGACACGCAGGATGTCACCCGGGACCCTTTGGTGCGCAATGTTACGTCATAGAAGGGGGCTCTCCGTATACGGAAAGTGTTTCTTCACGGTCGGTTCTTTCAGAACCTTGGCCCTAACGGTACCAGGACCAAAGTTAAAAGCCTGGAAAAGAAGAAAACGGTAAAAGCAACAACGCAATCCGTGTTTCGTGCCCAAGTGGTCTCGCGTGACGTACGACGTAACGAACGATTTCTTTTTAAATTCGCCTATCGTCGCTTGTCGTCCTCCTACACTCTTAATTTGAGAACGTATCTGCTTCGAGACGACAGACACCCCGAGCGATTAACAGTAAATTCATTTTACCGAACGTGGACCAATCGTATTATCGTAGCTCGTAATAAGAGAACGTGCATTCATTATCGAACTGTTGGTAAATGAATAGATCATCTCGCTGCCGGGAAACCGCGAATCGAGTATAGAGGAACACCGTTAAACTCGCGTATATCCTAATATGACATAACGGTGCACCGTTTACTCCCCTCCTCCTCCTCCTCCTCCTCCTCCTCCTCTGTTCGGCCATCCCAAAATCTGTCGAAGATGATCCCTCGAGGAGCACGCGCGCGGCGACGCCCGGAGAACTCGGACCGGCCCGGAGCTGTCTAAGAAGAGAAGGCAGACCACTTTGCGCCGACAATTATCGAAATCAACGTATCGTCCTAATAGAGCGTTGCAGCCTTAATTGAATGAAATTCCGTTTAACCAGCGTTCCGTCACGCGATCATCGGTATATTCGTACGAGGCGCGAACGACGCGGGGAGAATCGATTTCAGCCGCGTTAGAGGTAGAGGCGGTTTTCGATTTTGAGAATGGCACGCCCGTGGGAGAGGATAATGACGCCTGCAGGTGCCTACTAATGTGACATAACGGTATCCGCGGACCGCGGTTCGTAGCCGCGGTCATTGCAAACTCGCGTGTACGTAATCATTTTGGGGTGGGGGACGGGGGCGGTCGATTTATTGGAACGGTCGTTGCACTTTTCAAACGGGCCACTCGATAAAGGAGTCGCGGTACGTTTACTATCGTGGCGACGCAGCTCGAAAGACCTGGCTGAACGAGATGAAAATCGGGCCGAACCGATCGTTTTTCCCACCGATTTCACCGCGCCGCGTATCATTCTTCGGCGCATGGATAACGGAAAATGGCGAGGAACGGAATTTTTCGGCTAAGCAACCGAAGTAGCGTGGTAGCATTTTTCCAAACGCCTCGATCTAATTAGTACAGAAGGCAGAAACAGCGTCGCTTTCTCCGCGTTTAAAAAAAAAATCAAGGGTGGTCGATGACCGTGTCGTTCGTAGGCCTAGCCTAGATTCGTCCGCCGCGGGCGAGCGGCGAGGCTGAAAGTACCGTAGCGCCATTTTCCATGCAAAAATTGCGCTTGTCCTGCGATTCCGCGATAATACATACGCCGAACCGTAAAGTATTACGCGCTACCGTAACGATGACCGTCCGGTATATATACAAGGTGTCCCGTTTCACGCGTACCACGCTCCTGTTATTAATTATCGCGCGTTGACACAATTACGGTCACGCTCCTCGAACCACTCTGAAATTCTCCAAACTGATCGTTTCCATTCCCCTTTATTCTCATTGCCAAGACTCCATTTTTTTTTTTTTTTTTTTTAAATACAAGAAACAGAGATTGCTCGTTTGTTTTATTTCAGTTTTTCTTTAATTCCCCTTCGTTTCGTCAGACGCCTGCCCACCATTCCTCGAGGACCCGAAACGTGTCGCTCCTTAATAGGTCAACCAGTTCAATTCCACCTAACTGAACCTCGAATTTCAACCCGTTCCAACGCGATTAACCGACAACACTGTTATCGAGAATAAAACATACCACGATCCCCGTAAGTAATTACTTTTAATCGTTGTCGCGGTTATTATTATCGGGGAAGCCGCGTAGGACCGGTTAAATGCGAGGTGCGCGGCGTCCGCGTGGATGCGCCCCGCTATAAAGGCCATTATACTCACTTCCTCATTCTCACTTACCCTGTTCTCCGCAAGAATTCACCGCGATAAAGTTCGCGCCGGCAGCGGTGCGTAAATCTTCCATAAAAAATATCGTAGAACTCCGCGTTCCCGCCGGATTCCAAGGTCAACCGGCAGGCGGAGAAATAAACACGCTCGCGTTCCGGAAGAAACGCCATTAACACGAGACCCGAGGTGCACGCCGATTCTGAACCGCTTCATCGTTCCTCCGGAGACTATCCGGGGAGTAACGCGTTACAGGGGTAGGAGCGAGAGAAAAATGATCGTAAATTTCTGTTCGATGCTCCGAAAAAGCCTCGAGTGTCACGGACCCTGCAGAGGCGCGTATCGTGTACCGGGTGGCTCGTTTCGAGGCGCGTCGTACACGCGAAACGCGTACGGCGAACGAAGGGGAGCGATAGTCTCGAGCGAGTCTAGCCAGGAGAGCCGATAATCGTCCTACATCGACGCTTTCTTATCGATAAAAGCTTCCATTACACGCGCCGCTTGCGTCAGAAGAGATAGTTGTTTAACCAAAAAGAGAGAAGGACTCTTGACAAACGCAGCGTGTAGAAAGTCGTAAAATTGTACGAATTACGAGTCGCGGATGGAGACGATTCCCAGGCGACGACGAGTGATGGCCCGCGAAGCGCACGGGACCAGGCAGGGTGGATCGATCGAAAACGACGAAAAATTGGAAACGAAACGCGAAGGTGGTGGAAAAAAATGAATCAGTTCGATGATCGAGCGGAGAAGGGCGAAGTATCACGAGGAACGGCGAGGCACGTAGAGCTCTACGTACCGGGTGTTCGCATCGCGCAGAAGCGCGACCGGTTAAAGAGAAGGAGGAAGGAGGCTCGAGCTTGCACGTATATAGGAGGCTCGCGAGCCGAGTACCAGGGAGTCAATGACCGTTCTACATTGACGCGTTGCGCCGGCCCGAGTGCCGGCTGAGTTGAGTAAAGTCACGGCCAGCCATCAGCCGTGAGATTCCCTCCCTTCGCTTCACTTCGCTTCGGTATAGCCTTGCTCTACCCGTCGACAGCGCCGAGCGACTCTAGAGTTCGATCAAAACGCGCTTTTCCTACGGACACCCGGCTCGTTTCCTCCTCGACGCTACTCTAGCCCATTGCCTACCGAGTAGGCGATTCGAACGGCTCGTACTCGATTTCTTCGACCGTTCTTCGGTTACCAGTTATGCGCGAGTATGCACCGAAGATCGCGCGTTCGCATTCGATAAAAGAAAAATCAAACGGTTGCATACTTCGAACGGCGGCAGCTGACGGGTTATCTCGAAAGAGTGTAAAACAGGAAGTTGTTCGATAGGAAGGTGTACGAGCGGCGTTCGACCGCGAGCAAACGCGACACGGTATTACAAGCTTCCTGGATCGCTCGTTTCACGTGCCGCGAAGATAATCGTACGTCGAGGCTAAATTTAGCTTTCGAGCCTGCGTTATCCTTTACTCTCTCCCTCTCCAGGACGATAAACGCGGCCTACCACCGGAGGTACACTTACCTAGAAATGATACCTCGTCGAAATTTCCATTTTCTCAAGTACCCGCGAACGACTTTGAATGAGCATCAACGAGCGAGGAGCGATGATCGCGGCGAAACAGGATTGCCACTTTGCAATTCAAAACGGTCACGCGGTCAACTTCTAATTTCTTCTCGTGCACCGACCAGAGCGATTCGTCGAGATAATTTTCAACCTCGTTGCGAGATTATTTTATTTTTCCTTCCGCGAGGCAACTTTTCCACCCCTCGAACTGTTCATCGACTGGCTTCCCCGGTTTCTCGAACAGAGAGAGAGAGAGAGAGAGACGGGCGAGCGAAAATTGTTTCGTTTCGACGTAGCTCGAAACGCATTAAGCCGGTAATATGCAGCAGTCGGGATGAAGCGAGCGGGCGAGCGTGCGAGCGAGCGTACTGGTTCGTTATATAAGGTGAAAGGGCGACTGACATTGACATTGAAGTTCGTGCTATTCAATGCGGAAACGGACAAACTCCGTTATTTAATCTCTTTCACAACGATTACGAGGGAGCGCTTTATCGGCCGGAGGTATCGACCGGAAGCGAAAATGCGCGTTACGTGTTCCATCGAGCAAACCCGACCGGAATTCTCGCGGCGCGTAGCAAAGCAGAATTTTTTCCCCGCGTCGAAACGCCGACAAACTTTTTCGGTGAACACTCTATCCGATTAACTCCTCTCCGTCGACCCCATGTCCGTGCCGCTCTTCGCACGCGTTCTCTCGCACGAATTACATCGACTAGTTCGAACCGAGAGAATCGTAAAAAAAAAACATGCCACTCGAGCGAGGGAACGAACTCCGCAAACGAGGCTCCCAGCTTTCGCACGTTTAATTAGAACAGCGTTCCCGGTGTCCCTTTAAGAGTAGAAACTCGAACGAGACGTAGGAGAATGCCTGACCTGCCTTACACCACGCAGTCGAGCACAATACCCGAATAACCGACGCTCTTATCTGGTTACAACGGAATTTCTCCGACGATGCACCGCAGGTCGGTAGTTTGGTGACGTGCAACCTGCTTATCAGAGTCGTCCGCGAGATCCGGATGCTAACAATTTCCCATGTCTCATTTTTTACGGTGTCCCGTTCGCGTAACATCCTGGCGTAAACCACGAACGATCGTCAAACGAGCCCACCCCTCGTTTTCACTTTTTACCATTCGATTCGACGAGTTCGAGGACGTCGCCCCGTTTCGGTGCGATACGTGGCCCGCGCTGAAGTGTTCGTACGACGACTTTCATCCCCTAATCTCTGCCTTTGTGCACGGGACAATGTAAAGGCGATAACGTCCGCAAACGAGCGCGCGGCTCGCTCGCGCGTTACACGGAGCAGAGAAGGATTCATTTGGTCGGGGCGCAAACGTCTCCGCGAAATGGGTTACATGGACAAAGGAGAGGCGGAAAGACCGCAGGAATGCGGAGGGAAATTTTCGAAACGGTACAAGCCGTTCCTCGTTGGCTCGCGAGCCGGCAACTGATTGCACATTCGTTCGGTTTTTGTCACGCTAACCCGGACCCATCGGCGAGGAGCAACGCTTTTTTCGACCGCTCGCTTCTCTCTCCTCTGGCCTGTTTTGTATGCCCGCGTTACGAGCCTGATTTTTGCCTCGAACGAGTATCGCTGGTAAATTAGAATGCGGGCAAAGAACAATCGCTCCGTCGCAAGGACACCGATACCGCCAGTCAGTCCATTTTGTAATAGGACGTGCGGGTCCCGGTGCGAGTGGTGGTATTACAAAATGGGTTGCGCGGCACGGATGCCCGAGTTCGTCGACCGTGAAGGAAAATGAAAATCCGGCTGGCTCGCGGTGAAAATCGGGCACACACCGCGGTAAAGGGAATACGCGAGCGAGCGAGCGAGCGCTCTTCGTTTCGTACGGTGATAAATAAACGCGTCTCACCCGACGCGTTTATCGACACGGGCTCGTCGTGGCCGCGAGCCGTCGTCTTCGAGGAAGCCCGCAGCCGAGAGCTCCAAGTACGCTGTTACAAAATGGGTTATGCAGCGCGCGAAGAGAGTCAAGTTCAATACCCGACGAGAATGGAAACCTGCGACCTAGTACAAATTCATTTCACTCGTGCTCGTAAAAATCTCTACGATTTCATTCTCCGCTCTAACAACTCTCGAACGATCCGCGAACCTAACCTGAAACCGTCTAACGGTGTCAGTGGGAAAAGCCGAAGAGGCAGCCGAATCGATCCCCCCGAAAAATTCCTGGCAAATCTTCTCTCCCGCGCGAGATATCGTCGCTCCTTCGAACGCAGCCCGGAAATCTGTCCCGAATTCGGCCCACATCGGAGCCTGGAACGGCTAAAACTAAAAAACGAGTCCAACCGCGACGTCGGAGTAGAAACGTGGTCGGCGTCGAACCGGGCGAGCGCCGATTTCGAAGAAGGATACCGATGCGCCGGTGCTCGAAGTGTGCTATTACAAAATGGGTTATGCAGCGCGCAAAGAGAGTCGGGTTCAACAACCGACGAGAACGGTGAACCGAGGCGCGCAGGCCGGTAGCGAAAATGATATAGCGGTCGTCCGTGACTCCACGGCGTATCGGCGTACGTAGAGGAGGTCCTCGGCCGAGAACAGAAAGAAGAGAAAGAGAGGGGAACCCCGACGAACCAGCCGGTCGACCTCCACCACTGCCGTAGTCTGCCGATCACGTGTCCCCATTGAAAGCGGCTGGCCACGTACGGCCTGACGTCGACCAGAACCACTCGAGAGGGGCGTTCTACCTTCGCGCGCCACGTTACTTCTACCACGGCCGACCAGACACTGTCCGTTTCCACTTGTACTTTTGCGAACCGATACCTTCCAACTCTGCACAAGCTCCTCCGCGTTGTCGATCGGTCTCCAAGACTCTACCTTGTCCATAGACGCTACCTTGGACGTCGAATTGCAAACCTTTCTTTAGGCACTGGAGCTAGATGTGTTACGTGGTTGGAGCGCAACTGTATTTTCGAAATGGCTAATTGGAAAAATTGTAGGAATTTGAGATAAGGCGGAAGGTAGGTTCGCGTGGAAGATGGGGAAAGAGTCGATTGTCGTGAAAGGAGAGACAGAATTCTGGGCCGTTCGGTTCGATCGCGACTAATCACGATCGAAGCGAACGTAAACGCTCGCGCTCACCGCTCGATACGATGAACTCTCAAGGTTCAACGAATTCCCCGCGGTTCGAGGTCCTGAACTCGAGAACGCAGCCAGGACACGATGTCTCTGACCTGGCGGAGCTCGATTCATCTCTCGCCTTTCGGTTACGTAAGAACCAGAGGATGCCAGCGTTACCTTTTACGGGACGGGTCCACGAACCCTGCCATATTAACGCGTGCAGTTAATCAAACGATCGATGATACACGAGCCGTAATATTCTGCAGGATCCATAACTCGCGTATCGCGAGAATAAAAGAGTCGCGGCGGAAAGTAGGGTGGAGAACGTCGAGGAGAATGTACGCGGAAGTTCGAGGCGAGAAAAAGTGAAAGAAAAAAAAAAAGAGAAGAAAAAGGCGAGACGCGAAGCTTGGAAGATAAGGAAAAACGCGACCGTCCGAAGTTCTACCGAAAACGAATTCGGTTTTACTTTTGGCCGCGCCTTCGCCGGCCATACAACGGTGCTTTTACGCACCTGTACACGCATAGACGTGTGCATAGTGGGCCACGTGTAAACGTCTTCACGTATTCATCGTTTTACGACCGTTTGGTCGTCGTACCTGTACGGTACCTCGGTATACACAAGCCTATGTACAGTTAGGCGAGTGACGCGGTTTGGTTTCGACGCCGGTACGTGGCGATATGCAGGGGCGGATCGCATCGCCGCGTCGCCTTTTCGCGAATCGCGATCGAGCGATTCGAGCGTGTACTCGACACGGAACCAGACGAAGCGGAATCGGCTGAAACATTAGAACCGTACGAAGAGATCTCGCGAAGAAGGCAGCTCGGCTAATGGACGTGCTTTTTGCCATAGAAATTACGGCCAATTTAAAAGTAGCAGTCGCTCTAAACGGGGAAGAACGATCGCATTAGCGACGCGAAGAGGACGACGCGGTCCCCGCGAAGAAGGAAACCGCGGCGCGGCTCGTTTAGGAAGATTTTCGCGCATACCTGTGAGCGCGACGCGTTAAAGTTCGTTCACCGCTTGAACACTGTCTCCGTCCGTCCCTGTCCGTGAACGTACACGCGTGTACGCGTTGCGTGTAGAATATAGGCGCAAAAGGGGGTCCCCTATGGGGGTATCGGAACCTCGTTACTCAGCGCACCATGCCTATGGTGTGGTCCAAGTCCAAGTCCAAGTAGACCTCCAAGTGGGACAATGACCGGCAGAGACCTTCTTTCAGATCCGTGGCGAGAGAGAATGGAAGGTGCCGATGAACGAGGAGAAAGAAGGACGAAGCGAGCCAGGCGGCCGCGTAGAAGGGGAGGCAATCGCGAACTCACTTCGCTAATTCACTTGCTCGTTGCTTTTCCGGTTTACATTTTGCTACCAGCCGAGAGTACGTCGGCCTTTAAAGACGCGCGCCGTGAGCCGCGGCTAGCTCGAGAAACGCGCCGGAAACGGGACTTGGATTTTTGGCCAGGAATCGATCGTCGATTGCCATGCCAGACGAAACGAACGGAAACGTCCTCCTCGGATTTTTCATCGAACGAATCCACGAAAATGCGCGAGGGATCGTTTCCAGGACGAGACCGTCGAAGGTGGTCGTGAAAATTCAAATCGGCTAACGGAACCGACTGTCCAAGGCAATTTTTTTTTTTTTTTTTTTTTGTCGATACACCGGCACGATTACACGCGGAAAATAGTAGAGGCTTTTTATCGCGCTCGGAAGAAGCAAAGTTCGCTGCAAGATCAGTGGAGTAACAGCACTTTCTACAAAAAGCTTAAACGCAACATGTCCCGGTTCAAAGACTTAAGGGTCATCGACCCCCGGCGACTCGGCAAACCATCGACCTTCTTACAAACGTCCAGACCTTTCTTAACCATCGAGCGCATCGAATGAATATTCGATGCGACAACTCTGCAGCCTTCTGACCTTCGAAATCCTCTGCTTTTTCGCTAGCCGGTCGCTCGATCGAACGGACCCATTTTCATACCTAACACGTTTCACCTGTGCGCTTCCAGCGAGTTAGCTGCGTTCGATTTAACGAGACGCCTAGAAACTTCCAACGATACTGTTAGAAGGAAACGAGGAATTTCCCTCCTCGAGATTTCCCGGAAGAAGAAAACGAAATTTCGTGGAACAATTCTAGACGAATTCCCTGCCCGTTATTCATCGTGCGCGCGTGTACGCGCGCAATCGGTGCGATAAACAAGTATACGAGCGCATGGGCCCGTTATTCTCTAAAGTAACAGTTACGAGTGTAGTGCGAGAGTTAAAGTAGCCTGCACCATGGAATGGTTCGATTCGAATGGGTTCCATGGAAACGGCATTTCCGGTTCACATTCGGTTTTCTATTCGTGGTCGTCTATTACGCGTCTGATTAGAAACTTGCCAGCCACGAGACAGTGTTGTGCTTCCGTCATTCTATTTAGCAGGAGACGAAGGATCGAGAACCTTTAATTTCCCTTTCGACCGTGACTGAGAAATACCTAATGCCGTCTATCGATAAGGGTACAGCCGCATTTTTCCGTTCATACTACATTTTGCAAAATCGACATTTAATCGAAGGCCAACTGGAATTATCGGTACTCCTAAATCGCGATTCGAACAGAGTGACAAAATGGTATTGAAAAAAAAATGGTACATTTTTTCGATATCGCGACAGTCCAACAGAAAACGAAACGCGAATTACTCGAATATCGTGCGATCGTATCCGATGGTGATTCTCGTAAAAAGCGGTTGAACCGAAGGAAATTAATATATCTGGTACAGTCGTTCCTCAGAGGAGGGAAAAGATCGACGACCCGGGAACGTATCTGGGTTAGTAGTCGTCGGCGATTCACGCGGAAACTTCTTTCGCTAGGAGGGCGCCCCGCGTGGAAATTCGCAAGGTGGCTCTCGAGCTCGTCTGTGCTCCGCGAAAAAAGTGAAATTCCGGTTGTAGCCCGTGCCCGCTGACGAAATTTCGTCCCGCGAATTCGCCCAAGGTTCGTCGACCTCGCCCACATACACTGGCACGAGTCATCCTCGAGCTCATCGCGCGAAAACCGATCGAAGATCGTGGCTCGATGACAAAGAGGCTCGCTCGAGGTGATCGAAACGCGTCGGCGATGAAGCGAAATTATGTTCTAAGATAAAGTGCGACCGAGAACACCGGTTAACTTTCGCTGGGGACAATCGAGAACTTTTGTCGAATCAGAGGCACCACCCCTCCGTCTGTGTTTACACGGTGAGCGAATTTAATTATTTCCAAATTTCCGCGGGAGGTACCAGGCGCACGCGGCTGGATTAAAAGCAGCCTGGCGTTAAATTTTCCACGCGTGACGGGATTAAAGCGGAATTATTTTATTCCGGTGTAAAAGAAGAGGTGGACAGGGCCGCGACGAAAACGGGACGGGTGCAACAGAGAGACAATGCGGACGGGGGCCGATAAAGCGCTATTACTGCCATAAATTTAATTCCACCGGCAGAGGCGTTTCCACGGAATTACGAATAAATCATAACTGGCATGATATTCTATTAATTTCAGGAACAGTGCCAAGTGAATTATTGCGAGTCGATACACTGCAATGCCTCATCGTCGGCGCAGTAAATATTTTTCCCGGGTCATTGAGTACGTTGTAGGAAGTCTCCCTCCACCCTTTCAGTCCCTTTTTCATGCGACCCCGGCCACACGTTTAGACAATTCCATCTTCTTTAAACAACACGCGTAGCGTCGCTAGACATTTCTCGACCGCCTATTTGCGTTGGAAATATGCAAAAATATTCCACGATCGCCAGGAGGACGATGGCATTGTCCTCGCGGTGAAAATCGCACCCTTCCCATCCGTGGTAAATTTCGTTCGCGTAACCTTGCCGATTGGAATCAAGACCGGTCCTCGCGATTAGACTACGAGAAAGTTCGACGACCTACGTGTGGGCTCGTCCAGTTGTGACTACGGGAAAAAAGAGAACAGGAAAGTTTGTTTGGATACGCGTCGGTCTCTGGACCAGTGTCGATATCGCAGCGAAGCGATCGTGAAACAGTTGCGGGAATTCGACGAGAAAACAATAAATAAAGAGAAGTGAAACGAGCGGGTATAAATGGTACGGAAAAGAAAATGATCAAGTCTTTGGATTCCAGACCAGTCTGGATCGATTTGGGCCGATTTACATTCATGCGGCTCGTACGTGATCGGTGTATGCAGCGAGCCGTGAATGGGAGAAGAGTGTGGGAGAGTATAGGTAAAGGGTGGCGCTGGGGTTAAATGCACGTCCCCGTGAAGGGGTTGCGAGAGGACAACGGACGGGAAGAAACCGTGTGAGAGGGACGCATCGTAGGAGAGGCACATACTCAAAGGAGGCGTAAACAAGGACGGGAGAAAAACAGTGCAGGATTTTTGTAGACGGCTGTCTGGCTTGTAAATTTACCAGACCAGAAGAAATTGTCCTTCGATAATAACGACGACGATCATTTTCAAGCTGTTCGCGTCTCGCGTTACGGACGACAATATGAAAATTACGCGAGCGTACTTTGATCCGCAGTCTGATCCGGATGAATTAAACAGGTTACCGGTCTACGGGACGGACTCGACACAACAGTCTCGTGCATGGAGCCCATTTAAATTCAAATGTCCCGATTTATCGTCCAACTGATTTCTTTTTTTCTTTTTTTTTTTTTTATTCGCGTTCCCTTAAAACGAATCGGCTCGTATTCGAACGAGTTCCCTCCATTATTATCCACGTCGAGCTACGCGCAAGAGAGGGTGAACGTTTCTATGTTCTTAGATCATTCGCCAACCCTCTCTCTTTCTCTCTGCCTCTGCCTCTCGCGCCTTATCGATTTTCCGTGTTATATAAACACCATCCACGCCAAAATTATGCTAGCCCGGATTAGAAAATCCATTCGAAATTTCGATCGAATCGAGATCTCGATGGAGGGACACGCCGATCGAACTCGAGCGGCGATAAATCGTGGAAGCCAGCCTAGATTCGCGGCGGTACACGCGCGAGCCGGCATTTTATTTTTTTCTCTTTTTCATTAAGAACCCTCGCATAGCGTCTTACGATCACGAGAAGTTATCCGAAGAATTAAACTTAGAAGCGATCGGCGCATGCACCCTCTCGGCATCGACGAGCGAAGACAGAGCCGGCGATATGGAAAATCCGCGGACGGAAGAGAGATGGAGCGACGGAGAGAGGGAGAGAAGAGAAGAGAGAGAGAAGGAGACACGGTTGCACGCGTTGGAGAGTAACTGGAGGGGTTGAAAGGGGTAACGAGAGCGCGGCCGACGAGGAAGGGAAGAAACGCGAGCCGGCGAGCGACGAGGACGAAAGAGGGAAATGCACTAGAGGTACCACTGGGAAGAGGGAGAGAGAGAGAGGGAGGGAGCTGGAAGGAGTACGGGGCTGCGGTGGAGAGAAAGGGAAGACGAGAGAAAGAGGCGATCGTAGAAGGGAGAAAACGCGAGCGTGGAGGGAAACGGCGAGAAAGAGAGTGAGGGTGAAGTATGGAGGACGGGCCAGGAGGGGGAGGAAGAGAACCTCTGGCAACGGGTCGATCGAAAGCGCAGCGCAGAGAAATGCACCACCTCTGCTCTGGTCTGGCAGCTTTGCTGGCACACCACCACGTCCGTGTTCGCCAGAAAGAGAGAGATGGAACGGGTGAAGAAGAGAGGGATAGAGAAAGAGAGAGAGAGGAAGAGAGGGAGGTAGGGAGAGAAAGAGGGATAGCGAGCGACCAATACCGACGCAGGGGGAGGACGAGCCAAGCCGACTCGCGTTGGGCTAGGTCAGGTCTACCCGAGTTCCACACACTGCTCTGCGTGTACCATCCAAAGAGACCCGAAGGCGGAGACCACCCTCGAAAAAGGGTTGAAACGCGAAATTAACGCAAACCGTGTTCGTCGCCGCGGAACAGTGCCGGTTATCGGGATTCCTCGCTTCTATTTTTCAATAAAAATAACTAAACCAATCGATATCGCGTTGCAACACGACGCTGGTTTGTTTGCCGAACGATCGGCATTCGTAAACGCGGCGTGCTCGCGTTCGCCGCTAAACCGCGAGATCGTACAGTCATTGACAACAACCGTAGGAGGGTACGCGGGTTCCCTAGCCCTTCGTCGGCTCGTCGTTTCATCGTTCTCCTGGCCGCCGTACGATCCGCAGGAAAACTCCGTTCCCGTTTCGCCGTTTTCGAATTCTCAAGCCCGTCGAGCCGTCTTCGTCGTTCAACCCGGGAAAGTAACAGAGTTCAGAGAGGGGGTGCGAGAGACTGAAAGAGGTGAAGTGGTGCGTCGAAGTGGTTGGTGTGTGCCTTTCGAGAGGAGAAAGAGAAAACGGTGGTTCCCGGTTTAGTTTCCCTTTGGTTCAGCGGCGAACGGCCACGCGATCATCGAGTGCGAATAAACGAGGAAAGAGGGAGAGGAGAGCAAGTGAACACGGGGTGGAGGAAACGGTGTCGCGACGAAATCCTCGAAACGATAGTTGTTGATAAACAAGTAGAAGGGAGAGAGTGTCGGTGGTTGATTAGACGGGTGCAACGACAGCGCCAATCCCAATTTCCTTTTCTCGATGTCCTGATAATCGATAAGCGTTGTGTAGGTGGTAGAGGACCGCCTAGGCCGGCTACGATCGGCCTTATCGACGTCGAAATTTCGCCTAGCATTTGGGACATTTTCAAATAAATGTTGAGAACAGCCAACGTGTTTCATCCCTCAACACGAGGCCAACCGAGGCTCCCGAGTGTCCCAAGAGTCGTCGGGATGCCGATCTCCCTACGGAACCATAGGATCACATAAAACTGGAGCCGACGATCGTTTCCGATAATCATCCCCCTCGCAGAGAACGCAATCACCCGTATCAAGCACACAAACCGAAAGATCGGCGGTGGAAATCGTCGCGAGACGGTGTAGGACTTTCGTCGACTCGCGTCTCGCGAACCGATGCACCAAAAGGCGTGAGTACTGCACGGTTAGCGATACACGCCGCGCAATAAAGCCGGCAACAACTTTATTCTGCGACGAACCCGACTAAAAACATTGTTCCAGAGAAAGAATAGTATTCCCCCTGTAAGATCGAAGTGTTTCTTACGTCCGTTAGCATTCATTTGAGGGACGTTTGATTCACTGTTTAAAAACGTAACGATCGTTCGCCAGAAGCTGGTGCATTGCACTGCCTGTCGAACGAATTCTAGAACACCCTTAAACGATTCATCGCTCCCTCTCTCTTTCAAGAAAGCATGAAACAAAGTAGGATGAAACTTTTTAGATTTAAAACCCTTGCCCATAAAAAAGACAGCCGGTATAAATCTACGAATCAACGGCTGAACGTTGAAAATCGAGGGCAAAGAAAAATCCTTTTAATCGAAGGAGATCGAGGACGAGTCCGTGGGGGAGGGACGAAAAGCAAAAAAAGTTGCATGGAAAGTTAACGAATAGTGAACGCGACTGGTGGTGGTGCGATTTCCACGGAAATGGAAATTCAACGAGTAGCGAAAACCCCCGATGCCTGGGTGGGCGGGGGTGAAGGGTGGAGGGACTTCAGAGTTTATGCCCCGTCCCCCTCCCTCTCACCCCTGCAGTCGATCAATGCGTGGACGGGTTTCACTTTCGCGGTGTTAAAGTGTTGCACCATCGTCGATCGAGGGACAAGAAAGGAACGCGATTTTTCGCTATCACGTGGCTAAATATTACGCCCCGCGGGGAAACACACAGAGTCCGGCGTAGCGAGAAATGCGTGGCACGCGAAAGAAAAAATTTCTCGGTGGTTACGAGCGGCGACACGCGGACGAACGCGTTGCATCTCTTTTACAAGCGTTTCGAAGTTAATGGCTGGAGTTATTGATCGTATCGATTTACCGGAATCTAAACTATTTATAATGCTCTGCGTTGTTGCCCGTCATTATATATATACGTATATACTTCTGAGTCGATTCTAATAATATCGCGATTCTCGCGTTTCGTTTTCACCCGCGATGATTGACGTTCCCGAGCCGAGAGGGTAAAATCGTCTTCGCGTATGTTTAATCCATAAAAGTCGGAAAGCCATTTTTAAACCTTGTAGCTGGAATTTCTAATGGCAAATATTTATCAAGGCCCCGATCGTTTTTCCACGAGCTTGCATTGCGAATTTAGCGGTTAAATAATTCACGAATCCATTGAAACCCGAGGACACCCGAATGCGCATCAATTCTGTAACACGAGGCCCGAACGATTCGAACGAAAAAGATTTAATGAGAAACGATGATTCCTGATGAAACCTAACGCTCTTTCTCTGTATTTCTGTGCAGTAAAGGATGGAGGCCAGCGAGTGGGATCACGCGACCTTGAGGGAAGAGGAATTCGAGCAGCATGCCGTATATTTGGTACCGGATGTGGCGGCATCGCCAACCGATACCAATCGTGCGGAGGCATCCCTGCCAAGAAATTTGGTCCTCAAACCTTCTCAGGCCCTCAACGATGTACGTTCTTCCGCCAAAGAATCCTTTCTCGAGACCTCCTCGGTGAGAGTCGCGAGAATAACCGCAATTTCTCTAATTCACAACCCGAAGCTTCCTAAAACTGCCCTTGAATCGCGACCGCGAACTCGCGAGAACCCCGTAGAACCAGTTCCGTTCGGTTCGCTCGTAGCAAGCAGACAACTGTCGCGATACAACGGCGACCGGTAAACCAAACTTGACCGAGTGACGAAGCTAATTAACTTACCAAGTATGACCTAGAGCCGAAGTCAATCGTTACAGTTTTCTCGGTGACTGGAATCGAAACCAATAACCTCTCCAAGCCGCTCCGCGATCGTACAAACTCTTACTTCGCGTTTCAATCAGATAAAGTATTGCGCGATTAATCGAAAGGGGGAAGATGTTGCGCGAACCGAAAGCAATAACCATGGAAAAGGATATTTGCATAGAGCTGACCCGAGTACGAGCATTTTTCCACGCGAGAATAGATCTGCCTACTGAAACGTTCGGAAATATCGAGCGAACGAAACACACGGTGTAACGTGACGTACGTTCCTCGAACGATGGTCGAATCGTCGAACGCGTTCTCCAGTATTTCGGTCCCACCGTTAAGACGCTATTTGGACTATAGCCGACAGACGATAAAGTGTGTTGAATGTGTGCACAGGTTTTGGGAGTTTGGAGCACAAGTTACATTCCCAAGGGGACACGATTCGGTCCTCTGGTGGGCCAAGTGTACACCAAGGACTCGGTACCAGCCGACGCGAACCGGAAGTACTTCTGGAGGGTAAGAATCATTTGAGTACCTATTCAAAACACTCGTAGAAGTTGTTTCCCGAGCGTTTACTATCGTCACCGGCTGGCCTCTCAGATGATGAGAAACAAAAACGATAAGAAGACGAAAAGGGAAAGAGGAAGATAGCGAGAGAGAAGCCTTCAAAGACCAGAAACTGGTTTCAGCCGATCTAGCGAGCCTTAAAGCGAAACCCGCGAAGCCATTGATGCCTCGTAACGAATTGATGAGTTACGATAGAGAACTTGGTTCCCTCTCGATTCTTCCTATTAAATCGCCTGCTACTTCCTACTTGGCCAGTGCCAATTTAATTTTCATTTCGACGTCTCGGGCTCCCCGTGTTTTAAGTGTCGCCTCGTTCCACGACGTTGCTACTAAACCGTACGTTTCCCTCTGTAGGTGTACAAGAACAACGAGCTGTTCTACTACATCGACGGTTATGACGTCCAGAAATCAAATTGGATGCGTTACGTAAACCCGGCTTATTCGTCCGAATCGCAGAACCTGATAGCATGCCAGTATAAGGTGAGTCGAATTCGTGGTTCCGTCCGAGGCACTGCGTTTTGGGATCGACGTTAATCAAAATCGATCGATCTCCCTTTGCAGATGAACATTTATTTTTACACGATCAAGCCGATACTACCGAACCAAGAGCTTCTGGTGTGGTATTGCAGAGAGTTCGCTGAAAGGCTCAATTACCCATTGACGGGTGAACTAATGCTTCAAAGAATACGTAAGTACATCCTTCGCGCGATCATCATTATTATCCGTCATTACGATCGCGAAGAGCAACGGCGTCACACGGTTGTTTTATTTCCCGCAGGACAACAAGTACAACAATCTGCGTTACCAGCCGAAATCCCAACCGCCGTGGTGTCACCTTTAAAGGACTCGACGATCTACGAGAGACGATCGCAAATGACCCCGACGGACGGTTCCGTTAGATCGGACGAGGGCTACCATTCGAACGGTTATCACGACGAAATCCTCACGCCCCCGGAAGAGAGCAGCGAGTCGGACTCGGAGAACAACTATGTGTTGGACTTCAGCAAGAACGCGAAAACGTCGGTGTGCAACAACGAGGTGCTCAAGCAAGACAATGCGGCCGCGAAGAACGAGTACAGAAAGGTCAAGATCAAGATCACCAAGACCTACGGGAACTTTCAGAGCTCGAAGAGCCTGGACGCGAACGGGAAGGAGAAGGATCAAGAACTGCCGAGCAGGGCGGTGACCCCGGAGTTGCAGAAACCGATGTCACCCATTATTCTTCAGAAGAACACCGTCCTGTCGACGGTGAACGAGGATGAGATTCCAGAGAAGAACCCGAAACCCTTCTACGAGTCCGAGGTCAAAGGCAATCTACCTGTCACCGGGAGGCCAGCCTACCTGACCAGCCCGAGCAGCTCCATCCTCGAAAATATCCTCCTTCGTAGCAGCACCGACAACAACAACAACAGCCACAACCATCACCACAACGGCGCGCAACAGCACCATCAACACCATCAGATTCATCATCAGACGCACGTGGAATCGGTCACACCGCCGCCGTCCAGTCCAACGGAAATGGCGTACTCCTACAAAAAGTCTCACCGCTACGGGAACATGCTACCGTGCAGCCCCGATTCGAGCTCGAATCTGCCGATGCAAGCGGACACGTGCGTCAATTCCACTAGCGGCAACAACACCATGCCGATGCAGAGTCCGACGAGTAACTTGCACTCGAGCACGGGAAGCCTGCACTCGAGTACGGGCAACCTCCACTCTAGCACCGGCCCGAGCAACGTTCTACAATCTCACCCAGGGAACATCCATTCGTCCAGCAACTCGAACAATCATCACACGAACGCGAACGTCCTATCGTCCACCACGATACTGACATCCACAACCAACCTTCACCCTTCGACGACGTCCAGTAGCTGTCTACCTAAGAGAAAGACCAAGAGCCCGTCGCCGTCAGCGAATCCAACGGGCGCGACCACGCCTACGATTTTGTACTCCAGTTCCGGGGGATGTCAGATCGAGTCCAGCCCGGTTTACCCTAGCCCAGCAGCGAGCAGCAATCAGAGCGTCTCCCCTATCTCGCCTATTCAATCACCATCGTCCTATCCGTACGGGATTTATCATCAGAACAGCACGCTGCATCACAACGTGGCGCCTTTATCCATAAACTGCACCGCCTACTCGCCGACGCCTAGCGGGAACGTGGTCTACGAACGAACCGATGGAAGAAGACTGGAGGCTGCGACGAGCAGCCACCAATTGCCGACCTCGTCGACGATGCAGATCGATACCAACCAGACGTTGATCGCTGGCACGCACAATCTTCACCTGGGTCATCACCCCGGCTTGACCATTCACGCGAACTCCTCGTCGCTGAACCGATACTCGCCCGCGAGCTCATTGTCCCCGGACGACCACGGTTGCTCGCAGAGTGGCTCCTTGAGTCCGAACTCGCAAGGCTCGAGGGGTTACAGGTCGCTACCGTACCCGTTGAAGAAGAAGGACGGGAAAATGCATTACGAGTGCAACGTCTGCTGCAAGACATTCGGCCAGCTGTCGAACCTCAAGGTACACCTAAGGACGCACTCCGGCGAGAGGCCGTTCAAGTGTAACGTTTGCACCAAGAGCTTCACTCAGCTGGCCCACCTGCAGAAGCATCACCTCGTGCACACTGGTAAGTCGATCCCCGTTTCTTTTCCCTTTGCCGTTTCTTTCGAATATCGTTCGAGTCCTAACTATAACAGAGAACGTTCGCTGACGCAGGTGAAAAACCGCACCAATGCGAGATCTGCAAGAAGAGGTTCAGCTCGACCTCGAACCTGAAGACCCATCTGAGACTGCATTCCGGCCAAAAGCCCTACGCCTGTGACCTGTGCCCCGCGAAGTTCACTCAGTTCGTTCACCTCAAGCTGCACAAGAGGTTACACACGAACGAAAGGCCGTACACCTGCCAGGGATGCGACAAAAAGTACATTAGCGCGAGTGGCCTTAGGACCCACTGGAAGACGACCAGTTGCAGGCCAAATAATATCGAGGACGAGCTTGCCCTTGCCGCAGCTGTGGGTTCGCCGACGTATTACGAGTACGGCCCCGACATGAACGTCGGTAAGCTCGATCGAGATGATATCAAACGCTCGACCCTACGTTTAGAATTAATTCGAGCCCCGACGAGGCGCGAGCTAGTTTTAAAAGGGAATATCGCTTCGATTGCAGGGAACATGCCGAAAGAATGCGAACTGGAGCACATCGATAATTACGAGAGGCATGGATCCGCTCACGGTCCACACTCCACGTCTCTTCACAACCTGGAGAACTCCGTGGGGCGACCAAGCGTCATAGAGACCTCCCAGCCTCACATAATCGAGTGCACCTAAAAACGGGGGTATGAGCCCTTTCGCTCAAGCGCAAAATCTAACCGTGGAATAGTAAACGAGTTGCTCACGACAAACGAAAACGATGTTAACCTCGTGAGATGGTAGTGAGAACTATACTCGTTCGTGCTTTCCCCTACGATGGGTCGCAGGAACAGAAGAATTTCCGAATCGTACTTTTCATTCATTTCATTCGTCGTAAGCAGCGTGTAAGGAAACTGTATAAAGCAAAAAGAACACACAAAAAAAAAAGAAAAAACGTAAAAAACAGAAGCTAGAGGGTGGGGGGAGGGCGGTCAGGGGGCGAAGGGTGATAGGAGAAGATCGTGGGACGCGGTCGAAAACCTGAGTGAGATTACGTGCAACAAGTGATTCGAGATTGTTAAATGTTGTTGCTTGGTTATTGTTAACGCGAAGGAATTCAAAGCTTTTAGTAGATACTCTTCTTGGAAGCTGGTTACTTTACGTACGTTAATCGTAACGCGGAGACAAGTTCGATTTTTCTGACGAGGGTAGACGAATCGACAAGATTCTAGGCTACGAGCATACAAAGTTCCTTCCTTGTAAATACTCGTTTCTATATTTTTTCTATGGTAGCGCCACACCAACGAAGACAGACGAATCCAAAACGCGAAAAACAGACGAAGAACAAGGACGAAACGAACGGTAGGATTAATATGTCTCGAGTCGTCACACGCTGCCATTCCCGGATAGTAATCGCGAGAGAGCGAGTACCAAAGTCGTCCGAGCTTCTCGATTATCCTTCCACGGTCTATCCTAAACCGATGCTTAGAAAAGGTACCGTACTAACGCGGT
The DNA here is from genome assembly GCF_050948175.1 of Xylocopa sonorina. Classification (NCBI taxonomy): domain Eukaryota; kingdom Metazoa; phylum Arthropoda; class Insecta; order Hymenoptera; family Apidae; genus Xylocopa; species Xylocopa sonorina. Next base: position 13,130,199 of record NC_135198.1, read on the forward strand.
ACACCGTGCCGTTACTTTTTCTATTTATATACACAAATCGCTGAAATACTTCCGCAAACACTTCCAACGTTCGACTAGAAGCGGCAAACTCTACCCACGAAGCTTAAAGCAACGCGATGGTCACGTAGTTTACACTTTTTATTACGAAACGAGGCGCGCGTCCTCGAGCACTCGAGGCGCCGAAGGGGGTTGCGAATCCCCAACCCCTTCGCGAGACTCGAAACGAATCGCGAGCAAAGTAGATCCGCGTTGCCCGTTGCATCGAACGCGCATTCCCGGCGAATGCAAAACGGACGTATATCCCCCTCCCCACCCTTTTTTTTCATTTTTTTTTCTTCCTCCTCGCGGTATCACGGTACCATTTTCTACGCGTTCGAACTTAGGCGGTTGAAAGTGAAAGATGGCGGACTTTGTCGGCACCCGCCAGCACATTCGAGAATAAAAGCGCGCGCGAGGAACAAAAGCGAGTGACGCGATGATCGAACAACCAGTGACGACACGACTGCAACTATACGAGACCTGTACCTGTATATACTAACATTACTATTAATTATTCGATAATTTAAAAAAAAGGTAATAATATAAGGAGCTCTAATTTATGAATAACTTTATATATGTATAATGTGTAAAATCGTCGTCGATTGGCGAGAAGCACGGTAGGCTGCGCTCTACGGTAATCTTTTTAAATAGGGCGAAACAGTTTTCAGATGTTAGGTAATTTATTAAAACGCGTAACGTAGTAACGTTGAAACAAGAAAAAAAAAAGCTTTCGGTGATCGAGTATCTATATCTATATTTATACACGTTCATATACATAACATATACATATATATAAAAATATATATATATATATATTTTTTAGGCGTCCTTTTGTCGTGGAATCTTCGAAACGGAAAGCATAGTCTCTCGGTCCACGCGAACGCATCGTTCACTTGTGTTCTTTTTTTTTCTCTCAATTTCTTATTCTTCCGTCACCCCGCCCGCTACCCCTTGGGATTCGATTCTCCCTCTCGCGGATGCTATTCTTCTCGTTTCGATCGTTCGGTTTTTGAAAATTTTCTGTCATCGACCATAGACGCCGACGCGGTGAAACGTAGATCGGTGAAGATCGTCGAGTTTGAATTATCACCGTGGTTGATCGTGCCACGAAAAAACGTCTTATCTTTCCCGTGTCTTATCGCGATCGCGCACAAAACTCGTTTCTTCGTACCGTGAGGTGGTAACGCGATTAAAAAGAAGCTGATTAATTTCGTGCCGTCGAAAGCACAGGAAGAATCGGTTAGGATACAAGCGCTGGAAACGCGGTATTCGAAAGGGGGATGGCATTAATTTGTTGTTGACCGTCGAGGATGGCCGTCTCGGCTCGCGGTGTCCGGTGTACAAAGTAATCTCTATTCGTCGTCAGGTGCGAAGACTTAGGCGTGATTTTTACACATTGGGAACAAGTCGAAAGCGCACATTAACACGGGAACATCTGGTAGAGAAATTCGCTGATGTCGTGGTCGCACGAGGGAGGAAAATCTAGTCAAAAAGTAAATGGAACAACTAACACACGGCTGCATCTCGTGAATCATTTTTCGTGTAACAATTACAAGGATCCCGCCTGAGCCTTTCCGCCTCGATCTTTCGACTTGCGCTTCGATTTAACCTATTAAACGTGTAGCACGTAAAGAATGATATCCTTCTAGGTGTTGCGTAAAATTCATACGGACTACACTGAAATTTGTAAGATCGTTCTAGGGGTTTAGTTGAGCAATCGGCAAAAAAAAAAAAAAAAAAACAATACGATATGCCTTTCGTTTTTTCATCGATAACGAGAAAGCAAATAGTTTTAACAATACTGATCACCAGTCGATCGTTCCAACGATTCGTAGTCGGACGATTGACAAGAATAATATGCCGAAGAAAATTGTCAAACGTACTCGTAATCAGAGTCTGCGACGATGGCCACGCGCCATTCGTCCGTTTTCGTTTCCTTTCGTTTCCATTCTATTTTCTATCTTCCATTGGTTTCGAAGGAAATTTCGTAACTCTCGTCTCTACTTCCACTAATTTTTAAGTGCCGAATCGTCAACAGTCGAAGTCACTGAGAAAGCGCAGCCTACCTATTAGATGCGAAACGATTACAGTCGCGATCGATCGGCGATTCGCGCGTCGCCTTGGCTCGATTTTCACGGGAAAAAAATGGAAGCCAGGCGTCGCCGGAATCACCGATCGGTCCCGATAGCACATTACGATGTATCGCAGACTGATATACGCACGGTTATCAATCGTCTACAAAAGAAAATTCTAAAGAAGCTACGTGCATCGCGATACGATTCCAAGAATGAAAGATATCGGGATGAACAGGAAGATAAACAAAGAAACAATTGCAAGAAGCACAGAGCGCGTTCGAGGACAATTAGCATTCCTAACTTCCTTTCTTTAATGCCTCGGTTCCGATGAGAAAATCGCGGCGCGACACCGCGCCGACGAACCAAACAGATATACACCCTTGAAGGTTCCACGTCCACTAATTGCAATCAATTTTCATCATCCGTTTTTTAACTTGGGACTTCGTGACAAGTTCTATGGTTCCTGCAAATATCATGGTGCTCGTCGTAACATTTCTTGGAACTGATCGTTTGATTCGTTTCTTCCGTTTTGCTGCCCCCTCCGTGCGGAGTGGGCCCCTTTTTAATCATAGATTCTCTATCGGGACACGATACTTCGACGCGTCGTAAGTTTAAGGCAGCTTTAAAAGTTTATTTCATTTCGGCGAATCTACGTTCAATACGTACCTACCACAAGAGAGAGGGATAACAAGAAAAATAAAGAGAGAGAGAGAGAGAGAAAGAGAGAGAGTGAGAGAGAATGAGAGAGCGAAAGAGAGGAAAAAATACGATTGGAAAACAGTATGATTCGCAAGGCCTTTACGCTGATTTTTGCAAATACATCAACAGGCAACGTGGAAGACTCGGGCATTCTACCGAATGCCTAGGCCGATTGAAAATTTTCTGTTACAATGCGTACGTTATTATAGCGATCTATTGGTGAATCGAAACACGCGCAGGACGCTGAAAAACTATCGTGATCAAGCGGCAAGATCGTAGGAGAGTGAGACGAACTGATCGATTCTACGATGTTGGTAGCGAGTTTAGGCCTGCATGTATTCTATGCCGCGAAAACGACATTGGAAACGAGGAGCTCTACGAACGGAACGTTCCACGTTCGATACGATACACACGATTCATTTTATACTCATCGAACATAGCAAAGATGCACCAGCAATCATTGATTCTGATACTTTTGCGACCGTATCTCTACCACCTGTTGAATAGTATCTACTGAGAACTCGTTTCAGAATTGTCGCTACGATCCTTTTAAACAGAATCGCCCAGCCGATCGCAATTGGCAGTGACTGTGTACGACACCTCAGACCCTAATCAGACCCAAACGACCAATAAGACGAGTCAACTTCATCGATCGCAAAAGTGTCGACTACCGAACCGATCAATCAAGTCACGTATATTTTTTTACAAGCTCAAAGTACAATATCGGAGTTGGAGAGATGTGTTTCCAGTGACGTTTTGTCGATCGTCATTCTGTATATTGCCTCGATTTCCTACCTTGCCTGCACTAAAAACGCACTATTATAAATAACGATGTAAAAAGATGAGAGCGTGAAGACAGCATGAAAGAGGACGAACGAACGAACGAACGAATGGGCGATGAATGATCGAACGAACGAAAGAGAGGGTAAAATTGGTGAGAATGACAAAGAGAAAACGGGAGAGTGAAAGAGAGGGAGAGAAAGATGAACCTAGCACGTAAGATTTAAGTTGCGAGAAAACGAAAACAGAAGACGAAAAATGGTGTAGAGAATGAAAATACTAAAGAAGATCGTATAAATACGCTGAAAGTAGATAAAACGGTGGAATCAAGCGACTAACCGCCTCGACAACAAACAAGCAATATTTAGTTCTTACCATCTCGTAATGATTAAACGATAACTCCAACTGTACACACGATGTACACGCTCGTACGTATTTAAACGACTATAAATTAAATGTTAATTATCCTTACACTTCGTATATAGTAAATTGTTACGCATTTATTATCATTACAATTATTGAATAGGTAATGCTCAATTAGCATTTGTTTCTTAAAATAAAGAATAAATATATGGCTGTTGGATATTTATATGCACATATCACTACCTATCATTCACACCTCTCTCTCTCTGGCCGTAAATAATTCTAATTTTCAATCATTCAAGTTACCTCTCCTTAAAATTAATTAGTCGTTTCTCGTTTCCCGTCAATCCAAACTATCGCGTGAAACGGCGATCGAATGGAAAGACGGATCCTTCTAACAGGAAGGAAGTCCAAGGATATGTTTCAACTTATAAGGCGAGGTATATTCGTTTTTATCCTTTTTATTGTAAATTGATCTACAATCACCATATCCTGGTTCATCGTCGTTATTACATCTTCATCGTTATAAATAGGAAAATGTTACAGCAGCACTATTGCTCAATTATAGTGTGTGTATGCGTGTATGTGTCTGCACATAACTCTCTGTTCGTTTCTCGCAAGTATCGATTCGATCGTGAATTTTAAAAATCTAACTCATCGAACCGAATACCTATCTCGGTTCCTTATTGTACAATCCGATTAAGTGTGGCTTTTCTTAGTCAAATATACACAAACTTATCACGACGTCGAGTCGCGGAAGCTCGCGACCGCGGTATAATCACGAAATGGAACAGAACAGGGGAAAGCTACCTAATTTATGGATAACATTTTTTCCTTTCTTTGCACTTGCATCACTGTCATCCCCCGTTTAGAAGAACGCGTAAGATTTTCCGTGTACACGTCGAAGATAATATACATTCCTATATTAATTAGAAAAATAATACAGATTTTGCCTTGTTAATGGAAACAATTAGCTATATGTAATGTACCACATGATTTATGCGGGTATGGACATTTGAGTATGTTGTCACAGCTAACCAAGTCCCTGAAAACAATTTCAAGATATGTCTTTCATCTCCCAGAAAAATCATACGTTTTATTTATTCGTATTTTTTTGTTCCATCTAGAACTCGCGCCGGAAAATATATTTACTTCGTACCATCTCACATACTCTCGCCAAGAACACAAAAAAATGATCAACGATGCTAAAGATTAGATACCCAAGACACTCAAGCGCGACTCACAAGAGAACAAAAGAAATCGAAGTATCAAAGGAATTACGCCTTGGATCGCGTAACTTTTGACCGCAACGTAAAATCAGCGTTAAAACGTTCCGAGGATGAAGGAATACTATGAGCTTCGTATCGTGAAATCACTCCAACAAAATATAATGCGACAATATAGGAACGAGGTAGCGAAAATAATACATTCTTATACACATATTTGGAAATAATTGATCACAACTGAGAGCGCAAGAAACAAAAATGGAATCTTAATAACGTCCGGCCCTTATTGGAAATGAAACATTAAGAAGCCATGAACGCTAAATGACAAACAAAATACCATTCCAAACAAAATACATACATACTCAATTACAATGTTTTATTATTGTAAATATGTTGTGTCGTTTAATTAAAATGTAAATATAGAATAGTTCAACTGAACAATTAATTGACAAAGATAAATAAGGATGTGAAATGTCCTACCTTATCAAGGTACAGGACTGTCTGTTCCACTTCCACTGTTGGTCCCAGCTTCTGTTTTTGTGGCTGCTACTCTGTCTCCCCGTTTAGAACTCTTCGACAGGGAAGCAACTTCTTTCAGTAAACTGGCGATCTTGTGTTGCATCGTCGAGATTTTCGTTTCGTACTCTTTCTCCGTCGCCTTCATCTTATTACGCAGTTCTGTTTCCGATGTGAAATTCTTCGCTTTCAGTTCTGTGATCTGTGAACAGAAATAATTGCAACTAAATCATCGTTGTTCTACTCGATCGTTTGCAACGCGGCGACTTCACTGTAATGCTTTGCGCCTCTTCCATGGTGTGTAAGACTACTACACTTTTAACATTTTTTTACTACGTCTATTACCGATACTTGTTTCTAAATATTTATACACAAAGAGTTTAATATATGCATTAGGCGGTTCATGCTTTCGAGGTACGCATACCTGTCTATCTTTAGCTAATAACTGTCCATCCTTGATGGAGATTTGTTTCTGGAGGTGCGCTATCTTTTCTTTGAGTTGCGTAACCGCGACCACGTGATCCGAACTGTTAGGATCGTGTGGGTCGTGCACGCCAACCATTCGCGCTGCTTTCACCGGCGTAGGACCATTTGCTTCCCCGCCTTCCGACTGAGGCGGTAACTTCGTAACATCGACTCTGTGCGGTCTCTTATTGTGACTTTTCAATCTAAAGTAAAACAAACAAATGTGTCTACGAATTCACACGAAATGCCTACACACTGCATGTTACCAGATCATGTTAGAGTCGAGAGGAAAGGAGAGAACTGAAATTGTGCGATGAATACAATTAAAACTACTAAGCACAAAGTTACCTTGCGACATTAGGTATTTGGATAATTACTTTTGTTCTTTGTGCTTCGCTGCTCGTTGTTGTGCCAGTTTCAAATGTGCCCTCCTCTCAGCATCAGACTGCTTTGTTTTCGCCAATGCACGTTTGTACGACAATGTACACAGCCAACATAATAATTTTCCATCGACCTTCGATCGGTAAATTAATAATTATTATTAGGATAAACAGATTTAGACTCTTAAAGAGTCCAAAAGTCATAACTATGTTGCGGATACTTTATTAAAATAAACTACCTTTTTGTCTTCGTCTTGTCTGTCAAAGGCACACTTCTGTTTGCATTGCTCACAAGTTACAGGTGGCCCGTAACGTTTTTCAGAATTTGTACATCTTTGACATTTACTGCCAATAAATGCGGCTATGGTATTGCAATATTCACAGGCCGATGGCTTACCGTAAGCTTTCACATTTTGCTCACATTTTTTACATATAGTGCTTGTATTACCTTTTCTGTAAAGCAAACAATAAAACACATTTTAACAATGTTCCAAATTAATTTATTACGATTGTAAGGCGGCGTATAAAATGATGCTTACATTGTTTGCTGGAACTCTGACCTACAGTACGTACATTTCACCACAGGAAATGCACCCCTGCATTCCTAGATAAGCAACACAATATAGTAAAAATGTATTAAAAGAAAACATAATTATTCAAATTTTATACTGCATATATTTACATTTAGCCAGTTCTAATGTTAACACATTATTCAAGCTTTTGCACAAAACACACAATACTGTAAGAAAAAAATATTTATTAAAATCAAAATTAGAAAGAATTGAGGGAATTTATGAGTGGGTAAAACGATCTGTTAAAACGGTAATTATCTTACTCTTTCGAGCATATGTAACACCGTTCCTCTAAACCTCTACGTTAAACAATTGATAATAATCTAATGCTGAATTTGTATCTAACTCTGATCCTTAGGATTGATCACTGCAAAGTAACACCAATTGTACGAAGGACGCGGATTTGAATGAAATGTTCTATTATTAGCATCGTATCTTGCAAACAAGAAAAGCGACGCTCTAAAAGAATCGGTAATACGCGCGACAAAAATTCGGGGAAAAACATTAAAAGTCGAAAACGATACCTTGCACAATTGTTGCCCCGGGGAAAGTTCCTCGAAAGGATGCCTCGAAAAGCATCTGGAACACGCGAAAAGTGCTTGCACATTGTTCGCGCTCATCCTCGAACAACGATTCGTGTTTGGCCTCGGTGCTCTCAAAACCGTACGTCACCGACGATAAAACCAATTCGTAAAAGTAACGGATCAGGCCAAGTTTTGCTTTCACTGCCGATTAGCGGTATTGCGAAACAAAAAGAAACGTAAAATTCAACGCGATGGCATTTACGATAACGGCTCCTTACATGTTTCACGACGTTTTGCGCGTCTGACGCGATTGTTTTGCGTACATAACCGCGTCACTTTGCTCGTTCACTGCACCGGTTGTTGATTTGAGACGGCCATCTGTGACTTCTTACGTTTTTACTAGTTCACAGTAGTGGCCAGATGTCGCTTCCGTCCGTATCGTACATGTTCGACAACACGTGCCTCAAACCAATCAGTATTTTTCTAACTAAAAGGTTCAAATAACAATTGGATTGATTACTGTTGGCGTACAATGTTACGAACGTTTCCCGCTGGAACTCGTTTCCTTTAACCTTTCACACTGTAAAATCGAACGGATTAATGTATCGTATTTCACCGTTCATCAACTGTTTTACCCCTTCCGTTTACGCACGTGCACCGATGCACGCATCTTGAGTTTATATAGTCTTTTAATTGCGTCTACATCTTAAATATAAATATAACCTAATACTACATCAACGCGTGGTCGTTACCACGTTATTATCATCGTGCATATGTCTCATTTATTTACTGATTAATATGCTATTTTTACATGCTATTTCTCGATAAAAAGATGGAAATGGAAAGCTCGATGGCGATGAAGAATACGAAAATGAAGGAGAAACGTGTAAAAGTTGATGTACCCGCGGTAACTACAATCAAAAAGAAGAAAAACGTAGCGAAAACAAAAATTATTGTACCTAAAACAAAACCAAATGTAAAAGTGACAAAAAAGTAAGTGTTACATATGTTCTTGTATGCTGTTGAAAAGAAATTTCAATAATTATTATATTGACGTCTGTACAGCCTTTTTATCTCGAACATTAAATGTGGAACGAAAGTTAACGAACTAAAAGCAGTTCTTCCAGGCTGTCTGTCTGCTAAAATGTTAAAACCATATTCACAGGATTCTAAGTATACACATATATCTCATTGTGTATTATATAATTAAATGTACATTAACGATACATATAATAAGGCGTTCACTGTAAAATTTTAGAGCCGCGATAGTTAGAATGCAAAGTATTCAAATGGCTGCAGAGTACTTAGAAAAAATGAGAGAACCACCAACAATAGCAGGAAGAAAATTAAGAATAAACCCTGACACTAGAATTAGGATTAAAAGGCATAACTCAAAGCCACTTAAGATTTACGATGGTACTCCAGAAACAGATACTTTAGATCATATTGTACTTGAAAATAAAGTATAAATTTATTTATTTGATTAAAACTGTTTTTTACTTCTAAACAGTGTTTATACAAAAATTCGATCATTGCAAAAGATTATTCAATTTTTCTATTATGAAAAAATTATGTATATTAAATTCTTAATGTTTTGTTTATCGTGTATCTGTACATTAAAAATAAATTAAGATTAGGAGATGAATATGTAATAAGAAAGATATTCACATAAATGAATCATTGAATATATATAGTAAGAACAGGCACACATTATATATATTTAACTATCAATGATTGTACTGTTAAACATATACGTATATGTGTTGAGCAATTATACAATGTCAATCGTAAATGAGTACAAATTCCATGCTAAAAAATATACGCAAGAAAGATGGAATTATGCGTACGGAAAAAAGACGGTCGTAAGAGTCAACGATCAAGGATAACATCTTCATTTCTATGTACCTCTGAGCAGGATAATTCTTGAGTAAGAAACAGTTTATCTAATCATTCGAACGAGTAAAGTAGTGCGACGAGCGTTCACAGCGTGCATCGAGGTGTTTTCGATTTCTTGACCCAGTTTGTCGACCCTCGGAAAAATTATAACTACACAAAAGACAAAATTATTAAGCGTAAAAAAGTTAAACAAATTAAAACTTTTCCTCTGGCGTGCGATACAAAGTATACATTCCATATGGATGAAAAGTATCTCGTTACGTAAGTTTTACATTATGAAAAACATTAAACATTTTTATTGTTTTTTCATTTATCACTTTCTCATTTGAGTTATAACGAACTCCCCAGCGTAACATGATAACTTTCACTCTAATTGATACCGTACAAGTTTTGCATTAAGCCACGTGTCTCTTTAAAAGAGTATTGATTTGCAGTAAAAAAAATATGGGCTTTTAATAAATTTAATCGGAGCGGGTAAATCGGCTCGATAGGTTTATTGACTTACCGCCAGATAGCGGGATAACCTTGATCGACAGTTTTGTTTAGATTTGCAGAAGTGAACTAGTATTTAGTTCGCAGTAGTTCGCACACAATCAAACGTCGTGGAGTGCTCGGCACGGAGTAACCAATAAGCGATTTGCCAGTCTAATCGTTCCAACGTCATTGCATAACTCGCGTTGCTTTTTAAACCAATTATTTAATGGGCTCCGTGCAATGATTTTGCACTTGGAGACGTTTTCCGATCGATGTCACGCGTGTGTAGTGACGCCGACCGAAAATGCGAATGGGCGTAATAACGCCGGCGAGTTCTGCGAATTCTATGTACATCAGAACTAACCTATGATAAAAGTTTACTGTGCAGTTCTAACGAGATCAATTTTTAATCGTAAAATAAGTATGAGCCGTCGATAATCTCTGGTTCGTTAAATTCCAACCTCGATATGTTTGACGTAATCGCTCTTGTGTGCAACGTCCGTAATAATTCATGTACAGGTTAACTCACGGCAGTATCCATCGAACGTTTACAATCTGTCATTTGGATTCGACATTTTGTAAATCGTAATGTAATGTATAGATATAAATATAGGGTTGACGTTTAAGTGAAAGCAAAACACGTCCTTTTTGCCATGTATTTTATAATAATCAGACCTTCAAAACGTTCCTGTCAATAATTAATATCGAATCTCACGAATTAGAAGGTAACTAACCATGTGTTTCTACATCAATATTTTTTCTGCATAAAAATTCTTTAAACATTACAATCGTGCATTCCATTATTGTATGGTGGTAGTTATACAATAAGTGTTGTAACTTAGAGTTGTACGAATGTTGTGCGTACGTGTGAAAGTGTGCATATTTTCTGCAATGGTTCTTTTTTCGTTCTGTTCCAGCAATCTTTAAAGATGAAATTAATTCCATTCTGGAGTCAGTTTTGATTTATGTATTTATAAAATTGCGAAATAACAATAAGCTTATTATGATGCATTTATGATTAAATGCATGCATTTCACATATGAAAAATAATGTTTAAAATCAGTGTATATTGGAGTATAACCTGATTGCATTAAGAATGCAAGCCAAGAAGCGCTATTTATTATTATTTGTAACATGCGCGTTTCTTGGTTATTGTTACTTCGGTGGTTACCGGTTAAAAAGTGAAAAGTCTACAGGCAGATCTCAGTTGCCTTATGAGCGATTGCCTTCATATTTAAGTCTAAATGAAGAGTTATACGACAAGGATTTAAGAACATCAAATGGAAATCCATTAATGTCTCAACGTACAAGGCAGTGCCGTATGGAGACTTGTTTTGACTTTACAAGATGCAAGCAGGGGTTCACAGTGTACGTGTATCCAGTTGAAGATGTGATAAGTCCGTTGTACCAAAAAATATTAAATGTTATTACGGAATCAAGATATTATACATCGGATCCAAGTCGAGCATGTATATTTGTATTAGCTCTTGATACGTTAGACAGAGATCCATTATCAACAGAATTCGTACATAACCTTCCTTCAAAATTAATGCGTCTACAGTACTGGAATAACGGAAGAAATCACTTGATATTCAATTTATACTCTGGAACATGGCCCGACTACGCGGAGGAATCATTAGCCTTTGATTTGGGATATGCGATGCTTGCAAAAGCCAGTATGTCTATCAGCAAGCACAGACCAGACTTTGATATATCTATACCATTATTTGGAAAACAACATCCGGAACGCGGCGGTGAACCGGGTCAAGCTTTAGAGAATAATTTTCCTAGCAATAAAAAATATGTTGCAGCTTTCAAGGGTAAAAGATACGTCCATGGTATAGGTTCTGAAACTAGAAATGCTCTCTATCATTTACACAATGGCAAAGATTTGGTATTTGTCACAACATGTCGTCACGGTAAAGCATGGAGAGAGTTACAAGATGAACATTGTCAACAAGATAATCAGGAGTATGATACGTGCGTATCGAATGAAAAATCGAATGAAAAATCAAATGAAAAAATCAAATTTAACGTTTAATTTGTTATTCCAGATACGATTATGAAATTTTATTAATGAATGCTACGTTTTGTCTTGTACCAAGAGGAAGAAGACTTGGCAGCTTCCGATTTTTAGAAGCTTTAAGAGCTGGATGCATTCCGGTTATTTTAAGTAATGGCTGGGCACTTCCTTTTCATGAACGAATCGATTGGACACAAGCTGTTATATTTTCTGATGAAAGACTGTTACTTCAAGTAAATAAATTTAACATAAGGCTTGATATTAAAAGAATAATAAAACTCGTACTCTAAACGTTACTTTCTTAGATTCCAGATATAGTAAGGTCTGTGTCCAACGTACAAATCCTCAAATTACGACAGCAGACACAATTCCTTTGGGAACGATACTTTTCGTCGATAGAGAAAATTGTATTTACGGTATTCGAGGTAATGTTAATAAGGTGGTGCTAACATTTCGATAGAGAAGACGACTTTAATTTCCTAACGTTCGATCGAACTCATAGAATATTCGCGAGCGTCTACCTTGGGAAGGTACAAGAGAGAAACTTGTTTGGAATACTAGTCCCGGAGCGTTGGCTATATTACCGCAGTTTGCTGATAGTCAGCAAGAACTTCCATTTTCGAAAAGTAATCCAGGTAATACATTCACTGCCATCATCTACTCGCAGTTGGGATCCACTGCTGTCTTATATCGCTTGCTTAAAAATATCGCGAAAAGCAAATATCTAGATAAGGTGAGTTTATCGCCTTATAGCGAACCGACTCGTATTTATTTCGGATTCATCACATGACGATATTGTACTTTAGATTATATTAATGTGGAACTCGGACATTCCGTTACCAAGAAGACCACGATGGCAAGGGATCAAAGCATCAATACATGTTGTCACGGTCGATGGTATATCCCAACGTTTCTATCCTCATCCGTTGATCAAAACTAGTGCCATATTATCTCTAGACGAAGATGCCACACTTAATACAGATGAAATTGATTTCGCTTTCTCCGTTTGGCAATCTTTTCCTGACCGAATAGTGGGTTACCCGGCAAGATCGCATTACTGGGACGATTCCAAAGTAAGTTTAATAGTACCAAATTTTTCCCTTAATATTTACAGTTCGTTTCTTTACACGCGCTTTTTTTTTATATCACGTAAAGCGTTCGTGGGGCTATACGAGTAAATGGACAAACGACTATAGCATAATTCTAACTGGTGCCGCCTTTTATCATCGTTATTATAATACGTTGTATACCGAATTATTGAGCTCGACGCTTCACAAAACTGTCGAACAATCGCAAAATTGCGAGGACATACTTATGAATTTTTTAGTAAGTCATGTTACGCGAAGACCACCTATTAAAGTAACTCAACGGAAATTGTATAAAGATACTACGATAGCTGGAATCAGGTATGCATTACATACCTTTATTAAACTGCTACGCGGGTATAGAAGTGTGATCCTCCAAATGGCTGCGACGCCAAACACCATAGACCCCTTCGTAGCGTTCCAAGTAATCCAATTATTTCGCACTTTTTCCACAATAAATGTAACATTTCGCATCGTTAACATATCGATATCTGTATGCACTAACAGCCATCTTTGAACTGAGTAGCATTAGAATCGAAATAATTTAAAACTGACCAATGAAACGATAGATCGCGCGATCGAGTTCCCGAATTCGATATCGATATCGAATCGCTGACTATATTTCGAAGTTTCGTCATTACATCGAATCGGCGCGCACGTTCGTTTAACCTGCTCTTCGATTTCTTAAATGTTTAGTGTCATTTAGTCATTCGTACATCCAATTAACCTGAAATAGAAGTTGGTCGATTCAATAACAAGGTATCAAGTTTCATCAGCGATACAGCTTACTTTGAAAGTGTGCTTTTTATGATAAATCTGTCGCGTGCTTATTGTCGCGTATATTTTGCCGCTATGTTAAATAGAGTTGACGTCTCATTTGTACGGCGAGTGTCTTTTGCTGTTAGTTAATGAATTTTTTATCATTGAATTAAGCTGTTCTACACGTTTTCTCACCGATGTGTCACATTTAACTATATTACGTTGCGTCCAGTCGTCCTTGTACCTGCGTAGCAGAATGGCGCCTCCGGTTTACTGTCTTGCTTAACACTTCGAATTTTCAGATCTCCATGGAACGATCCGGATCACTTTATACAGCGGCAAACGTGCATGAATACGTTTGTGGCTGTTTTCGGGTACATGCCGTTATTGCGATCAAATATGAGGCTTGATCCTGTTCTGTTCAAAGACTCTGTAAGCAACTTGCGCAAAAAGTATAGGCAAATTGAATTAGTTAGTAATTAGAATAACTACAGGATATTTCATCAGTTACACAGTTATCTAACCCCGAAACGGGTATCCTATATATGTATACATATATATAGCCTCGAATATTTCCAATAAATAGTGGCGCATATTGCTAATTGATGATCGCGTGCGCGCGCTAGAGGCTATTCCAAATGTATAAGGTACACTTACATTGTTGTAAGTAAAGAATCCACTGTGTCCCAGTGGCTGACCCAGCAGTAAATCAAGAAGGTCCTTCATTCTCTACGAATGACGATACTCTGCGCTTTTATGTATTCGCAAAATGAATTTTGTACAAAGTAAACGGGATATCTTGTAATTATTGTTCGAATCTGAATTGGGCCACGGCATGCAACCGTTGTTGTGTATATTTGCAGTATTCAATTGATGTACATACGAATCGTTTCATAGTTATTAATAAAACGAGAAAAAATAAAAAAAAAAGAGACGAGCATTATCTGGCAGATTTTTCAACTTTTAAAACCGGCCTTTGAAAGTTACACAAAGTGTTCCAATTATAGTCAATTGAAATTGCTCGAATACTAAATTTATCAAACGCTTACTTTGCTCTAATCGTTAAAACGATAATTGTCGTGCAGATAATATTTTGTATAAGCCAGAGGTAAAGAAAAAAGACGCAGCTACGCGTGGATTGCGTCTCGAGTAGCCAGCCTCAGGGATGGATCTATTTAACGCGAAAACTGAAATGCAACTTACGACCTTGTGGACTATCTGAGAGCTAGTGTGTAATAATTTTGTTATCTACATTTCGATTCTTATGACCCGATATCGGTAATTAGGTACATATCGTTCTTGCAATCATTAAAGATATCGATGTTTGCCTCTATTTAGCGTTCATAAGAGTACTACGTTGTTGTGTATGAAGACAAGTTTACGCAAAGCAATTCGTTTCGTTTCCCAATATGTACATAACACTGTACATTCGTAGTTTCCCTATGTATTCTATCCAGGACACAGATTATTCGTAAATCGTAATCAAGTACGTAGAAAGTATTTCAAGGTTTTACGTATTATCATACACGTATTACATACAGATATCGCGTATTTTTATTTCTTCGCGGATACAGATATGTGTACATATATTATAGTTTGATTGCTCTCAGGAGACCTTTAAAAGGAAGTAAGAAATTACTTGTGAAATAATATCGCAAGTACGTCTAGTCGTTTACGTTCATTTATTGTACCGGTACGCCCAAGGGGAAAGTGAATGATCCGCGTGGACAAAGTCGATGCCGTGTTTGTTTTTCCACGATATAAGGAATAAAAATGGAATATACGTCTACATATGTGTATATATATATATATATATGTATATACATATGCGACGTTCATAATTATCATGTGATATATTCGTAATTATCGGAGGCAGAATTAAATAGGACTGTGTAATTCCACCAATGGCATTTCTTTGTAATGATAGCGTTATACGTTATAACATGTGTTATAAGAAATGTAATAATTTTTATTATAGCGTTGATTTCGATACTCAAAGGGTCAGCAGGAACGAAGAACCCTTTTTCACGATTAGTTTCTCGTTGCTTATGCTTTCTATTCGATACAAGAGATCGATGTAAATAATTTTTAAGGTACAATGTCTCTTACTGTTACTATTTACTGGCACGAATAAATCTAGTTCTTCTTTCCTGCCTACTCTTCACTCTATAAATCTTAATTACATATGGGACTGTGCAAAATGATCGCTTTTACTCTAAACAAAGTAACCCGCGATAGCGTTGCGTTTGTTACGGTACCAAACATTTACGTTTTATTCTAACAGAAGGATATTTCGAAATATTTTAAAGTTCATTAATTCGATGCTGATCGTCAATGTAATCTTGTTGCGTCAAAGTAACGTATATTTGAACAAAATATTGGTGATTTTATATGGCCAAGGAAATAAAGTTTTTATACAAACTTACGCGATCATTGACTCGTCGACAAGAATATATATGTATATATATTTAAAATTTTTTTCATTATTATATTATTATTATTTGTATGTATTTATCCATAGTTTGATCGAACTATAGTATTGCTTATCTTTTTTTTCTTAGAGACCCTCCGCCACGAAAGAACCTTCATACGTATCGATTCACCCCCTGACTCGACCACGCCATATTTTTCCCGAAACATAATATCCTATTCAAAATTCCTCGGATACACGATGAAGAAAGGTACAAATATTTCAGGCGATTTTACGATAGTGCCTTCGTAGACGATTCGTACTAACCCTCGACATTTCGTTTGTAGGAGAAAGAGCGCGGGCGATCGACGTGAAACTTTTCTCTCGTTGGCCGGTCACGTAAGCTGAGAATGGTTTCAGGGTTACCGATACGGGGAACAGAAAAATCCGATCGAAGGAAGGCGGATTTGGTGGTGGAAAGCAGCCGCGATCCGTGTACCGATACCACCACCATCGTATAACCACCACCATGAGCGTGGCCCACCACCATCGTCCCGTTCGGTGCGATCGCGAACGCGAGAATGGTGGTGGCCACGCGATATAGTACCAACACTCCCTTCTTTGTTGCTGCTTTGCTAGAAAGGTGACTATGCCAAGAAGACAGGAGGTATTGAGCACGCCTTGCGTATACCCAGTCACCTTTCTCTCTTCGTGACCGTAGCATATGTTTTGCGACGTCGATGGAGCTCTCGCGGCTTTGAAACGGCGCCACATTGAAGCTGCTGCGCTCCGGCTCCTCCGTTGCCACCTTTCCTTCCCTCTTCTTTTCCCGTACAATTTTTTCGCCGAATTCTCCAGCGAAAAGAACGTGCCCGAGAGAACGTCAGTGTTTGCTCGGCCGGGATCGAGTTCGAGTAAAAACGTAAACGAAGAAAAACGAAAGGAAATCGCCGCGGCAACAACGTCGCGCGGAGTCAGCCGCTTCACGCGATATCATCCGTTTCACCCGGTTTATTCAATTTTCGTTCCCGTACATCGACCAGTACTTCTCCTTTCCTTTTCCATCCTCCTTTTTATTTTTCACGCGTATGTGCGCGAACCCTTCGACGTTCGAGTAGCAAGCACCAGCATCGCCACATCGTTTGGAAAATTTGCTAACTGCGTGATTTCATCGAGCGACTACAATCGAAGATAGAAAGACCAAGATGATCATCGTAAGCAGCGTGTTGCTCCTGCTGACGGTCGTGTCGAGAATTGGTGAGTGTTAAATAATTCATTGTTAATGGTTTGTTTGCTTGCTTCGTACGGTGATGTAATAAAATTCATATGTTGTTACTAGACCGCAGATGTTTATAATACAATGTAATTTCTATTTCGTTACATCACTGGTCTTGCAGGAATGGCATTCTCGCCACGCTTGTTTCGAATCGCATGCTCCAACTTTTACCGCGATTGTCAATAAAACTCGCGCGTCCGTTCCATACGAAAATTCAGTTCGCGCGAAGCGCATTTCGCGCCGGTGCGTTTTAAATCACTCTCGAAGGTCAGAGAGGAAAACCGAGCGTGGACGTAGCGGTGAACGGCGACGCGTATTCAAATATCCCGAATAATTTAAGTTATATAATTCACAAGTGATATTTCACCTGTTTCGGGTTGAACTTTTACACAAAAAGTGAATAAAAACCACTTTCTTATGCGACGATAATACTTATATAAGGAAATTTCTGAAAGATGTCAAAAAATTCACTGTTGCAAATGAACGAATCCTGACGAGAGTCGATGACTCGCCGGTGAGCCCGCTCGTTGACTGGTTCGCATTACCCGCGAAAATGTCAGTTTACGTAACGTTCGGCTCGTTGAATAACTAGTACACGCGGAAATCAAGTAAAGCGCTGTCGGTCCCCGAGGGTGTGCCCCAAGGGTGCTCGCGCGAACCTCCTTTTTCCACGGTATTCGCGGCGGTTCCCTTCTCGACCGGATCCCAAATACGGATACACGTTTTAAAATGCTTCCTCGAATAGCTAGGTCGATTTAATTCGTTTGGGCCGTTTTTGGAAAAATCCACTACTCGTTAGCGGTATTCTTATCATGGTCCAGCGGGGGTATATTTTTCAAATATTTTTCACGACTTCGTTTAAGGAAATACCAATCCGGCACGCAAATAGAACTATTCGGTTTCATTCAGTTTTGCACATTTTGTGGTTTGCACAATATTTCGTACTAATCCGAGGCTGAAAAATTCCATTGAATTTCGCAGCTGTTAATTTTCGTTGATTTATCTAGGCACCTTCGCCGAAGTCTGCGGCCACCGTAGCAAGGATTTCGCAAAGCGATCGTTTCGCATGCGAAACCCACCTACCGTGTTGCCCGATTGCAACAGTTTCTCCCCCGTCGGTCGACAAACGAACAATCAACAAAAACCAGCTTGCTATCGGTTAACAGCGTTGTTTAAATACTTTTTAGCTCGTAAACAAATCGTCTGTCGGTGATCCAGCGTGATGAACGAAAAGGTCCGCCAGAACGCGGATGCCATTTGCTGTGCATGCACAACGAGCTCCAACCTGTTGCAAAACTAGGGATCGATCGTGCTGCGGTGAACCATAGCGATTATATCGGAAGAGATTCGATTTCCGAATGAAATCGATGGAACGACTCGGCACGAAGGTGGCTCGGACGCAAACAAGGGGAAATGTTAACAGGATAGTAGTACAATTCGGTAACACGGTTGATGGGTTCGCCGTGGAAACGATCCTTTTGCGAAATCGTTCGCCGGAGGTGCTCTCCTAGGTGCAACGGGCGCAGCGACTGTGGATAGAATCAAGAAATCTATTCCCATCGGTTAACAAGGACTGCGCACGCCGTAACGTACGTCCGCTGTCGGGTCTAGCCGGTTGTGAACTTTGATAGCTGGAACGATATTAAATTATACCTGTTGGGAAATCGATGGTTCGGCAGAAATTGTACGAACGACGTTCACCCGGTACCTACGATCTATCGTACTTCCTGCGCGCCATTCAACCGGTCTGGGGAAACGTACCACCTCGTTTTATTACCACCTTCACGCAATTTATCGTACCGTTCGGTTGAATCATCTTACTACAAACGGCGCGATCAACAACGACGATTACACGCTAAGTGATAGCGCCGTTTGTCGGCTGCGTTTTCTCTTTAACTACGCGAAGATCTGCCGACGACAATGGATTAATGGAATGTAAGGATGCCGTGGAATCCGACCTTCGACCATGTTTTCGATATTTTTTATTTTTTCTCGCTAGAAATACACCGCTACGCGGGATGACGAGGATGTTATTCATGAAAACAGCTGAGCAGAGGCCACGTGCCCGCCGCAACGAGTATTCAAATTTATTCGTGCTCCCTCTGACGCTCCCACTCGCTCTGCTCTGATATAAATCGCCGACAAGTTGGAATAGTTCCTTTCCCACGGACGGAAATAAAGTTGTCGTCGGTCCCGACCAGCCGACGAGTCCAAGATATTTCGTAAAACGCGAAAAGGTCGCCCGTTGTACGGAGCAGGAAATTTGCAGAAGAGAAAGGAGGGACAGAGGAATCGCGGGGGTCAACCAGGATATTCCGGCAGGAATCCTACCGGATCGAGAGCCCTAGGATTATCGAAGTAGTCGCGGTTTCACGCGTAGGCGCCATCGTATCGCGATATCGTCTACCGCTATCGAGTAATTTACAGTCAGGATGCAGTTTACGCCCCGTAATTTATCCGCCCCCAATCTCAACCTCGGCGTCAAGGACTCGGCTAGAAATATTACCGAGATTACGTTTGGGTGGCGCAGGGTGCGGCCCGAGGTAGCCTCAGTTCGAGCCACGAGCATTCTCGGGTAAAAAATAAAAAGGGATATGAATTACCTCACGACCGCCTCTCTAGCTTTTCCATTATCGTCCGGGATAGGAGGTCGTGATCGTTTCTTTGTTCAGAATTACGGTTTCGAGTTACGTACCTACTCACTAGCCTCGCGCCAATTGCGGCTGCCCTCCCCCCTCGCGAGCTTGAACTTTTGAAAAATCACTTTCACCAGCCGGAAGTAACGATTCGCGCGCGAATCGGCGTAGCGCGGTGGATATTACAAAAATTCGTATCTCTTTCGGGTGACAGCACTGCGAGTAAAAGAGAAATCTGGTCATTAAACGTTCCAATTATCGAGAATTCAAGCTGTTTCTCTCGTGCACGAAGCAGAGCCGAACCGCGCGCTTCTTTTCACCAGACGACTGCTCGAATTATTAACATATCTCGCGAAGAGCTCGCGCAACAATGCTTCGTCCCAACCGGATACGCGAGTTTAATTCGCGGATACCAGCCCTCTGAAAGCCGGTGTTACAGACGTCCGTGTAACCCAGCCGGCGATATTTTATCCGTCGACAGTTCGATGGTAAATTATGTTCGCGCGGCGTATTAAAACCGATACCACGAACAGTGCATACCCGTCCAGTATCCAAGGAATACGATATACACCGTGGCCGGACACGTTCCACGACTATTATCCTTTCTCCGGGATTCCAAGTGCACCCGCGTTGCATTTCTGCCTCGCAATTATTAGAAGAATTCCTCGTCCACGCTCATCGTCTGTTACACGGCCAATCACAGCGTCCCGTGTTTATTGAAAATACAGAAAATCTGGCTGTACCTAAGGTAAAATTGTTTCTCGCTCGCATCGAGGATCGTCGTGTCGAGCCTGTTACACGCATACCCGTTTAAACGTTTTCCACGGTATTACAGGATAAGGAGTAACGCGAGGATGGTGCTCGGTGGCGAACAAAGTACTCCCGGAGGATACCCGATATTGTAATATCGCAGGCTTGTAATTCCGTTTGTTAGCACGCATTGGAGAACCGGGCCCGCGGCCGTTCGTTCGTGTACCCGGCAAGCTCGCCGCTTTGTGTCGCTGGCGGAACGTTTCTACGGCCATTATCCTTCCCTCGGGATTCCATCAGCACCCACACTCCCTCTCTCTCTCTCTCTCTCTCTCTCTCTGCCTCTTGTTCGCAATTACCAGGAGAATTTACCGCGGCGTACATAGGTTATGCCATGAACCGCACCGTGTTGCCTATTACGTTCTCCGCGGTGCGTTATCCATCGCGTGTCCATCGCTGTGGTCCTCTGTTCCTCGCCAATTACCCGGGGAATTTACCGTGGCCAATGCACCGGGTATCAGTCCCTCGACTTCACGGCCTCCATTATCCTTGGACCGCCGACTGGTTCCATAGTCGTGTTCCGTGCAACGGCGGCGACGAAGACGACGACAACGGGGAACTATTTCGTTGGCCGTGAAAATAAAAACACTTTCGAATATCAAGACGCATCTCTTTGGTCCTACGTTTCTCTCTCTCTCTCTCGTGGCGCCCGTTTAAAGGCAAAGTAGGTGCGACACGAAAGCGAGGAGGAATTTAATTACGCGTCCTCGTCGTAATTTCGTGTAACTGTGAACGCGCAACGGCTCGAAAAATTATGTAAACGGGCATAAATTTTGAACAGCGTTCGCGAATTACTTAAGCTTAACAGCCTCGGATGATTGGCATTAACGCACCCCGCGTTACTTATTACGAGCACGGCTGTAACCTCCGTGCCCGCGCGTCGTAAAACAATACGCGGTGGAATTGGTTAGCCGAGAACCGTAATAATGCGCGCGAGCCAGCTATCATTTTAAGAGCCCCTTCATTGATCGATCGATAAACAAGGATCCATATTTGGATTCGCAAATAACCAAAACCATTATCCGTCTTGTCTAACGCTCGAAATAACCATCGTCGTCAGCTCGTGCGCGCAACGGGGACTGTCGAAGAACCGACAGCCTTTGTCGTCGCGTCGTCGCGACATCCCCGTTAATACCTCCGCATAAGGCAACTTCGTTTAAGGCCCGATCGCCGCGCGTTTGATTGCACTGACGCGCGATTAAATATTCCGTCTGTGAAATTTCGGAGCGCCGTTCCCAATCGGCGACACCAGACGAGACTTTCGCCGGCGTCCACGCGAGAGAACAGATTCGATTTCAAGAGGAAGCCTGAAGCGCTGCGAAGGTTCGCCATAAATAAGACCGAGCTGGGAACAACGAAAGAGAGTTAAGGGCTGCGCGGAGCTCGTTAAACGCAACTCGCGACAGTTTACTAGCCGAAGTCGAGCGGGGTTACGAGGAGGGTGCTCGGGGTCTTCGATGTCGTAGGTCAAGCGTTTTTCACCTCGCGAAGAGACGCGTCGCCCACGCGTTCCTCTGTCGTCGGGGATGTCGAAGCTTGTCCGATATGATTTAACGCCGGGACAATTGTCTGCCTACGTCGTAAACGAGATCCTGTTCCAGCCGCGCGGCATACTCTACGTGTTATCTCGAAATCGACCGGGGTGGTGTAATATGCCTGATACATTAGTCTTGCGAGATATAGACGCGCGATTTCATACACCGTTATTTGCCATTGTTTTTCTCAGCGGAGCGTTGTTTAACCTTTCAATCGCGAACAGCCGCGCGTGTACGCCCTCCCAGGATACGTTACTCTCTTTACGAACGCCGCGATTCACCGATTGCCCCGCGCTCGAATTCGTTTCGTTCGATCCCAGAGGCGTCTCGTTCATTATTGGGCGTTACAAAATCGGGACATTAATATTCGAGTCCCCTTTCTCTCGCTCGTCTCTCTCGCTGGCGCTACCCATCGAACGCAATTAAAACTTGGCATGCATAACGAACGACGCCGCTTTCACGGTCACCCAATTCGCGGTGAATCCGCCCACGCTGGCATCTCCTCCGTCATCGCGTACCCGTATTTCCTAGGCGTTACGCGGGTATTAAGGACAGCCGCGTTCGCATTCGCGTTGCCCTCGAAAAGTCGCGGCGCATCTCGAGAAACGAGGTTTCACCTTCTCCTTCACCGGCCTGCACGGCATCCTCCGGTTGCCTTTTATTTTCACCAATGCGCGCGCGCGCGCGACCGCGACCCAGCTACGAAATCGAAACGGGTTAATCGCGGCAATTAAATATTCCACGTTTCACCGTTGAAATCCTTGCGCAATTACGCAGCTCGCGCCATTAGCGCGATTACTACGAGCGATCCGCTCATGAAAATTGATTGCTCGTCGGCGCGGCCCTTCCGCAATCGCTTCCGCGACACCGTCCGTGAATAACATCGATAGACGAAAACACGGACGAGACGAAGCCTCGTTTTATTCGAACGACGCGCGCCACGCGTGTCCTGAAAAATAGTCAAGATACGAAGTTTCACTCGTTCGCCGTTGTCCGAGGCAGCGAAATCCTGCTACTCACGGCACTTTCGCACGTGAGCGCGCGACTAAGCAAACACTCGCCTCGGCTACGATAGCGAAAACACCTGTGATAGATGCTTGATTACGCAGCGGAGTGTCTCGTCACGAGGAACTTCGCCTGGTAAAGCCGCCCTGCTCTTTTTCCTGCTTCCAATGCTCGACGTTTAACGGCGCGTAGAGTGTCGCAACCGTTCGGTCAAGTTTCTTCAAGGCTTGCTCTCAAAACCATCAAGCTGTCCTATATCTGGGTCGTCGATATGTATCCGGTATCAGTTTTTCACTTGCGCTCTAGAGAGAGAAAAATATCGAGTAGTTTCGTGCCCACTGCTCGACTCCCACGTTTCGCAACTACCTTTTTTCATTACGTTCGTCGTTGGTTTTTTAATCGGAAATGGTGTTTGGGACGCGATGAACGCGTCATTGTCGGTGTATCTCACCTTGCAGTATCTTTAACTAATCGCTGCCATGGTAAATGGAGACTTTAACTCGACGGTAATGACCGGTTGCGTGGTGTTGCGACGTATTAATAAAATTGCGCAATCTGGTAATCGTTGGAAGCTATACGAAAGACCGGTCGCAACGAGCGGAGGATCAGCCGGCTCTCGAGCAACATAGAGGAAATGCAGTTGCGATCTCGCGGTTTAACTCTTCCACGGTGGCCTCTGTAATTATTGGCACACCGTCGAGTTGATTCGCGTTTGCACGTAAAGAACACGAGTAATCGCGGACAACCGTTCGATGCCCTATTACGTAAAGCGGTAATTTTCGAGCAGAGCGCGAAGGGACTCTTGGAAACATTGTTACCAAACCGATCGACCGATCGACCGCCTAATTACGTTTCTTCGTCGCGAACGAACGCGACGATCGATCGTTTAAGCGTATCGAGGTGGAGAAAGGTTTGCGGGGATCGACGAATATAGTTCGCAGTTTTGCGGCGTGGACGTCGCACGAGCCGACCAGAAATCGAAAGGAAACACCGGTTGGAGATCGTGGAAAATTTCTAGCTCTCGTTCGGCAGAGTTATTCCCCGATACGTAACAGTTGCGGAGAGCAAACGCAGCAAACGCGGCTGAGTCGAGAGCTGGTAACGAGAAGAAAGAAACGAAAAGGAAAAAACGGAATGCAATCGTTTCGCATAGACGGCAGTTCGGTTGTGGGATTACTTTCATCGCGTAGACAAAGTTTCATCGCGGCGTAGACAGCGTGTGATCATCGGGCTGGCGCTCGTGGTTGCATGGTCTAATTAATTAAGGAATCCGTGAAAAAGAATTCTACGCGATTCTCAGCCGAGATATCCAACACACGCAGCCGGGTACGATTGCGTTTTAAAAAGCGTTCGTAGCCAGTCGCTGTTCGCGTTTCTTCTTCGCGGAAATTAAAGATCCCCCCGATTGTGCTACTACTTTTCTTTCCGCGTCGGCGTTAAAGGCAACGATAATCCATTTGAATTTTCGCCGTGCCGGTTAGCGAAACGATTCCACGCGTCCAAAGTGGTTCGCTTGGCGCCGCTATAAATATTGAAAAGCCGGCTCCGCCTCGTCACCCTTCGCCTCTCGGTTAAAAGGAATCCAAAGTATGTGTATCGTCACGCGACTCGTTCCATTCTCTCCCGCATTCCATCGATTTTCGAATCTCTACGCGAAACGGCTTGTTTCGCTGTTAAAAGAAAAGAAACGAGCCTGCTTCTCTCGAGCAGGTCTTCCCGTAAAGATTGTCGCGAAGATCTTCGCTGGGTGGTACCGGCGTTCCCTCTCAAAGGCGTGGATCCGCTTTCGAACAAACGCCGGCAAGGTTTCTCCTCTACATCACCTCCTTGCTTTCGCACTATTTTCGCGCTGACGTTAAAAAAAAAAAAAAACAGAAAAAAGGAGCACGGTCTGCGCTTCAAGGTCGACGTCTTGTCCTTTCCCTCAAAGTCCTCGTAAACAGCTGTGAGAGAAAGGGTAGCATACGTGCTCGCGCGGCAAGATCTCCGAACCGCCTAAAAATATCTTGAACCCGGAGTTCGAGCCGTCCTTGCAGCTTTTCCATTGTCGTTCCTGCAAATGTTCCGGCCTGATAACGCGGCGCGTGCATCCTGTTGCGTCTCATTGGTCGACTCCATTCGCGCGTTCGCTCGAATTTTATAACCAGCCGCCTCGTTCGTTCATGTTGCGCCGCTCGTGCGTATCCCCGATGTAATGCCGCCGCAATTTGCCTCGCAGCGTCGATAAACAACGAACGTATCTCATCTTGTCTGCGTTATTCATTTACGGATTTCAATTGGATGACGAGAGTTGGTCGAATAATTTGTTACTTGTCAAGGGAGACTGTAGCCACAGGCTAATTTACGGGCCAACCACGCATCTGTTGGGAACGAGGAACGAAATTTGTTTCGCGATCGAAACAGTACCGGTCGGAAAAAACGGACGTTTGTGTTGCTTAAAATACGCAGTCGCCTGGGGAAACGTAAAAAATCGAATACAGGACCTTCGAAAGCCGGTCTCGTACCTTTCGCTACCGATGCAAATATCTGTCCGTTGGCAGCCTCGATAAATCATCACGGCTGAAACGAACGCACGACAAAGGGAAAAAATTTGCTCGAATATTTAACCTTCGTTTGCGAAACCCGGGGACTGGATTTGTTTCCGTGGAGCCTCGGGCAACTGGTTCTAGAATGACCAACGGTAGGAGGGGCAAGATCTCAATTCCGTTCGATTACGCTCTTCTGTACAGCTGTAAACGAAACGAGCGCGCGGATTTTAAATAATTCGATCGAGAACCATATCTTCTCGTTCCCTTTACAAGGAGTGGACGTCACGGAGATCCGTGTTCGAGGGACGCCCAGATTTCGTCACGACTCTCGAACGAGCCAGCCCCACTTTACATCTACTCACGCTCGGTGGAAATTACGAACGACTGTCGATAATTCAATCTCCGATGAATTCTCGCGATTTCTTTACTTTCGTTTACTTTCCACCCTGGTACGGTATACTCGATATTACGATATCAGCGTGACGTCAAAGGACTCTCGCGTTGCACAAGAATTTGCACGATCGTTTATCAGAAACAGCGCAAAGACGATACCTCTCGCTGTCCGTGACCACGCACGAGTATTGCGCAAATCGCTAACGAAAATGAAAGCGTGGAGATCCGATCGGTGGCGATCTATCGACAATGGACTCGATAAGAGAAGAACGTTAAAAAGGCGCGAAATGAGAGAGAAAGAGAGAGAGAGAGAGAGAGAGAGAGAGAGAGAGAGAGACTGGAGGGGTTCGATCGTTCCTTTCTCGAATGGCCGCGATCGGTAACGTAAAACCTTGATCGGTCCGTGGGACCGATTCTGCACACTCCCACGGAAATCTGACGGTAACCGTATACAGTATTAAGAAACACGCGTGGCACGTAACCGGCGCGTTAGCACGCACACGGGGCCAGACCTACCGCTCGTAGAAAGGCGAATTGGCTCGGTTTCCCGACGTCACGCGCACGCGTCGGTGGTCCCCTTCGATTTTCGCCATCTCCGTACCCCGAATGTTCAGGGCGTTTCGCATATCATCGCATATCATCGCGCGGAATCAAAGGAACGTGGACACGCTCTCTCGCCATCTTTACGAACAGCGAATCTCGAGTGGGGAGTCGCGGCGAACACTCGATCGCAGCGTACACGGATCTAATGGGACCAGGAGGAAGGAGGAAATCGCGCGAGAGATCCTTCCGGTTGCGAGTCACCGAACGCGCGCGCGCCTACCCAACGGAGAAAGTAATTACGTTATCGGACGTATCTTTGGAGCATAAATCTCCCTCTTCCATGGTGAACGGAATCTCACGTGGCTCCGGATGATATAACATTCATGGCCGAACGAGATCTCTCGACGCGTACCGTAGGCACATCGGCTACGAAGTGGAGCGTAATCGGTCCACCGAATTGCCAGCACGTAGCCTGTTCCACGGAGAAAGTCTTATCCCAGGATATACAGGCGTTAGAATCGTTCCCTTTTACCGTACACGGTGAACGCGATATTCATTTGCTTCCTCTCCGCGTCTACCTTCTGATCGACGCGCTAATGAGATCGGAAGCGATCTTTTGGGTACTCTTGCACCGTTCGAATTCTTAATTCTACGTAACACATGAGTCACGTAAGACGCGAGTGTATAACAACGGCGAGCGGACGCGTGGAGGTATCTCGGTCGCGAAAGAGATCAACGCGACAGGCCGCGATTTACCTTTTGCATATCAGCCGGTGGAAGGACGGCTTTCGCGAGAGATGTGTCGCAACGCGGCAGAACTCGTGCGGATCGCTCGCGAGCGTATAAGGCAGAACGCGCGGGTACGTCGACGATATATCTCGGCTGCGATTTCTCGTGTCCGGAAAGGCTTTCAGCTGACCCTCCCAGTTACACGTGGAACGTTATCGAAGGGACGTATCTTGTTGTCAAGTTGTTCGTATATGGAGGCAAATACAGACAGGCTGACGTACGCTGACCGCCGATCGTCTCGACGTGCCCTGCGACTCTTACTCGTCACGTCGATCCTACCCTTCGCGATACGCGATCGTAGGTATCCGTAAAGAGGCGGATAAAAATTGGGACGTGTGCGCGATCGAGAAATGCGTAGACGAGTTCCAAGAAAGTCCGCGTGCCTTTTTAACCGCGTCGAACGGAACCCAAGATCGGAACTCGTAAACCACAATTACGATACCCCTTTTTGTTCCCGAACCATCGATGGAAAGCGAGGAATCGCGTTACCTTCCTGATCCATTTTACGTGCCGAGAAATCACCCGCGAAACGACAGCCACGGTTTTTCTATTGTCCCTCGTAAAGGGACGCGCGTATAATTCCAGGCATAAACTTGTCCAGTCTCGCCTCGAACATATTGCTACGATCTTACTCCGCGATGTGAATCGCGATGCGTGGTGTAATCTTCCGTGCGTGCTCGGTGGTTGTTTTACCGTCCCACGGGGTAGTTCAGCTGGCCAGACGATCCTGTATGAACACGTAACAGGAGTCAGCGCGATCATTTAGCACGGGACGCGCGAGTGGAAGTTTCGCTCGTGTAGGTACATACATACCGGGTAGATACAGCTCGAGATCGGAGCCGATAGATACGCGGTAGGTGCTTATGTATCAGGGTGCGATATCTCTGCTGGATTCACGAGTGAACGTCCGTGCGCGCGGTGTATCGGCTCGGAGTTCAAGCCTAGGTAACGCCTCTCGCATCTGTGCAGCCTTGAAACCCGCTTTCAGGTCGATGAAACCCTTCCCAGGGACCAGCATCGCGCGGACACGCCGTAGATTCGCCCAAGAATCGCTCGAGATGACGCTGGGATACGTACTTAATATTCCATCGGGGCAACAATCACGTGCCTCGGCTCGAATCGAAGGTACAGCGATGGATAGGCGATAAATCATAGCCCTGGCTATCGTTAGCGAGTACGGAGGAACCTAGCCGACGCGAAAAATCGACGCGAGCCAAGCAATTCCGTCTGAATTTACGATAATTCACCGTGAAGTGCATTAACGATCCCTTTTCATTCGGACGGCGGCTGCAATCTCTCGTACGCAAGACGCAGATTGCACCGAACCGGAGGGTCTATTAAGAGCAGGAATAGCTGCAATCTGTTACACCGCGTGATCGACCGGACAAATCCGGGATTTAATCAACGCGTCACACCGCGGAACTTGACTGTCATCTAATTGCCCGCGTTGTCTCGACATGCGATCGATCGCAACGCCGCTGTCTGCGAGCGATTTTTACCCGCACCGGATCCTTCGCGGCGCGAAAAAGGGTACCGAAAGGTCAGTCGTTCGCCTCCGCTTCTCGGAACGCGGTACAGTGAAAATTTCATCAACTTGCCCCGGCGCTTGGGAAATTCTGAAGAATCGATGCCAATCTCGAGACGCTTATTAAGGTCGAAAACAATCGCGTCGTTATTTTAATGAGCATACGAACGGACACGCCGCCGCTCGTTACCATATGGTTGGGAGAATTGGGCGCCGGGATGCTTCGAGCGGGACAAGCTTCGGATCACGGGATGTTCCCGTAATTCTTCGACAACGGACGTGTGCTCGAGGAAAATGATCGAGAGACAATGATCGTAGATAGAACGATTTTGTCAACGGCGGCGCGCGTTCAGTTCCGCGAGTGAACGTACACGAGGCAATCAAGTCTCGGATAAGAGCCGGGTAACGCCTTCGGTATCCTTGAGACACGCGTATCCAGAGCCTTTCCCCGGAGCCAGAGCACCGATTCCAATTGGCGATCGTCGCCGAATTCTGCCTCCTCTGACCCCAGAGCACGATGCGACCACGCAGTTCTCGTGAAAGTGAAATCGTTGCGCTGGACCTTCGACACTAACTTATTGCCCGACTTTGCGCGTTTCGCGCCCGACTCGGCCCATTTTTAGCGGCGACGCCTCGCTGTAACCAGGTCTCGATAACGTAAATATCGGCGTGCCTCTCGTCCCCCGCTGACAAGCTGTCGAAATGAAAAAAACGCCACGCTCCAGGTTGGAGACACTTTCTCGACGAGACCTCGAGAAAGCGGAAATTCACGAGTCGATAAAGTTTCTCGTCGACATCGACAGTCGGGGACGTTCTAATTCCCGCTAGGCGAGTGCGCGATTTTATTACATTCTCCGTGGCGTTGTTGTGCCGTCGTTTCGTAACAACGCGTAATCGCCACCGACGATCCAATTAAGGGGCCAGCATTGGTGACGCGTGTCAATAATCGTATGCTAACGAACCGTCAGCGTTGCGTCCGCGCGCGAAAGAAAGCGGACGTGCCTGCGATGAGCAGCTGGTTACGCGTTTTGTGCCTCGCTGCGAACGGGCCGAGGAAGGTCGTCTCCGATTTGGAAACGGGTCGAAGCCGCGTTCTGTCCACGCTCGCGTGACTTTGATCCATTTTTCAGGGCACGATCGCGCTCTCGATCACGAGCCGGTTGCGTCACGGCGCCGTAGCCTTTTGTGTAGTCGTCGTCGCCTGCACACACCGTTTAATCGCTCGACGAACGGGCCTCCTGGAAACGATTCGATTGTGCAACGTCGAGCCGGAGGCCTCGCGTCCACGCAGAACGCTGCGTTCGTTATTTTTCATTGTTTCAAATGAAAATGGATACCGACACGACGTGCTCCGCGTCACGGTGAACCGAACTCTCTGTCGACACGCGGGGACGGGAAAAAATTCGCGTGCACATTAATCGTTGCGCCACTCTATTTTACCTAGAACAGCGAATGCCATCGAGTTCCCAGGATCCGATCGGCTCTTTTCGAAAACGCACGCGCAAGTACACCAGGCGAGACTCGTTTCTGGCTGCGCGAGCTCGATCGGAATGCGATTGATAATTTACGTAACGTTTTGCGCAATTTTCGGCCCGACGACGACGACGACGACGTTCGGTAACGATGATGAACTTTCCATTCGCGGTTAAACGGGATCCTGACACCGCGTCCACGCGAACCCGATCTTTATTCACGCCGATGGTACCCGCGCGGCTGATTTGCCGTCCGCTTTCGGGAAGCTTGCACCGCGGGAGAAAGCCGTGCAACCGGAGAAAAGAAATCGCCGTTCCACCGGCGAGAAGAAAAAATACGCGTGTCGCCGATTACTCGATTACGAAATTGCGATGCGTCGATCGAAGATTCGAGTGAAACTCCACGCACTGTGCCAGACGACTGTTCGTACCGATTTCGTTGCGCGCGTTAATCGTTTCGAGCACTCGGGTTGCGTAAAAGTCATCATTTTTACCATAAACGGACAAGATCCTTGGCAAAAAACAGCGCGCGCCAAGATACACTTGTTCAAATTCCTTCTGTCTGTATCACGCTCGTTAAGCTCTGGCAAGCGTACCCGAATTGCCGCTCGATAATACGAGGCTAAACGTGGCGTTAATTCCCGCCATTCCCCTCTCTTGGTGGTCAGCTGATCCAGCTGAAACCGAGATCGAAGGCGGCATACAAACGTTCACCTCGTTGCACACCGGCTACGCAGCCAGCCAACCTGCAGAAACTCGTCTGCAACGACGAGTACGTGTAGGTGTGAGCGTGTGCATGTACCTCGATTGCGTGGGTGCAGTGGCTCACAACGAGAGAAACGAGGATCGAACCCGTTCGCGCCTTACTACGTCTATTTCAACGATCCACAGAGCATCGGTTGCCTCACCTTAGATCAAGGATGGCTGGTTAACGGTTGGCCAACAGACGTTAGCTTTCCTAGCCTTCGCAGCGTTCGAGCACAATGAGTATTGCGCGTGCCGAAAATTAATTGGGGCCAGAAATAGATCGAGTCGATCGGTACTGGTTTAACGGGGTACTTCTTGGGACACGATCGCGGGTACGAGAGATATTATCAACGTCGCAGCTGATTTCTACGTCGAATAGCCGGTCTGAACGTAACTCCCGGGACAAGAGTGGTACGTAATGCTTAGAATCCAGTGACTGTAATAACCGGCAGCGGAACGGTTAATTTCCATTCGTACGGTGGAACTTCGGAGCCGATGCACGGATTCCCGAGTGGAATCGCCGCTTTCCATAGAAAGTCACGTCCTTTGTTTTCCTCGCTCGCAGTCGCCCCGCGCGGAGACACCGAAAGCATCCAAGATCGGCCTGGTATTACGAATGACGAAACCTAGCGCCACGTAACGATGCTAAGCAGTTTATATCCGGGTCGGAAACCACGTCTACCGGTTTTCGTCTTTTTAAGCGAAGCTGAGACGTTTCGCACCCTACGCAGAAGAGGCGTTCAGAGGCAGTGAACGATCAAACCAAAGAAGTACTCGTTTCCAATTTCTGTTTCTTCTTTCGCAGGCCAAAATCTGGCAGAACGCGGCTAAAACGAACGCTCGTTTTGCGTCTGTACGTCTGTCTCTTGGAACCGTTCACCTCATTACGTACCCCGTTCTCGCGCACGCAACGCGCGCGCCTGTGTTCCATACCTGTCCACCGTTTACGTGGGTGTGCAGCGTACCGTGTCCAACGCGAAAAAGATAACGGTATACCCGTGATAGCGAGAGTGAGACCGAACGCTTTCGAAACCGCGGACTTCGGTTTGTGGTCGGTTAAATACGGGAACGTGGTTGGTATTCCCATGGAAAATACCCTCGCGTAGCACGGGGAAGAATCTCGGGGCCTCGCCACTTTACAGTTCGATCGAATGAATCGAGAGAAACTCTCCGCGTTTTCGAGCACGTTTCAAGATAGTGGATGTACTTAAATTAACGATGACGCGAGCTATCCGAAGATGGAAGCGATTTCGTTTCGATGGATATGTGCCGCTTGAAATTAAGTAATACTCGTACAAGTTCGCGCCTTGCTAGTTGTGTATCTATCGGCTTGGGAACATGAATTTAATGCCAGACCTTCGTGTACAATAGTACCCGCTATCTCAGATGTAATAATCGAACGTAGAGCTGGCGAAATCGCGCGGTTCCCTCGTCCTCAGGCGCGGGAGGCTGCGTCTGACTATCGCGATCTTCCTCCACTCGCTTCATCCGCGTCCTTCTTTATACCCCTTTGCACTACTGAACGCGCGCGATTTCTCCACCCTGACTCTGCGAAAGAACGATGTTCCAAATGGAAACAAACGTCACTAATTTACCAGCAATTTCCTGTTTGATTTACCCGATACGCTCGTCATTGTTCCGAACTGTTCCCAATGGAACACGCGCGATTCTCTGTTTGAATTTAGGTACGATGTTCGCATCGTGATTCATCCCGTGGCACGGCGAATCGATCGAAAGTTAACATCGAGATAGAACCCAGTTGCGAATTCATGCAAATTCCTTGGGAAGTCGCAGGCGGTCGCGCGTGTCCCGCTTTGTCTGCGCCGCGGGGCGAAAATCGGTGCCGGAGATCGGTGGGAATCGGTGTTCAGGAAATTTTGAAACGTACACCGTGTTCCGCGTGCCGTGTTGTTGCACCTTTCTAACTCGTGGCCGCGCGCGGATCGAAATAGCAAAGGTTAAAACATCGTTGCTCGCGCGCACACCCCTGCAACTGCGTAACCTTCATGGCCGATCGACCACGTTTCCCAGTGCGCCATCGCTCGCGTTCTCCACAATCGGGAATTTCGACGCGGATCCGCGTGATCGCGCCGCGGAAACGATTCAAGACGAACGCAACAATAGCCACCCAGATGCATCATCGGCGATTCGTAACGATCGCCTCGACTTTTCACCAACAGTATCGACCATCTCGCGGAAGTTTGCGAACTCCCCTCTCGCGTAACCTTTTGTCTCCCTGGTAGGTACTTTCTTTACACTCTCTCCTCGCGGCTGCACCGTATCCCCTACGAATTGTACTCGCTGACGCAACAAACGGCCGATACCGATCGCGCGGCACAGTAATTAATCGCGTGTTCGTCCGGAACGGAATAATCCCGTTTAACGAGGTAACCGCTTTCTACCGTTCACCCATCGCGCGCGGCTCTCTTTGCATAACCCGAATCGCAAGGTTAAACAATCGATGATTCCGCAGTCAGCAGTCTATCTGCCTGAGAAACGCCTCTAACGCGGCGACCTGAAATTCACTCACGTATCAGCTCGGAGGCTAGTCTACCCTCCTCGAGAGTCTACTTTCACGACGATCCTCTGTCTCGTCTCAGTTAGCGGTCGAATTGGAAGGTGAAGGACCCGCTCGCGAGCATTCGGCGAACCGATCGGCTTCGCCTCGTCTTCCGACGTGTCCTCGCCCCTTAAGTGGAAGGATAGGTTCGCGCAGAAGGTATCGTGGGATCGAGATACGAATACCAAGGAGGTCGAGGTGTCTTTAATAACGTCGAGGATGGATCGTGAGTGGGTGTTCCCAGGTGATCCGCCAGGATGCAGGACTGGCACGAGGGGCGTTCACCGGCTGCATTACGTATTCTTCTGTATCGTTGAAGCCGCGAGTAGCCGGCCCGAGTAAGCTCGATCTCTCAGCCGTCTTTCTCATAAACCTGCGATTAATCACAGTTAAAAGGGTAAGCGGAACGACGCGGCTGCTATCCCACGGCGTATCCAGGCCGTAAAATTTCATTTCGCAAATTCTGCCTTCCGATCGCGTCGCGTACGTCACTGCGAGTCACGTTTCGCGACGTGTTACGTCCACGATCGGCCGTTAATAGGCGTTCTAATTGAATGCTTCGCGCGATTGATACTAGGGACCAGGCTTAATCGGACTGCGTGTCTCTAAAGACGCGCGATCGCACGTTCGACCGGTGGAAGCACTCGAAGTACGGCGAAAGTGCTCGCTACTCCAGCTGGCTGGCCGCTCGGTTACGATCCAGCCTGCACTTTTATCGAGTCGCCGACTTGTTACGAAAGCCCGCTTGTCTAATTCCGACGAATTCGTATTACGTTGCTCGACGAGCGTTCCACGCGCGACAAAGCGTTGCTGCTCGCTCGAGGAATTACGAATCCCTCGAATCGATCGCGAGCTCTTCTCGGCAGATGCATCTTTACGCGTTCAAAGCCGTACGACTGGACAAGACACCGTTACCCGATTACATCGACGCACTAGGACGAGGGTCTAGTAACACCGATTCACTTGACCAAGAAGTCCGCGGCCTTGTAAACTCTCTTTCACCCAGGATCCTCGCCTTGTAGTCGGCTCGAGAGCCAAGGGAATCCCCCTCGATCTGGCTAGAAAACGGTTTCCATGTACGCGATGGCATAACCGTGCGAGGTCGCCGCTTCTTCGCGCCACGACTTCGCTTGCGTATCGGAATCTGTTAACACCTGCACGATCGTCAGGCAAATGGCACGCCATTCGTTGCCTCGCGAGTTTCTCTCGAAATTTTCCTCCCCATGAAAAGGACACGTGGACGAAATTCGCTCGTAAACGAAAAAACGTGGGCGTTACGAAAGCGAGGCATCGTTTCAGGATCGTACAATGCCACCGTATTGCTTTCGAGAGAGAAATTCCTCAGGAAAGTTTTCTTTCGCGTAACATTGTAAACTGGTCCACGTGGGAGATAGAAACCGGGTCGTGGCGGTCTTCTCGATCGTCATGTATCATCTCGCGATCTCATGGCTGGCAGATC
The DNA here is from genome assembly GCF_050948175.1 of Xylocopa sonorina. Classification (NCBI taxonomy): domain Eukaryota; kingdom Metazoa; phylum Arthropoda; class Insecta; order Hymenoptera; family Apidae; genus Xylocopa; species Xylocopa sonorina. Next base: position 13,165,763 of record NC_135198.1, read on the forward strand.
GCAATTTTAATTGCGCCTCGCTAACAATATTCGCGGTTAATCGTCGACGCGCGTTCGATCACACGACAATTATCGACGTTAACCGGCAGAATGTTTCCACCTTTCACTCGTCCTCCCAGCAACCGCGAAACTTTTCATTCTCGCCTAAACCAGGCATACGGCTAGACGAACGATTGCGCAAACCGGCGTATGCATCATCCGATTATTAGCATACGCAACGTCCACGTAGAACGGAGATACAGCGCGATGCGCATCTTTCTTCGTGGCTGCTCGCTAGGCAGCTGCTTCTTCTTCTTCTTCTTATTCTCGAGGTCGTTCCTCGCCGTTTAATAACGAGTAAGGTCGACGGATGTTTCACCGAATCCGGCGGTTCCACCTCGTTACCGTTGCCCAATCGTTTGATCCTTATCCTCCGTATCCTTCCTAGATAAACGGATCTCTCCGTCCTCGAGGTACGACTGCGTAATTCGCGACGAAAGAAATCGCAAGACAAACGGCGTGCACGTTCGCTGGGAAACATGGTACGCTCCTCGATCGCATTGTGATTTAGCGGCGATCATTAGGATCTTCTTGGGCATCGAGCCTCCTATTCGAGTGGATAAAGAGCAGGGTGCAACGGATTACGGTAGCCGGTGGCGGTTACGAGTCGATGCTCGAGTTAAGGTCGAGGAATCGGTTCCCGTGGTCACGCGAGGAACGCCAGAAACCGTTGTATACGGGGAACAGACGTTCGTCGGACTTCTCGATGCCCGTGGGTACCGTGAGTATCCATGAAACCGACGCGGAAACGATCCTGTCGTTAATTTACCGCGCGCCAAGCGGTATGATCCTTTCGCTGTTAGAGCAATGTGTGTCGATCGAGAGAGACACGCGTTCGTTCGCAGGCTCCTGTCCTCTTTCAACGTTACTACCTCGACTCCAGTCGGAAGTGTATCAAATGAGCCGTATAAATTGGCAGGAGTTACGAGTTCGCTAGGAAGCCGACGTTCGTAACGCCCCGTTTTTCGCAACGCTCGATCCTGCGAAATCTCGCGTTCTGATTCAGCTAAGAACCGCGAGAAACTCGTCGAAATTAACAGCGCAGACTGTTCGTTGCGCGATCCCCGTAGCTGGCAATGAAACTGGGAACAAATCACGCCGGGAATCGCGGTAATTCGTGTTCTCCGTGTTCGAACGGCTCGTCGACGGTCGAGCTCTCCTTTTCCACAGGCTGTTCGCTCGATCCGCGAGCTACCCTTTTTGCTCGAGTACACGAGGATCGCCGTTACGAAACTCCGCCCGTTACACCGAATAATCTGAGCTGTCCGAGTCGCGAGGAGACTGTGCCGGGAAGAGAAATCCGCGGGCACTTTGGCGTTGATCGGTGGGACCAATAACAGCGTGGCTGATAGGGTATGTAAGGCCTGAAATCGATGCAGGCGGTCTCGCTTCCGCGTAGAAATCGTTAACCGTGCACGCCCTATTTTATTAATTGCCTTCACTTCGTACGAGTTACCGCTCGTTCTTCCTGACTTAATTTACGATCGAGCTTAAACTCCCCCTACATTAATGGTACAAGTCGAGATTGCTTGGACGACTTCCAGCGCGCCAAGGAATTCGCGTCTGAACGATTCCATCGATTTCAAGGTCCACGTTCGTTCGAGAGAGCCGGGACCAAAAGAAATCCATGGATCGTAGAAAGTGAAACAGGATTCGTTCCCTGTGGGCTTGGTGACAAAAAAAGCCTGCTGTTACGTACTCCAGATCTATAATAATTGCACGCTTCTCCATTGCGTAATTGAACGCGTGACCGGTCCCAAATGAAACCGGATCGGTCGTAACCGCGACTCCTCAGTTAACGCGATCATCCGGCGGTCCCCACGGATTCTCGCTAGAAAGCAATCAAATTATTCCAGGATTGCGCTCCGAATCGCTGGCACGGAATACAGGAAGGCCTGCACGCGCGCGCGCGATGAAAACTTTCGAGCCACCTCGAGTATTGAGGAGAAGAGTATTACGCGAATTAGAAAACGTTTCGATGATTCCAGCAGCGAACGACGAAAATGGTTGGAATTTAAATTTTGGACAACGAGCGATCTTGTAATCTTGCTCGTGGCTGACCGTTTCCTTGGAGGGTCAACTGGACTAGGTTTTATGATACGTTACGTGGTGCACCAGTTTCCCAAGCGAGCGTGATTCAGAAACGTTCTAATTACCGTTTCACGCGGTATGAAATTGCGAATAAAAGCTATTTAATTTGTTGTAATTTCACGGACCTTTATTAGACATGGGAAAACCTGGGAACGCAATACTTCAAGAGCGCAGTATCGCGTCCCATGCAACTATCTTCGCGAAAGAGGGAACAATGTGCCCCGTCGCATCGAATCGCAGCAGAATCGGAACGATAAACAGCGGGTACCGGAAGCGTTCCATCCTCCTCGCTGAGGCGACGGAAGCGAACGTCAGAAATCGATGCTCTGAGCGAATTTTCGCGCAATATGTTAAACATAGCGGCAAGGTGGACACACGGTAACCGCGAACATGCACGCGCCTTAAACTGTTTAAACTGTCCGATATTATGCAAGCCGTGTTCCAGTTTTAAAGCCCCGCTTCGGTATTCCAACTCACTTTCACTCATTCACTCGCCAGCTCTTTTATCCTCTTTTACCCTCTCTTTTCCCTGCCTCCCTCTGTCCCTCTCTTTCTCTCTCTCTCTCTCTCTCTCTCTCTCTCCCTGGTTCTCTCGTTGCCATTCGCATGACTTTCACTTCTCTTAGCTTCGTAAGTCGTACCTTTTCCTCGCCCCGCGTGTTTCGCTGCAAACTTCCACCTGGAACGCCTTAGAAAACAACGGTCCCATGATTTATGGAGTACCTACGAGACGCTCGCTGCCGCGGACGTGGTTCCCGCGACCGATGCAGGAAAATCGCTTCCCATTTCGAGAGGCTTTGCATTAATTCGCTCGCGGACACCGTGGCTCGAGGTTTCGGTGCGGACGTTTCAGAGCGGAGACCGTGTCCCGTTGAAAGCGGCCCGTTAAACGCGTGATTTATAGAGTGTAATGGGTTGGGAAGCGAGCGGAGGGAAATTGGCCGCGGCTCTCGAGTCTCGATGAATTCGCAACAACTCCGGCGACGGGAAACGTTTTCCCGGGTTTACGTTTCGAGAACGCGTTCGCCTCGGTTCGCACGCAGCAACTGTTACGCGATCCCAGCAGCGGACCCAGCAACGTATGATTTTCAACGAAAGATGTTATTAGGTTGTCGCTACGATGTTTGCCCTGCACGAGCAATTACGGGACCGTGTCAGCGTCTAATTGAAAACGCAGCTCCCGTGGATCTCGCAACAGTCCCTTCATCTTTCCGTGTATAATCGATCGGCTTCTTTTGAACGCGTGGAAATTCTAATTAAGCTCCGCGAACAGGCCATAATTAAAGAATTTATGGACTCTCGAGATCGTTACGGGTAACAATCCGGCGCCATACATGGTCGAGGATCGTTAGACGAATTTGCGGTAATAACGGTACCCAGAACCGATCTCGTTCTTATATTTCGGTGATTATCGCCTCGGCTGCGAACGGGTAGACGCGTTCCGCGAAACCTCCCGTGATTGCGAGTTCTTACCATTTTACGAGCCCCGTTTAGAGCCGTTTAGCTCGCCGTTCCTATTGGTTTTGCACCAGCGATCGTTTCGCCGTTTCCAAATTGCGCTCGAACGACCGAGAAGGTTCTGATTATGCAAATTCTGTTACGTAAACCGGCACTGCTGACCGGTGGTGCTAATCGCGCGCAAATGAACGACCATTGATTCGAATTTAAGACCCGGCTACAGTGGCAACGATCCACTCGTTACCCTGTCCTTCGAACAAATTGGCATCGCTAATACCATTGGTCCCGGATCGTACGCTTCACGACCTAGGAATTTTGAGCTTGAACCAGCGGAAACGGTGGACGACGAGGCGACCGTTTAGCGAATCGAACGACCTCGCTTCACGGTCCAAAAGCGACGACCAAATAGCTGAGTTCGTCTCGTCTGCGACGAGATCGCGTCGTCAGTCAGGTAATACGGCTCTCACGTTTCCGCAACATTCAATAAGGCTGAACGGTGTTACTTTACATCGTACGGCCGGTGCCATGTGAAAATTCAGCGAGTATCTCTCTCGCGATAAGATACCCGCCGAAAACCGCAGCGCTTGCGAAACTCGCATCGGCTGTTCGACGAGTTCTGCCATTTTTCATCCGGTTGACCCGCGCGCGGGAACTGGTTCGCACCGGCGAACGATTCGAACGATTTCGGGAAATGGGGCCGCGGCGGCGAAAAACTCGAGACGCGTCTGAGAGGAAGGTGGGCCCCGTGGCTCGTTTGACATTTAAATCCTCCGCGCCCACCGCGCGCCAACGTTCACGGGGACGCGTATTATTCGCCTTTCTAGAACGGCTGAAACTTTTCTCGTCATCGGCCGTGGCGATCGATCGCGTTAGCGTTTACGCGAACGCGGTGCAAAATGTCAGAGTCGCGAGAGATCGGACAGGGATCTTATTATCGCGGCAGGGGGAACGAGGATTCCCAACGCGAAATCGATTACTCGCCGGCAGTGAGGCTCTCGTCGTCGCGATGGAATTCGCAGCTGCAATCTGCGCTAAAGTAACAGTACACCGAGAGAGATACCGGTAAAGATCGGATCGTCCGTGGATCGTCCTCGAAGAAAGGCGCAGTCGAATAGTCACGTCTCGAGATAAGAATCGCGACGATCGAGAGGAAGAGGAGAATTTTAGGATCAGCCAATGGGAGAGGAGAGAGAAGGACGTCGACCTTGCCCCGGTGGCAAGGTCGCTGGCAACCTGCCGGAAGGCCGGTCGAGAGAACGGTACCAGGATGTCTGCCGGATGCTCGTTTTTGTCGCCCCTCCGTGTGATACACATTAGCCTCAAGGTCGTCCGCGTCCCGCTCTCCCGGTTTCTCCCTTTCTTCGATTTCGATTTTCCCGGCGACCTTCGCCGCGACTAATCGATACTTTCAATGACACCAGGAAGAGCGAGCAGCCGTCGAGGCACGCGAGGACGCGCGTTGCCCTCGCGACGCGCGATAAAGTAATCCTCTACCGAGCTCGCTAATCCATTCGTGATTAGCAATAACGATGATCGTTATTAACAGCGTGGCGTAATGGAATTTGCGCAACGGTCCGCGTTGCGAAACGCGCGGCCGCGATTCGGCGAGACGAGGTTTGTTTAAACGCAGTTACAGAGGCAACACCGCCACTAGGGTGGAAACGATTGCACTTATTCGCTCCTCTATTTGCCAAGGGCTGACGCGTTTAGATCGCTAATAGAAAGCGTATACGCCAATTATGAAGCGGACCAGTCGTTTTTGCGCCGACGATTCGAGAAAATTTCCGACGAGCATACGTTGGACTGTTGCGATCTGCGATTGCAATATTGAAACTGTTCAGATCGCGAGCGATTCCCGTTGAAAAATGCTGCGGAACAATAAGAGCGTGCTAACCTTACGAAAAAAGATCGGACACCCGATCCGTGGCTCGATCGACCGGTCTTGATCCAATTAGACGCATTCTCGGCGATCGAACACGCGTTTATTACGCGAGCCTCTCCTTCCTGGCTGTTCCGATATAATCGTCGTTTCCAATCACGATTACTCGATCCATCGTCTCGGATGCTTCCTAATGACAATTACGCAATCGCTTTGTTATTTTTTCGCCGTTCATAGGGGGGCAAAGAAACGCGTCACGAGTTGGCCGTTTCATGCGGTTTCACCGCGCCTTTTTAGCTCCATCGAGCGCAAAAACACCGACCCAGAAATGCCTTCGATGCGCGTGGTTTCTATCGCTTTCGACTGGCGATCGAACAAAAATTGGTAAATAAACAGGGACGGCAACCGAAACTCTCGACTGTTTACTCGTTTATTGGCTCCTCCAATCTATCGGAAATTTGGTACGCGGCCAATCGCTCGCTCGACGAACGAAACTCGCCTCCTCGTCAACGTCGACAACGCGGAGAAAGATTTGCATACCAGCCAGCCAGCCGTGGCGTTATTCTACGGACACGTATTCTCACGTCGGGAGTACCGGCGAGAGGAATGGCGTAAGTCACGTTTCCAACAAATCAATTCGTCGTCCCACCGGTGGCGCGGTCCCACGATGAAATTGTGCCGGAAAGCTTTAGTGGGATAATCGAATCCACCGGCGGGCGAAACAATGGTGGAACGTAGAAACCGTTTTCAACGATGCCACGCTATTTAACCGGTAACGAAATGGCACCGCAACCATCGCCAAACGCGACGCATCTCGTTCGTCCCGTCGTCCACGGACGTGTACGCGCGTCCGTCGTGGCGAACGGAACCGCGGCGCGTCGATTACGAAAATTTGGCGCCACGTTTCCGGCACCCCTTTCCCTCCCACCGCCTCCACGTCCCCTGGCGCCATTTCGACGCTACTCTAAATTTACGAATATCTGCATGGTCGCTCGTGTGCGCGTGCAAGGTCGACCAAAAATCCGGTTACTTGCACTCTTCGTTACGCAATGCCGTCGGTTCGTGCACTCCGTTCACGCTCACAGAGAACGAAACTCTGTATGCAACTGGTATAACGCAAAACAGTATCGAACATTCGCGGACGGTATCTTTGCTGTCTGATCTCTTTTTATCAAACCATTTCTAAGTTCAAACGACCCTAAGTTCGGAGGATCTTTTCAAGTATGATGCGATGCATAGTGAATACATGGATATGAATTGCACGCAGGATGCCAAAGGACCGTCCCGAGAAGCGCCAGAGCGAGCAGAAACGAGGCAGCGTTGGAGTTCGAGTGCCCTGAAGAGTTCGGCTATTATCCCCATCCGCGCGACTGCACCCAGTACTATGTCTGCGTGTTCGGTGGTGCCCTGCTCGAGTCCTGCACCGGGGGATTGATGTACAGGTGAGCCCACTCGAGATACAGATACTTCTCTCCCTCTCTCTCGAAGAAATTATTATGTGAACGTAAAAAAAAAAAGAAAAATAGGAAGTAGCAATGAACTGGTTCTTTGTGCGATATAGCGTGAGAAAATTTACTTTGCCTCCGTTTCGCAACGCAGCCTGTTCTTGTGTACACGGGCTTAACACCTATGAAAAACCCCGGCGCATATTACGGGTTTCTTGTGCTCGCGTTCCTTCGTTTCGGCGAATGCATCACATACCTTTCCCATTCATGTCGAATGAATGAGTTCCTTTTTTTTTTTTTTATTAATACCGAACCGCGCGTTAATCGTTCATTACCAACTACCATTTTCTTTCGCGAACCCGATGCGGTAACACCGGTTGAACCGTGGACCCGCGATAATCGCTAACGCGAAACGGTTCCGCAAACAGCCGGATAATTGATCGAGGAGACTCGTACACGTGTAAAGAGGCGAACGATACCCCCCCTGCGTTCGATCGACTAATACGGGCAGAAATTAGCGCGCCGTGATGGATCGAAACGCGAGCGGATAACAGGCGTCGGATCGAAAGGCGAAAACCCACGGTATTGTCGTCCGGATATAGACAAGCCTAATGGATGTGACTCTCCAGTATTCCCAGGGCCTGCGCGTGTCGCAACGATCCGCGGAGATTTCTACTTCTTTTGCCCGGTCCCAAGGCCCGAACGAAATTCTTTACGAGCCTCGAGTTCGTCCATCGACAGACTACGCAACTCCAGGGATCGGAAGCTTTCGATAGCACCGCGTGGACGACGCCTGTATCGAGCCACGCGAAACCATCGCGATGCCGGATAAATGGGTTCCGTTCGCGGGATGGTTTACGCGTGACGCGAAGCGGACTGTCCGATGAAACCTGTTTCGCCAGCGGGGAAAACCACCTCGAAACTCCGAATGGTATTCCCTGGTGGGCGAGTGTGATGCCTGTTGTAAAAGTTTGTCATCCCGTCGCGAGATTTATCCGTAGATCGGGTGAACAACCTTTTCTACGCTCGTTAGTCCTTGTCTGTAGGTGGTGGAGGCCTCGAAACGGTTACTTCGAGATTTAGATTTAGATTTCGGGTTTTATTAACCGGCCATCTGTGTTACCCACGTTGTGAATGTTAATCGCGATACCAAGGATAGCGGGGTTTCCTCCTTTCGGTGTACGCGGGGATAGAAATAACTCAATCGGACGCGATTACGAGCCCAGTATACTTTTGATCTGGATTTACGAGGTAAAAGGGGGTCGTAGCTGTGTACGCATAACCCTGGAAAAAGTCAGGCTGCCACACCTCTCTCGATACGATGGTGCGTGCAAACGAGTCCGCTATAAAACCGGCCTGCCTGCCCTGAGATACGTCGTGTCCAATTAAGGACGCTCGTACGTTCACCTGAAACGGAATTCCATTTCCAAAATCATTTCTCATTTTTCGACGATCCTCGAAATCGCATTCTTCGAGGAGACTCGAAGCAACGAGTGAACGATGAATAGCTGATATCGAGAGAATACTTGTTGCTTTCTGTTGAACAGTCACGAGTTACAGACATGCGATTGGCCACGTAACGTAGGATGCCCCGAAGGCGGATCTCCCAGTAAGGAAACCGAAGAGGATCCGCTGTTGGAAAGGTGAGTTTTCAAAGGTATTACGTGTCACGCGTAACTGCCGTACACGCGAGTTACGCTCGTTAATCCATCGCGCATTAATCCTTCGGTGGCAAGCTGTGTAGTAATTTAATTTCCTGCGACACATACGAGCGGGTTGGCTGAGAACTCGCGCGGTTCTCACAGTCGGCCCGAGCCGATTCGAACGGCCTTCGGGTGGCAAAGATCTGTAACGCCGGACGTCCGTCGATTGCGCAATAATTCGGCTCCGATGGCGATTGCGAAACGACCAATCGTTCGTGCACGAACTTCGCTCGCGTTTATCGCCAGCGGGAGAAAAAAGGACGAAAAAAAAAGAAACAACCGAGCGAGAGTTGGGGCAAGAAAGAAACGGGAGCGTATCGAAACGATCGGATAGTATTTTTTTCATCTCTCACGCGAGAGGAACAGCACCCACGGAAAATCGAAGTCGGTGACGTCAAGAGTCGGTCGATAAACACGCTCGACCCCGATCGAATCCATTACGATTTCCTCTGCCTTTCTGCTTAAAAATCGCGAATGATCGCTATTCTCCGCCGGCTCGATTGCCACACGCGACGTTTTTCCCTCGCTCCGCCGCCACTTTCCTTCCTCCGTCACGGTAGATCGCGATCGAAACAGCCGTCGAAACGTTCATTTCTCAGCGTCCGTCGCCCGACAGGATTAGGCGAATTTGTTGTATAACCGCGTGGTAGCCGACAATGAAAGACCTGCCTCCCACTCTCCTCGTTGTTTCTCGTTGAGAACAGCTGGAACTCGCGTAGTCGGCCGCGATTCCCCTTTATGCAAGTAAAAGTTGGGCAACGAGAGCGGTCGCCGGTCGCTCGTTAACGCTCGTATTGTACGCGAGTAATCGGGGAAAGAAATGGTCCCAGAACCGCGGCGCACCGGTTCTTTCCGTCTGGACGCGTCCACCCCGTCGTCCTTGCCATTCTCAGTAACGTGTTTTCGGTTCGTAAACTGGTTCGACAGCCGATCGAAACTTTTACTTTGACCAACTTTCCTTCGTTCTAAACCACAACTGTTTAACATCCGACTTGGGAACCACACGCAGATCGGCGAAGATCGAGAGCCTTCAGGAGCAACAGCAACAGCAACAACAGCAGCAACGGTCGCAACAGCAGATACGAGAGCAACAGCAGATACGAGAGCAACCGCAGCAACAGCACCGACGCGAGCAACAACCGCAGCAACGTCCCGTTCAGAGGCAACCGATCTCAGCCACGACCACGCCGACGCCCGTGCCGCAGATCACCGAGAAGCAGATCAGACAGAGACAGCAAAGCAGGAACTATCACGAGGAAGAGTACGAGCCAGCCACGGAAGTGGAGAGCGATAGACAGCAACGAGTGTACAGGGGACAACCGTCGACGATCGGACAGGTGCAGCGGGATAGGGACGGTCTGAGGAGGAATGTGATTTCGGTGAGCGAATGGTTTCTAATTTGGGCTACATCGGTTTGCAGTTTGTCTCGATCAAGTCTTGACAGGACGCGCTGATTAGACACAGACACAGGCCAGTCGTTCTAGCCTCTGTGATCTCTTCCTGACTCGATGACTCGCTTTTGCGCGAGCTTCTCTGCCTTATTTTTGGTCCCCGAATCCATCTGTACGTCACGTAGGAAATATAAATTGCAACACGCGAGTAATTCGTCGGAGCGTTACCGCGGAGGCGCCAAGTCGATTAACTCGCCGGGACAGAGATAGATTTCGACTACGAATGAGAAACGAGCCTGGCGGGGAATTAATTTCTGAATTATCCCATCCCGCAGGAAAGAGAGAAGGAGAGCCTCGTGAGCACGCGCGCCCAAACGGAAGCCCATTACAGGTACGTAAAAATCGGCTTTGAAATCGGACCGGCCCTGCCCCGCCGTGGCGCGCGCCACGACCTTTTTACTCGATTTCTCTTTCGCCGTGGGCCCCGTCGGTTCTCCCGGTGGCTGCTTCGACTTTACGTAACGCCGATCTCGGCATTTTCCTTTTTTCTTTCTCTCTCTCTCTTTTCTCTCCGGCTTTACGAGCGCCGATTACACCGCGCGATAAACCCTCCCCCCGTTGATAAAGACCAGAGTGGCCTGTTTAACTTTTGTCCAACGTGAACGCAGAACGCAAGTGCCGTCCTCCGAATCGCCGAGGGTCGCGAAGATCCTCGCGTCCACGGTTGCACCGGTGATCTCCAAATCGTACTACAACGATCCGGATCAGAGTTATCCGTATTACACCATCTACGACGACGACGTGTCCATTTACAAGGACGATGGTAAGCGATCTCACGTAAGATTAAGGGGATTCCCTTCGAAATCTGACCGATTCGTCGGTTGGTTGCATCGACGAATAATCGGTACCGTTTCTCGGCTAGACTACAACCAATACACCGTGAACCAATCGGTGCCCGTTCAACCGAGCGTCAAGATCAGCGAGGTGAACACGCGGCAGTATCAGAAGCCGAAGAAGGTCGCGGTGAACGAAGCGGACAAGTACAACCTGAATCAGGACGTCACGGTGCAGGACTACGATATCTACGAGAATCAGGTAACGTGGAAAGTGTTTTTTTGCCCGGTCGGTTTAGAAAGGATCACGACGCGAATCACAATTTCTGTCGTTTTTCTGTTTCGCGCGGCGACCGTGCAGGCTCAGCTGAACAAGAACAAGTTCCGCATCAACGAGGGCCAATCGTACAGGTGAGAAGCTTTTTTGTCAACTGGAAGCGGATCCTCCTCGGATGCCTCGTCCCAACCTTCGAGTGTGAAGTCTCGCGTGAAGCGGACAAAGAAATTACCGTTCGAATCGCTCGAACTCTCACCTTCTCGCGTCTTCCGTCGACTCGTCTCTCCGCGCTATTCCTGTAAATTACGTTTCTCAGAAACGGAAAATGACGTCGACGCATCCTTGCGCTATCCGCGGGGATCCCTCGTCGACTGAGAATCGTTGCTGCTCACGCGAACAGGCCAGCTTATCGATCTAATCGGTGGTAAAAATAGTCGCTCGTAGAAGCGAGACGCGTGACTCGCTGGATACTCGTTCGGTTGGTTTCCGAACGGTGACCCGCCGCTGCAAAACACTCCGAATAGAGCGTGGAAGGTTCGCAGCCTGTCTCTACTTGGCAGTATGTACAACAGGATCCGAGTTTCCAATTATAACAGCTTTCTTCCAATTTAAATGACTCGAGCTGAACGCGGAGAGGCGAGACACCGTGAAATCTCGCGCGCGCGACTCATTCCTTAATAATAATAATGAAAAATTGGATAAACGATCAGACCAGGAAGCGGTTTCCGCGGTCTTTCACCGCGGAGAGCGTTGATGAGGATCACGAGGAAGATCACCGCTCGGTTTCTCGGCAATTTGAGCTAATTAAAGATCGCGTGTGCGCAGACCGAACGTGCTCAGCCACCCTGTCGTCCACGTGACGACTCCAAACGCCATCGTGGACACGTTTGTACCACTGACGACTACCACGCAGTCTCCGACCACCACCAGCAGACCTTACACGGTCAATCCACCCAGGTACGTTCTCCAGCTCTCATCGACTACTATCGTCGTCGAAAGCTTTTCTTTTTTTCTTTTTCTCTTCAAATTACGCAACCAAAAAGGGTTGCCGCGTCGATTAGATGTATTTCAGCGCATCGATCGCGACATCGCTTCACGCTCTCTTCCGTTCGCGTGGACAAACACGATTTCTCCGCCCCTTTGTGCGACCGCGGCCTGGAAATTCACCAGTGTTTACCCAGCGGGCGGCTTTTTCAGCGTCTGCGATCGGGAATCGTTCCGCGCTGTTGCTCGTCGCGAATTTCAGCCGCGAAAGGATTAAACGCGCATTCTGATCGAGTGCCAACGCGCACGCGTTCACTTTTATCGTGTACTCGCGTGCAACCGCTCGTGAAAGTGGTAGCAGAACGAACAACTGTACGCTGGAGCGAAGACACCGAGTAATATAAATAATAGACGTTTAAAAATTTCTCGTTGGAACGACACCCAGCCGATCGAAGCGGTCTAATTGCAAACTTGATCGAACGCGCGACCACGAGTAACGCGAGTTTTGTCGAACGCAGAGTCCACGATGTCTCTCGATTCGCCTTTGTCAGAACCGATCCCATCGAACTTCCACGCGGAGACCAAAAGAACGGCCTTGCATCGTCTCCGTCGACCAAGACCCGATTTCGCTGGTCTCTGTGTTCCGCAAAACGAATCACCAGCTTTCTCTCCCGGCTGTCGGGCATTTTCCTTTTGTACGCGACCGGAAGCGACGTCGATTTTTCAATTTTTCTCGTCCACCTCCTCTTTGAGCGATCCACTTAGATTTCTATCACGCCATCGCCTAATCTACAATCCCCGTCTGTGCTTTTCTTTCAGCCGAGGGCGTCCGCAAACGGTGAATCGTGGCACAGCACCGCCGTAAGTCGAAATTTCATCTTACAACTCGTATTCTTCCTACCTGTTTGGAGAAACTAGCGCGTACGCTGTCTGACGCGAGACGACACCTCGAGATGCCAATCTCCGATGACATAATCGAGATCCACCGTTGGAATCGGTTTTTAATCGGCGCAGCGAAAGGATCGGTCATCCGACCCGGTGGACTGGCTAACTTCTAGCCCAAGTTGTTGTCGTCTCTTGGCTGCGTCAAGGTGAACGAACGTAGGCCACCTCGAATTAACGCGGCTAGAAAGTTAATTGCGTGCAAGCTGCGGGCAGCTGTCGCGCTATTAAAGTTACTAAACGATCGCCCGGCTCTACCGAACACCGGCAGCGAAATCAGGCCTTAACCGATTCCGTGGATCACGATCATTGCCGTTTAGTAGCCAGAGGTGAAATCACGTTACGCGACAGGAAACAATCGCCTAGTTTCTACAGAACATCGGAACGCGGCTTTTTTTTTTTTTATTTATTCCCCACCCTCTCTCTCTCTCTGTCCCTCTCTCTCGTTTTTGTTCGACGATCGATGCCGTGAAAAGTGGGTGATTCGCGATTACAGGCGATCACGGCCAACCTTGAAGCCGTCCACGGAGATCGTGTCGAAAGCGCAGGAGTTCGTCGACATCTACAGGCATCCTCCGACAAGGCCGTTGCCGATTTATCCGACCCCGCAGGTCGACAAGCCGGCGGCCAAGTGTCGCAAAGACGTCTGCTTGCTTCCTGATTGTAGCTGCGGCGGCGCGGACATTCCAGGTAAGCGTGGCGGCGCGCAAATTGCTTCCCGTTCGATTCGACGGGCCTGGATATATGAACGCGTGCAGGAAACGACAAGGGCGGCGGGTCTCGCGCGCGTATAAAACTCGAATAAACATCGAGAAACGATCCGACGTGGGCAGCGAGTGTGATGCAAGAGCGGTCGAGCACGCCGCGAATGTTAAGTTTAGCCGATCGGTTTTAGCAGCCACCGTGACTTTCTCCGATTCTAACGTTACACATAACCGTTCTCCGCTCGAAAGTGAAACAGATCCGCTTTGCCGCTCGGAATTTCGCACGTGCGCCTACCACGAAGGTTGCTCGAAATCGAAAGCACCCGCGTGACAAACATACCAACGACACGGCTAGACGAATTTCAAATACTCGCTCCCTACCTGTCGATCCACCGAAATCGACACGAGGATGAAAGGAGAGAAAGACGAATACGCGCGCGGTCGAGTCACGGTAATGATATTTCGCCGCCTAGGTACGCGTCTAGAAAGGATTGTGCAACCTCGCATACCTCGCATAAATCATCCGGAAGAATCTGCCGGAGTCGGGTGTCCCTGGCTCTGTCGCGTTTTTAATTAAGCAATGGATCAACCACCGCGCTTCGAGAGATCCCCCTTTTCGATAAGTCTCGCGTGCGCTTAAGAATTCCACGCGCGAAGACCTCCGCGACGCACGAGGACAACGGTTCTCGATCCTCTTTTTCCGAGTGAATTGAAATCGTTCCGTATCCAGGTGGGATCCCGGTCGAACAGGCGCCGCAGATCGTTCTGCTGACGTTCGACGACGCCGTGAACGATCTAAACAAACCGTTGTACACCGAGCTGTTCGAAAACGGCCGTAAGAATCCGAACGGGTGCCCGATCACGGCCACGTTCTATGTCTCGCACGAGTGGACCGATTATAGCCAGGTGCAAAACCTTTACGCGGATGGCCACGAAATGGCATCGCACACCGTCTCGTAAGTTGAACGGGTGGCAAATCAAAGGAACAGCAGCCGCAGAGCTTTCTCTCTCGCTACCCCTGTCCGCATCTCGGGATATCAACGGTTCTTGTTACGAATGTCGCACGTTACACGCTAATTCGTCGCTCGCGCAATACATCCAACGTCCATCGAACGTCCATCGCCTTGGTGCCTCTCTTCGACTAACTTCCGTTCTCCGTCGCGCGCGAGGTAACCGCCGTGAACCACCAGGACGCCTCGTTCTCCCTCGACGATCCTCTTCGTTTCCGCGATTACCCGGACGATAACGCTGGGACAAAACCGATATCCTCTGCGAACGCGAGGCTAATCTGAAAGTAAGATTCCGCCAAGCCTGAGGGAAGCGACAGGAAAGTAAAGGTGTCGATGGTATCGGTATCGCGTTGCGTGTTGTACGTCCCGGCCTCGTTGGAAGAAGACGAGCCGTTTCATTGATGTGCTTTTAAAGCGTCTATTAGTTCGTCCACGGGGCCGTGTTTCCGTAACAAATTGCTCCGGTTCTCCGCTCTCGGCTCCCGCGTTTTACTCGGTAATTAAGAGGATCGTCCGGGATCGCGATGAAACGTATACTACGCGGTGCACGGCTGGTGAAACGGACGCGATCTGAGATGAACGTTGACACGGGTCGCGAAACAGTTTCACCAGCTGCGTGCCGCACCTGTGCCGTGTATACTAATGACGCGTGCTAACCGCAACTTTTCTTTCTTTTCTCTCTCTCTCTCTCTCTTCACTCATTCTCTCTCTCTGTCTCTCTCTCTCTCTCTTTCTCTCACTCACTTCACGTTCGCATCACTCGATCATTCCTCGCATTCCCATCACGCAACGGACACTCGAACCTCGATCGGCAACACTCTCGTCGACGTACACGTTCACACGTACCACACACGACGACACACGTACCCCTTCGATCCCTCGCCCTCTCCGATCCGGAACAACGAACCCTGAAACAGGTGACTACCTTCCGGAGGAGATACCGCAAATCGTCCTCCTGACGTTCGACGATTCCGTGAACGACCTGAACAAGGGTCTCTACACCGACCTCTTCGAGAAGGGACGAAAGAACCCGAACGGATGTCCCATCACGGCCACCTTCTACGTCTCCCACGAGTGGACAGACTACAGCCAGGTTCAGAATCTCTATGCCGCTGGCCACGAGATCGCCTCCCACACGGTTTCGTAAGTACCAACAGAGAACACCTACGAAGAGATTATCACCAGGTATTCCTCTTGGTACGGAGAAGAAACGGTTCGTTCTGATCTGATTCGCGAGATAACGTTTCCGCTGTTGATCATTTAATCACGTATCCATTACCATTGAGCGATCGCGATGCTTTCAATTACCGGCAATCACAGCCGTTCACGCTCTGCCTGTGCACCGATCTCAATTAGCGACTAACGCCAGCTTGATTGCGTGGTTGATTAGATAGAGAGCTACCCAGCCGCTTGTTCGGGCGGAACTTGACTTAAGCTATGGTCTTAGAACGTAATCGTGGGTCAGAGCGCGCGAATCGTCGGTTCTATATAATCACCGATCGTTGCTCGAGTTCTTCAACGATGAAATTTCGCACGATCCGGACCCACGATCTCGTCTGTTTGTCCGACAACACACGATAAACCGACGATTAAATCCTCGATACAGGCACAGTTTCGGTGAGCAGTTCTCTCAGCGGAAATGGGCGCGAGAAGTTGCCGGACAACGCGAAATTCTCTCTGCTTACGGAGGCGTCAAACTGGAGGACGTCAGGGGAATGAGAGCTCCTTTCCTATCGGTAATTTCATAATCGAAAGAAAAAAAAATAGCAGAAGCAACGAGGAAACGATCGAACGCTAATCGAAATCCTCGCGAAAACCATTTCTAATGAAACAGGTCGGCGGAAACAACATGTTCAAAATGCTATGGGATACGAACTTCACGTACGACTCCTCGATGCCGATCTACGAGAACCGACCGCCCAGCTGGCCGTACACCTTGGACTACAAGCTGTTCCACGACTGCATGATTCCTCCGTGCCCCACCAGGTCTTATCCAGGTCTATGGGAGGTCCCTATGGTGATGTGGCAGGACCTGAACGGAGGCAGATGCTCGATGGGAGACGCGTGCAGCAATCCACCGACTGCCGACGGCGTTTACAAGATGCTGATCAAGAACTTCGAGAGACATTACACGACGAATAGGTCGGTTTCGCGTACGGTTAACCGGTCGTCGATCCGTCGACGCGTTATTTCTCGAACGGTAAAGGGAAACGGGATTAATTTCAGGGCGCCGTTCGGACTGTTCTACCACGCCGCCTGGTTCACCCAGCCGCATCACAAGGAGGGTTTCATATCGTTCCTGGACACGATAGTCGCGATGGACGACGTGTGGATCGTGACGAACTGGCAAGCCATTCAGTGGGTCAGGAATCCTACGCCGTTACCATTGATGCACACTTTCGAACCTTTCGGGTGTAACTATCCGGTACGTATATCGTTAAACCACCGTTAAATCGATACCACGTCGCCCTTAAACATTCGAATCCGTTTTAAACGACCGCGCAGGACCGGCCGAAGAAGTGCAACAACCCGAAGGTCTGCAATCTCTGGCACAAGAGCGGCGTGAGGTACATGAAGACCTGTCAGACGTGTCCGGATATCTATCCGTGGACGGGCAAAACCGGGATACGAAGCAGTCGCATCGACAACGACGTCGATGCCCACGAATGAACGGACAGTGGATCGGTGTTCCGTGCGATCGAGGCCCAGCCAGCCTCGAGAATGATGAAGAGCACCGGCGTCCTTGCCTCTCCAGCAGCCACGTACATACCGCGAAACGTATCCAGGCCGAGTACGCCAACGAAATCGACTGTAGGTTGTAGAAACCGACTACGCCCGACATCACCACCACCACCACCACCTTCTCTCCCTTTGCTTCCCGGTTGCGGTGTGCCCTCGACGGCGATCAGGCAAGGAGCGCGTCGTCCGTTCCCGACGACCGCGTGGCATCGTGACCAGCGAAACGAAATCCCAGCCAGGTGGCAACGTGCTACGTGATATCGTATATTATATTAATGTACTCTGGGAGGTTGCAGTGGCGACACGTTGCATTCGAACGATCCGAGGTAACTCGATCGAGACGTATTTAATCGATCGTTAGACTTTTCATTGGCTTTGATCATTCGATTCGGTAGTCGATCGTGGATTGGATATTTATAATTCGTAGAAACGAGTGGCCAAGCTTGCGCGTCGAACCGTGTTTCCATTTCTCGACGCGAAGGAATCAATCAAACGAGGACGAGCATCGTTTCGTTCGATCCCGCGAACGCGATGCGAGAGATTTACCCGTAGGGTCGCTTGGGAAATCGCGAAACTCGATAGTCGAGGCATCGATCGCCTCGCGGTTTTCTTCTTTACCCCTCACCTTCTCCCGCAACATCCTCTCTCTCTCTCTCTCTCTCTCCACCCTTGCCACCCCATTCCTTCTCGTTCAACCCCTTCATCCTTGGCGTACTCGGCTAAATCCGATAGATCAATTAATTAATTAATTAATTACATAAACTATAACATTACCATCGTGGATGTGCAAACGAAAACTGAAATCGTCGGTCGCGAGAGGTTTCCTAAAAAAAAAAAAATGAAAAACGAAAAAATCGACACGGAGGTTCAGCACGCGTGGAGGTCACCGGGAGAGTGTTCACTTTGAAACTAAACGAAGTATCGTGCACACGAGGGGATCGCGTCGTGTATACTTTTTAGAACCTGAAACTGTAATACGCCTTTAATCAATAAATATTTCGCTAC
Source organism: Xylocopa sonorina (assembly GCF_050948175.1). NCBI lineage: Eukaryota > Metazoa > Arthropoda > Insecta > Hymenoptera > Apidae > Xylocopa > Xylocopa sonorina. Next base: position 13,184,263 of record NC_135198.1, read on the forward strand.
AATTCCTAACTCGCCACGCGCCGCTCCGCGTCTCAGCTCATCGCGAGCCAAGGTGAGTGAAACTAGTAATTAGTATCCGGAACTTGGAAAGGAAACAATATGGTGGACCAGGCGCTCAAACTGAACGAGTGGATCTCCTGCCATCGAACACCCTCTCCTCTACCCACGTGTTCGGTCCAATATTGCGCCATGTTGTTATATCCGCTCTCCTCCCAGGTCTGCAACGATTAGCAACGATCAGAACGGGAAAAGATCTTCGAGACGTCGCTTACCCTTTTGTTCTGCTCGATCCAAGCCAGCACCAGCTGGTTGCCCTGGATGGAACTCACTTTATACGACTTTGCGATGTACGCGCGGGACACTGTTCTCCGACCGCGTAATATTTCCATGTAAGATTGCAGCAGAAATAAGAACGGCTTAACGAACGACGCGTGATTAGACGCTTCCTGGAGAAACCTGACGATCGAGTTGGCGTTGCGCACTTGGTCGATAAGATCGTACGACTTTCTGATATTAATCCGACGCTTCAGTATCAACAGATAGCTCTCGAGACCCTGCGCGAGAGGATTGTACGGTTTGCGTGCGGTTATTTATCATTCCCGTTCGTTACTCCTACCTTGACGCAGTTGTAGATCTGCGAGAAGTTGTCGTACGCGATATTTCCCATGTACTCGTCGACGTCTTTTAGATACGTGTCGGTCAGCATAACGTTCCTAAGCGGTGTCGTACGAAAGACAATAAAATGCAAATCGTGGGTGAATCGCGCGTACCAACTCACATTCTCAGCTGCCAGATGAGCAAACAGGTCGTCAGACGCGACAGACTTTCTGGATCGCGTAACACGCAGGTGTCCGATCTGTAAGCTGAAGACGATCGTGCAGAATATTAATCTGGGAGGATTCGTAAGGTATCCTTACAGATAACGTTCTCGTAAAAATCGCGACAGTTCTCGTAAGATTCTAAGACCATCGCTGCGTCCAACATAAATTCCATGCAAAGGGAGTAGTACCACGTGATGGAGGAATAATCGATGTCCTCTTTGGCCAGGTAATACAGTTCGTACAGTAAATCGACTGCCTCGTTCACCCTCTTCGTCCATATCTAAAATAATCCAATTTTTTATTTTATCAAAGAATCCACTCGTACGGTAATGTACAGACAATTGCTTTACCATGATCTCTATCAGAGTCGGTAGAACGGTCAGCTTAATTCTGTTCAAATGCAAACAATTGCATATCTTGCAAATCAAGATCCCAAACTCCACACCTTCGTCCAGCTTCCCCTGCGATATCCTTTCGTACGCGAATAAATTTCAGTCGCACGCGAAGGATCGATAGTATTTCAAATGAAACCTACCTCAGTTCGTACATCGTCTGATAGATCCGCGCCAGTAGAATCATTTCCTCGGGCAGCTTCCAATTCATTTTCCTATCGATAATCCCTAACATCGATCTCTCCAGAGAGCGTATCATACCCCTCTCTCTGAACTTGCGGAAGATCTGCACGGCGGTCAAATAGATTTGTCCTTTCTCCGTGAAACAACCAGAGCCTTCGAACGCGATGCGAACACTCCGCAGCATCGTGAGCAGGGTTACCTTCGTCTCGTCCTGCAACTAAAATGCCATCGAGTTCGAAACCCACGCAAATCGTTTCACAGCAAACGTGCTTCGAACCATCGAGATCATGGCAAGTCGATGCAAGTAGATCGCCAACTCCGTTTTCTCGACGCTCTTCGACCCACTGTCCCGGTACTCTGGGAAGCCTCGCACCTTGTATCGGATCTTCTCGAACACGAGATTGTAGCAGATCGCCTTGCTGCATCGCGGTACCTCGCCTGCCAAGGTCACAGCTTCCGTGTAAAACTTCTTCGCTTGCGAGTAGTTGCCATACGCGACGTAAGCGTCCCCTGAAAGAACAGTCTCGTCCCAAGAAGCGATTTCAACCGAAACGAACTATAAAAATCGTTTACCCGTCAGCACCAAACTTCTCCCCTTGTCAATGACCGCGTCTGGAGTATCGACGATCAACTTCTCCCGCACCTTCAATATACCAATACTAGCAGTCGTAGCAGCGAGGTATTTGGTCGCGTAAAGGGGTTGCCCGGTCTGGATCAAACCTGAACTGTACTCTATCATGAACTTGACTAACGCGTTAATGTCACTGCTGCGCGAGATGTGATGGTGTAGCTTCCAGAAGACGTAATTGATCGTCTTTATACACCTACAGTTCCGATAATCTATGCAGCTGAACTGCTTCAGATGATAAGCCCACGTGTCGTGGATCGCTATATCAGAGGCCCACTTGGTTCTTCTCGCTATGTCGAAGTAGCTTTCTCTGAGCGATGGACTTAAATCAGAGGCAGGTTCTGGAAGAAGAACCGAGTGAGGATACGCGTAATTGGCACGTGGATCGAGGAAACACGTTTCTTTACCATCGCTGTCGCTAAAGATCGGCAGAACGGAGATCCTGCGAATGCTCATACCATCTCGCTTCCTCTCCGCGTCGCTGCTGTCTGGTACGAAGATACTCCGTCGAGGCTCGAATCTGTCGCGTTTCTCGTACATCCTTTGCGTCGTTCGTTTCATCGACTCGTCGCGCTTTTGGACGCAAAGTTCGATTTATTATAGAAACACGCTCGTACGCTCAGTGATCGACGAACCTCCGCGTCTTCTTTCGTGGAGAACGTTAAAAATTTCCCTCCGCCGCATGTGTTACACTTTCGAGCGTCCTTCTTGTAGATATCTATAGCCTTCTTGTGGTAATCGTTCTTCTGCTGCGGAGACAGCACCTCGTAGAAAAGCTTGCGATAAGAAGAGATCGTGAACTCCAGCAGCTTGCAATAGGCGTACGAAGGCAGGGTTCTTTTCGCGAAGATGTCTGCGATATCGAATGCGTTTCCTCTGATCGATCACGATCGAAAGTGAGAACGGATCTTAATCTGAAAGCCTCACTAACAGGACGGTTGACAGGCGCAGGTCACCAAGTGATGCATGTTGCTGAACGTCTTCTTCTCCTTGAACAAGTGGTACACTGTATCGTCAGCGTGGCAGTGCTGCCTCTGCACCATGCCACACTCCAAAATCCTCAATCGTAACATCTCTGCCACTGCTGAAGCGATAGAAGTGACACGATCACATCGCTGAGCGGTTCTACCCCGTATACAACGATCGATACTTTCCTTTCGACGTGTACACCGGCGCAGAGTTGATCATCGCGTTCTCCACCATGCTGCGCAGGAAGATCCTGCCGATGGTTGCCGCGCACTTGATCAAATCTTGCTCGTACGAGTTCATTCTGTTGTAGATGTCGATCCTCAAACCTGATTCGCGTTAGCAAATCGTTCGAATATAGAATTTATTAGAAGAGACAGAAATACGAAATCACCTGTGACGTCGCGATTGATCTCGACGGAAGCACGAGGCTTCTCCACTAGAATGCACACGTTCAAGGTGCTCATCTGGGTCCAATGCAAAGGCGGTGCCACTTCTTCGGGCATCAAGTACGCGGGAATCTTCACCAAAAACGACTGGTCAGGGAAAACGAGATCGTAGAGGGACACTTCTGCCGGTGATACCGTGATAAAGTCCAAAGCTTCGACTTGCAGGATCGACATTAGATACGCTTCGCACCAGCCGATAGAATTCTTGCTACGTTGCTGAAGAATTCTATAGGAGGAATCGTATTATATGTGATAGACACACGGACCATACCTCGATCGAACGAGAAGAATATAAGTTTCTTTACCTTTCGAGCTCCGCAGGGATCCCATCGACGTTCAAAAACTGACACGCGTACGCCGCTATGTAGTTCGAATCTAAACCTTCCAACGTCCTGATCATCAGCCTCTTGTCCTGGCAAATGCTAGCTTCGACCTGACTTAAATTATCCCACGAAACTGGTTCCATCATTGTCATGACTAGAACGACGTTGTGGTTGTTGAGAACGGAGGACAGAAACTGCCAGGAGAGTAGGTCCATGTGTTGCACGTCGTCCAAGATGATGCACACACGTCCAATCACCTAAACCGCGATAGAATAATAGTTTCAGATCGTTTCGAATTATAGCATTGCGAACCTTGTTCAATATCTCTTCGAAGATCTCGATGGTCTTCTCGTGGCGCTTCCAATCGGTGTCCTCACAGTATATCTCTGAATGAGGAAACTGGACCCTCATAATGGTGTTCAGATAACAGAAATCATCGCGCTTCAGAATTTCAGACAACGCGCTCAATAAGACCCTCTCACGATCGTCCACGGTCGCGCAATTCTCAGCTCTGAAGATCTGATCGAAGTGAAATCGATAAGTTCTTCGATGTTACCAAAGGATTCGTTCGATTTACTTGGAGAAATATGTAATGCAGCACTGCGTAAGCCTTCTCCGTGTGAGACGGGTGCAACGAAAGTTGAACGAACTTGATTTGTCTGTTCTGAACCATCGTGACGAAGGCGTCGAGGAGCCTGGACTTCCCGGATCTCTCGCTGCCCTGAACAAAACTTGTTTAAATCATTCGTGGTTTCGATATGAAAATTTGCTAGATTATTCCCAGGAAAACCTCGATAAGTAATCCGGAAAAAGTTCGTCCAGGCACTCCGATGTCGTCTAGGACATCGTTGAAATTCTCCAGTTCGTGAACTCGATCGAGAATAGGGTAGACAAGATACAAGTTCGACATCGATTCCGTTCTTCTGAAAGGGGGGATATCTAGATGTTCGTTTAAGTAACATACGCGATACACGATTCACAATGGAACATCGATCTTACAAATCTTCGTGCACGTATTCGTAAACGTGAACCTTTCCAATTCTTCTCAATACCTTGATACCTCGAGAACGAAATCTGTTCTTCTTCAAAGAGCTCTTCGACAAAGTGTCGTAGTCGCAGGATATCTACGAGGTGTATTTCTCATTGTCTCAAGCGGCGCGTATAAACGAATCGTAAAAAATCTTGTGAAACGAACCTTGTCGTATGAGATCATCGTCATCGAAATGGCCTTGTTGATGGGAGCACCGAAGACCATGTACTGCATCCTAACGACGTGACCGATTATCCCACAGAAGGCGATACCTGTCGACAGATTAGAGACAAAGAAATCCCGACTAGAAACTAGGAACTTACCGGTCGAGACACCGATCAGAACGGTCTTAACTCCAGGAACGCGTTTCGTTTCTTTCATTATCTCGAACGCGGACAGTAATCCGTTCTTCGAACTATTCTTTTCGTCCTCTCTGTTACCGTAATCTCTAATTCCGTAGAGAATGTAAAACGAGACGTCTTTTTCAAACAGATTCACCATGTTGATGCATCCAGCATTCGCTTCGATTATACTGCGAGAAAACAGTCAAAGTTTCGCGACTCTGCCAAGTTTAGAAACCAGTACCATCTGTACGTATCATTGAATGATGTTACTTTTGGATAATCTTGAACAATTCGTCTACCAGAGAGATCAACTCGTGAACTGTACACTCGAATGGAATTACACTAATGCAAATCACAGTGATCTGTCTCACTTCCGTCAGGTACTTCACCGGATCGTCACGATCGATCTGAAAAGCAAGCGTATCGACAGGATCGAGGACTCGATTAAATACCAATGAGCGTACCTGCGTCAGGACAGGCCTCAGCATGTATGTTTTCAAATGCTCGCCGATACCTCTTCGCAGCGCGTCGATCACAGAGATCCTAGCTAAGAGAATCATTAGCCTCTCGTTAAATTCGTCCACTTACTCACTGTCGAAACGCTTACTCTGAAATTGTATTAAATTGACGTCAGAGTCCACAGATATATCGGAGAGCAGCGACAACTCTGACTCTGTGTAACCAACACTTTGTCGCCTGTCGATCGAACTTTCGTCGAACGACGCGGTGCTCCGCCTCAGCTCGGATTCCGCTGGTGGTCCGATCACTTTGATGATCTGAAGATTCGTGATTCGTCGATACTCTCAGGACGTTTCTGACAACGATCGTCCCTACCTTAACGTTAGTCGAATCCTTGATGACGTACTCGTAGAGGCTGGGCGCGCAATGCGCCCAAGCGCTCGAGGACAACACGAGATCGCCTGGCAAACAGATTCTTCTCGCGTACTTGAGGTCCTCGATCGGAGTGCCGGCAATTACGAACTGTCTGGCCCTGTCGTCTCCAATTACTGAGAACGTCACCTCCCCGCTCGAGACGATCATCTCTACTGTTTAGACATTCGACGAGAAGGCTTTAGCTAGTTCTTTCCTGATTAATAGTAAAACGCTGCAGTGCCAGGCGATAATTATCATACACTTGGTAATAGTAACGATTTCCTGGATACGTTGCGCGCATAACACCACATTGTACACCAGCTTCGACACGAATTCGTCTCTGTTTACCTTCCACGCGGCTAGCATACCGTCCTCTGTGTACGATTGAAAAAAGTGGTAGGTCTTTCGCTTTAGTTTCTCAGCGATTAAAGTCGATAGAGACGTACGAGACATCTTCAACACGTCGCCCTCGTTGGTGTACACCTCCTCGATGATTACGTTCACGCAGCCGTTCAAAAGGGTGAACAGAGCCTGGCTGCCGCCGTTCTCCGCGCTCGCGTACCTCTCGCTGACCTCGAAGAACTGCACCATGTTGATTAGCAGCAGTACAGCGTTGAATTTCCGGAAGTTCTTCATCGTCAAGTCTTTCTCGTATATCAACTCGTCGGGCACGAAAGTGGCCATCGCGCGAGTGCACTTGTCGTTTCGATGGGCGAGCAACACCTGATTCGTTACGCGAATTTTGTAGAAAAGCGACACGTAGGAAAACGGGGACTAACCTCTCGCAAGTTTAAACTGTCTTGTTTGTATATAGGACCGATCACATCTGGCGTCCATGCAGTCTTCACATCGTTCGACTGCATCCCCCAATTAGTGTCCATCTCGAGTCTAAATGCGATTGGATTATCGTTTAAAATAATTGCTTGAAATTCCGCTGGATTTTCTAGGATCAATTCTGACGAAAAAATCGCAGCCACTCGATTGTTATTCGTTTCGATTGGCGAAGACCTGCGCGTTAAGGTAGACTCGAAATGAAAGGCTTTCCTGAGCCTGCGCGTTTACGAAAGGGGACGGGAGAACCAGAATGGGAGCCAGAGAGAGTGGGATTGATTTACTGACACAGACATTAGATAAATAACTTATGTATTTTGCGATTACATATTGTAAGGAGGAATGTCGGAATACTATGTTACTTATATTAAACTATGCTATAGTAGGAACCAGGTTCGTTTGTCGATTCGCAGCATGGACGAAAGCAAACGTAAGAACAAAATGGCTGCACGCCTTCGCCTCGGAACGACTACCATTCTCGAGAGCGAGCAAAACAAAGTCGGTGTAATTTAGCCGTGAACAAAAATAGGCGCGTTGCGAATCGAAAACAAAAAAAAAAAACGCGAAATTTCGGTGTACAACCGAACGTTTCGCGTGCATAAACCTTCCAAGACTCGTTTCTTCCGAGTCGTATGTATACAAATTAATTTCCAACACGCACGTGGGCAGATTTTCTTACATCGCAAAGAAACATTCACTCTTCTTCTATAAAAAAGAAAAAAAAAAAAGAAACAATAGTCTCGATCCTTTCGTATCACCCCTTCAATAGACATCTTAGTAGAATAGAATCTCTGGTATTAAAAAATATAGGCATTTATATATACTCTTTATATAAATCGACTCTAATTTCAGCAGAGAACGAATCCACTACGCTCTCGTTCGTTGCCAAAGTGTTTCCCTTCACCCAGTGAACTGTGACCAATCTTTCTACGGACATTTTCATTGATAAAAGAACTCGAAAACTAAAAAAGAAAAAAGGGTAAACTGAATAAGACTCTCATGGTCAACGTTAAAGGGAAGTACTCCGTTAAGAAACGTAGCGTCACAAAGAAAAATCTACGTTAAGAATAAAAAAAAGGAACAAAGTGATCTCTGATTAAAAAAAAAAGGGAGTAACAAAAAGAGAAGAAGAAAAGGAAACTGCTGTCGACTTTAACGCTAGCCACTTCTCGTCACAGAATTCGTAAACGCGAACGAAAGAAAAGAAAAAAAAAAAAGCAGAAACGAAACGTAAAATCCAATCCAAAGCGTAAATCAACTTAAAATTGCATTTCCGTAAAAAGAAGAGACGCGAACAAGGAAAAAAGTGAGAATGATCGTCAACGTCGAGAACAAAAAAGCTGGATGAACGTGTTTAAACTATCGATCGATCGAATATCCGACTCTACTCGGATCTCCTGCACTGTTTCGGGTGGTGAACGAAGGAAAACGGTTCGTTTAAATGTGTCGAGCATCGAGCGTTGTTCGTTCGACTTGGTGCTCTCGTACACAACAGCCAATCCCCGTTACGATCTCGTTTGATTGCACACCGAGACAACCGACGCTCACAGCATCCACTCGGTTTTTCTTTGACTAGAATCGAGAAACTTTGATCGCAAGTAGCCGAGTACTCTTGGTAACCCCCGACCTCGCGTCGGTCATCGCAATGCATATCTTAATTGACGCGTCGCTTAATTCTAATCGTATCGAATACTTTCGATCCTATCGATCCTCCGCCGTTAAACATCGCCAGCCGTTTCCCTGGAACGAGAATCGCTCGTGAAATGAAATTTTACCGCTGCACGTTCAGCAAAGGAAACTATCCAGGCGCTGAGTAGAATAACGCTCCCCCTTTCTATACGGCATATAGAACACTCTGTAAAAACAATGGAAAAATATTCAATTTCCGGAGGTCATTTTACTCAGCGCTTGCTGCTCGGGCTGCCAAACGTCCCGATTCTAGTTCCAGCGAAACCAGCCAGCCTGGGTATCGATCTTCGAACGAGCCATTCGAAAATCCCATACCAGCTCGATAAAGAATCTTTATCTCCACGAAAATATACATACATATATATACATATATAGTACCAATATCTATGTACGTGCATGTACCAGTTTGTACATGTCTTCGAGGTATCCGCGACAGTCTATAAGTATCGAAAAGGTACCTGAGTATTCCGTTATTTAAACGATAAAACGAATAACTTTCCCCACGAATCGAGCCCTTGAATTCCGACGAACTGTTCCGGTCTAGCCCTGAGGAGGGCCTAGCCTCGGTTCGTCGGAATGTCTCGAGCCGCCAGACGCTGAAGGTAACGAACAACCTTGACGCCTGGCATGGTAACGCCATTGTGTATCGCTTAAACTAGTAAAGAAAAAGTGTCCATAACTTGGATCGACCTCCTCGCCGAGCCGCGGCTCCCGACTCCGATCCTGAGTCGCGAGCGCGCGCGTGCGTCGTTGAAACTCCGGACGCGGACGGGTCCGCGTGGTACCGGAAGTCGCGGGACTTCTATATCCCGAATCGAGAGTCCTCGAACCTCAGAGCGCCACCGTTCACCCGTGGCAGCAACCTACGCGTGCTTCGACCTGGCGATGTGCAAGAAGAAGGACACTTTGTCGGTGCACTCGTGGCCGCACATGTTGCACGTGTACGGGTCCTTGTAGCCGTGGTAGCCCATGTGCACGGTGTACATCACTACGTTCCCGAACGCGATCTCGCAGTACTGGCAAGTGAACTCGTTGCTCACCCCAAAGCTTCGCTCGTTCCCGTTCTTCCCCTCGCTGGACCCGGGGCTGCTGGCTGACCGCGGTTCGAACGACTCTTCCGGTTTCACCGGCGCAGGCTGTTGCTGTTGCTCCTCGTCAGTGTCCTCTTCGATCACTCGACGCTCCAGCTTCACCGCCCTTCCTTTGCGTCTGCTGGTCCCCGTTGCTTTTGGCGAATTGTTAGCCACTGATCTCCGAGCGTTATTAGCTAGATCAGGTTTACTCAGATCCAACGGAGCCGCCGGTGCTCTGGATTCCATGCATAGATCCTCGTCCGCTAATCCGGAAGACTCGTCCATCTTGGAAACCCCGGATAGACAGTTGTAGTCGCCATTTGTAGTGATCTTGTTTCCATTCAAGTATCTCGTAGCGAGGTCCTGTGGCTCGTCTTCAGCCATTCTCTCGCCGTCGATCGCCTTCAGATAGTCCATCAGAGAGTTTGACCTCGATCGATCCAATTGTTTCTCAGGATTGCTGTCTTCGTTGGTAGGGAAGTAAGTAGTCAGAGGGAACGTAGGGAACATCTGAGCGTACGGGAACGTGACCGTAGGCTGGGTTTGCGCGGTTCCTGTTAAACCGTTCATGGTGGTGACGTTGTTTACGGTGTTCACACCGTTCGCACCGTTTATTGGGTTGATCGTCAGATGATGGCTAAGAGGAGATACTTGAGGCGGAACAACCAGGTGCGGTGAGGATATCGGGATCTGCATGTTGTTGTTCGTCGCCGCGTTGTTGCTTTGACTGGCATCCTCATCGGACTTGATTGGTTTCATTTTAGGGCCGCGTCGCGTTCCGTAGACGTCTATGATCGGTAACGGGTTCGGTGAACCGTCCGCGTTCAACACCATCGCTGGTTGATGAGAGTACTTCCTCAGATGGAGCTTCAACGAGTGGCAGTACTTGGTCGCGTACGAGCAATTCGCGCATCTGTATTGGTAGATGTTCGAATGCGACTTGAGGTGGCTGTTCAGCATCGACTTGTTCACGCACGAGTACGAGCACTTGTCGCACTTGAACGGTTTCGAGCCGAAGTGGTTCCGTAGGTGATACTCCAAGTGGTGCTTGTACTCCGTGACGAAGGGGCACTTTGGGCAGGTTAACAGCTTCTCGGCCTTGATGTGGCCACGGCTGTGCTCCCAGAACTCGAGTTTCGTGATCGCCACGAAGTTGCACTGCTTGCATCGGAACGTCTTCACTTTGCCCTGCGAGTTCAGCCGTGGAACTCGAAGTCCTGGTTCGTCCGCTTCCTCTGACTCCTGTTCCGAGCGTTCGCCTTGAGTGGGCGACAGCATGCTCTCGTCTTGAATGGGTCCAGACACCGACAGCTGACCCAGCACCGACTTCACGAAGTCTGGCGTCTCGCATTTCGTCGTGCAGTGCGTGGTTAGGTGCTCGGAGAATTTCGACCTGCGAAGAAGACGTTCTTTGCTTTAGAACAATTCTTTGCCCCAGCTTGCCTTCCATTTCCAATCGTTTCGAGAGACAAAGTGATCTCGTTATACCTATTCAATGTACTGAACGTGCAAATGGGACACTGCAACGCGTCCTGGCTAAGCTCGACGTCCTCGCTGGACGGTTTCACCGTGCTCGAGACGACGTCCATCGACTGTTCCGACTGGTGATCGTCCATCGCGTGATGTCTCGCGTACTCGAGTGGCGAGTCGCAATTCTTGAACATCCTCTGCGGGCTGTAATCGAATGTGCTGCACTGCATGTTGTTCGAATCCTGCGAGGTCGCGCTTCCCGGCGACAGGCTGCAATTCGCCGTCGACGAGGACCGTCTGCTCCTCGGCGAAGCGGAGTTGCTCGTGTAGTGATCAGGCGATACACCCGAATCGTTGTTCTTGTCCTCCGTTGGCTCCTCTTTCTGCGAATGCGAACGAGAATGTAGCGAATCTTCTCGAAGAAGAAGAAGAAGAAGAAGAACAGGGAATCGTAAAAAAGTTGACGAGGAACAGCTCGATGGGGGAAACGTCCAACGAAGCGAGAGGAAAATTAAGCAAAGTTGGGAAACTTTCGGTTACTAGGAGTTAGCTGGACTCCATCGAGTTAAGTGAAACGACATTTTGTCGATCGCGGAAGAGGAAGAAAGGGGAGGCCCTCGGGTTTGGGGATGAAAAAAAAAAACGAGAGGACGGACAAAAGGGAGAGACTCGAGCGAAGCGGGGCCGAGAGGGGTGAATAAGTTAAGGGCGAAAGGGAGAACGGAACAGTGGATTCGATCGGAGAGGGGTTGAAACGATTATTCACCACGATTCTATCGGCGATACTCCAGGCGGGCGTGGTTGGCGAATGGAGGGGATGCCGTTGCTCCTCGACAATGGTTTGTTGCTGTTGCTGCCGCTGCTGATTCGGCGCGTGTACCAAAGGCTCCGCCGTGTCCCAGTTCCCTCTCATCTTGTCACTCTGTTTACCAAAGTAAATAAGAAATTATTAATTCCGTCTAGAGCCGGTCGCGCTCCTTTCGCGAACTGTTTGGTTTTTTCTTCGCTTTTCAAACGGGTTCGACGCGAGCGAGAGTTCGAACGCGATAATTAATGCCGTGATTATCGACTAACACGTGTACTTGGAAGATATCTTATCCGAGCGACGATTGAATTTACGATTTACAGAGGAGAAATTAGATGTTTTTAGCCACCTCTCGGGGACAGATGCAAAAATTCGATGGCCGGGGGAAGAAAATTTGAATAGGATAAAGAGACGGACGGGAAACGGCTGAATCGAATCGATCCACCGTTGGTACAATAAGCTTGGGAAGGGTTAATACTTGCGAGGATTGTGCGAATTTCCGCGAAAAAGGGTACAGACAATCCCAAAGCGAATTCCGGGTAAAATCATTTCACAGTGTTTGCTAGTTGCCCCCGTCGTCCTTTCGCCTTGAACTCTAACAGAGGAACAAATCTCGTTGTACAGAGCAGAGCTAGACTAATTTATACGAGACGAGACAAAATCGCTGACGATAATTAATTTAATTAATTTGCGCACAGTGGAAATTCGAAGCACTCCATTTGTTTAAATCGAGAGATTGTCGCGGCCATCCTGCAATCGTACTAAACAGCAAAGTATTATACACAACCACGGTACTACGTTCGGTAATGGAAGCAATTATGGTCCCACTCGAGGATTGCGAATCGGCAAATAAACGCAAGCTAGCAAAATTTATTGTTCCTCCCGCGAATTGCTGGCCGAAGGTCGAACGGTACCAGGGTTGAGGTCTGGCTGATTTATTCAAATGGAGCACTCCCGTGGGCAGACCGGGTTGTTGGGAGATTCCGCTTTTGACTTCTGCCAGAAATCTTATTGTCCGTCTACCCCGTGGCCGACCATGGCCATAAATAAAATTCAAAGACATCCTTTCGCCTATCCCGCTATTCTACGCCGCTCGGGAATCGGTTGAAAACAAATAACCCTTGTCGGAAACGAGGCCGCCCCGACGGAAGCGAGGCGAACGTCGCCGCATGCAAATTTTCCCGCGTCCCCAGTAATATTATTTAGCCAGGTTTCCAGTGAAAAAGTCGAACGAATTTCGCGGCGATTGTCCCACGACTCACGGCATGCTTTCGACGACGCACGAACGTTCGCATACCATACTAAGGACGTTTACGAGTCGATTAAAGCGAACTCCTCGGCGCTCTCGCTTGTATAAAGTGAAAAAAGGCTTCGACAAAGGTCGAAGGAGGAGAGCCTTTCGAAATGCCAAGCACAATCACAACAGTAAATAGAAAAGCTATTGCCAGGGAACGGAATGGTTTCGTATTCTGAGACATGCTCGAGGTATGGATCCGCGGGAAAACGGATCGGTTACGCTGTTCCTGATGGAAAATCGCCATTAAACGTAGCTATCGTGGATCGCTGAATGTTCAATCTGCTTTGGTCAAACGAATGGACGAACCTAACCGCGGTAATCGACGATTAACCATTAGTTTTGCAATATTAAAACCGATTCTTCCACGGACTAGATACCGATCCTAGCCAGATTAGAGTTTACAAAGATTCTCGTCGCGCTGAATCACAAATAACGTTTAAAATCGTAGCTCGTGCGAGTATAAGAAGACAACGATACGAGCAGAATGAAAAATCTAGCGCGAAATCGAGGAACAATTAACGAGAGCACGTTTGCAGGCGTCGCAGATTCTCATCGATCGTCGCACGCGCGAGCACCGGCGTTATGGCGAGTGGGAAAATAATAATCGACGAGCATGGTCGCGCGGTTTCTCGTCTTTTTTAAAAGCCAAAAGAAAGCGCGGAGAGGGGAGGGGGGGACACGAGGAGACGAGATAGATTTGCGACCAAATTCACGGGGGAACGCGTAACATTTGTTTTTTTCCCGACCATCCGGATCGCTCTCCCGACATGTTGAATTTCCTCCGTGTTTGTTTCCACCGATCCCGTGGCACGATGTTGTTGCCGTGGATCGCGACACTTTTCGAAGCACGCGAACTAAACAACGGCCAATTTCGACGCGCGCGTGTACCTTTATAGAAGAGTCGATGATTCTCGGAACGGGGCGGCGAAAGAAAGGGAGAACCGACGTCGTTGTAGATCTCCGTACTTTCGACTCGTACAGCCGTACACACGCGCACACATACACGTACACACTACGCACAAAAATTGAACGTTTTATTTAATCCGACGGAACAAACGAACGGCGTAAAAAGTCCAATGATCGTCGTACCGTACCGGGAACGATCGAGCACGCGCGTACAAACGGTATAGGCAGCCGTGATCGGCGATCGTTCGATACTCGCGCGACAGGGACCGATTCGAACACTTCTCGCAATATCCAAGACCCGGTAGACGCTCGCAGTAACAGTCGGATTGCGATAGATAACAAACGAACGAACCTCGAACCCGAGATCCCCAGCTTCTTCCAGCTCCGTGGACGGCTCGAGCGTTCGAGGTGATCCTGGATCCTGCACACCAGTGACACTGACTCGATCGCGCGAACTTTGGAAAGGTCCTTGCCCCTCTAAAGGAACGGGGTAACGCGATAATGGATCGGGATAAGAATTGTTCGCGAGGAAAAACGTGCGTGCCGTGACAAGTGAACGCGCGAACCTCGACCCGGCCTTCGAGTTCCGCGTGAACGCTCGAGGTCGACTGACGACGTCCTAAGTCCCAAAGTGGAATACCGGCTTATTTGTGGATCGTGCCGAGGGGCAACTACCCTCTCCCTTCGCCCGTGGCAGCTTGTCCAATCGTAGCCGCGGCATCCTTACGGATTCAGACTGATTTTTGAATACCCCACCCTTAACCGCGCCATGACCACGGCGAATTCGATGCCTCGCACGCTTTTTCCACCCTCCCACCACGCGCGCCGTTATCTCTTAACTCTTTCGCGATCCTTCCGTAACCCACGCGCCCTCTCTTCCACTTCCTCTTTTCGATTCCATGCTATAAGTATTCGGAATTTTTATGGTTTTAACATGCGACACGCTTTGTTTTCAGACGTTTCGATACGGATTTTTTTTCCAATTTTTTTTTTTTTTTCTAATCGAGTCTACGCGTCTCGGATAAGTTCGCGGTGGTTTCACACGTCGCGGACCAGAGATCGAGTTTAAAAATACGAGATCCTCTAATTAGCGTGAGCGATTTCGGGTGGTGGAACGAGGGAACGCATGCGCACCCTTTTCTTTTTCCGTCGAGAACGGTCTGCTTTCTCTCCCGCTAGACAGATCGCACCCTTTCCCCTGTCACGGAAAAGCGTCTAGCGAAACCATTAGCAGACCCCCGATCGTCCTGGCTCCAAAATTACAGAAAATAACGTTTCAGAGTTTCAAGGTTTCCCGTTTCACCCTGGTATTTTAACACAAAGATGCGGCCGAGAGTTCTTATAAAATCGTCGAATCCAATGAAACGGCATGCAAAGCGCGTCCTCGAGGGGTCCTCGACGGGTCGAGCGTGTTTAAACCAACAGGTACAGGGGTTTCTCTACTATAAATCGTCCTTTAACCCTTTCGCAGTCGAACGGGGGAGGAAAAAGTTTCGAAGCCGTAAAGGCTTCATCAAAAAATCCCCTTTAACCCTTTCCCTCTAATCTGCTTTCTCAAACGGGAAACTCTCCCTCTCTCTCTCTTTCTTTCTCTCACATTTACGACGCTTTTACAGTTACGCTCCTCGTAGAGCGCAAAAAGAGGGACGTATGAATTTCTAACTGTTCATCCCTTTTCCTTCGTCCGGAGAACGCGACCCTTTCACGACCTTGTTTTTCGAATCCAGCAAAAAAAGCCTACTCTTACCCCGTACGCTATTTTACGCCGCTTTTACGCTCGACCGTATACAACGCTTTACCGAATTTCCCAATAAAGCGGCGAGAAAAATGTGCGAAGCTTTCGCCGGACGTTTCGAGAGTTGCGACCCGCGTTTATTGTTCAGTGCTCCAGTTTTCCAGTTTCACGGGACTCCCTTTTCCCGAAGTCCCGTTTACGAGGGCCCAGGAATTAAAACGTAATAAATAATCGCGAAGGTTTTTGCGAGCGTCGCTGAGCACCCCCGCGTACCCCTTTGCGACTGCGCCTCGAAAACTTATTGTTCTTTCTCGGGGCCCTTAACGCCGGCCGCGCCGTTTTCTATGTTTGTCATAAATATGGCAGGAAACGAATGCGCGCGAACATTAGCTAGGATGAACCAGCGACAATCACCTTGGCAATAAATAACACGATTAGCCGGCCACGATCTATATTCCCAACCAGACCGGTTCGTACCCTTCGACAACCACCTAGTGCAATACCTAAGCTAAGAATCCAGCCATAGATACGCTCTACATTTACCGAACCGTTGAAAATTCGCTGGCCATTGTGTCCCGTAATCCTTTCTTTCGCTTCCACTCGCGGATCCACTTTGCCGTGTCCTTCTATGGTTGGAAAAACGAACGCGCGAATGACGAAACGTCGCGCAAAACGAAACGGGACGTCCGACTATCGTTACCGTTGGTTGTTAGACTCCGATCAGAGTCGAGTCGACCGATCTCTTTATCGTCACTTTGGCTAAAGTTAATACCCGTACCTAGCAGTTTCGGGAATCGCTGGAAATAAAGCGTCCTAAATGGAAATAATAGGCTCGCGGGTTATTCGGGCGTACTTAACGCGTGGTTAAAGTACAGAGTTCCGGGAACCGGTGAAAAGAAGGGAAATAACCCTGTAGAAATGCACTAAAACAATAGAAGGGTAGATCGTCCCGGGGCGGTACACTTGGGCCGGCGCGTTCACGTGGAGACAATGGATCGCAGGTCTAACTTGCACCCGTTCCAAGAAGGTGCGATTATTTTTATTGTACCACCTTCCCTCGCGGCCTGAACGGACCGCTTAATTGGATTAACTCCGTTCGAGTATTCGAAAAAACCGCAACAGTTTAACAGTGGACAATAAGTCGTTGGAATGCCCATTCGAGAACCACTTTGCCACACGCGTTCGCATGGAGTAAATCCAATTAGCCGAATTATCATTTCGATCCCCGCTTCCGTCGTTCTGACATTCTTGCTTGTTTACGCGTTTGTCGTACGCCGGGGGAATTTGTGGACAATTAGGGGGGCCATAGATCGATAAGACCTAAGTGGTTAAGAAAAAGAGTTCGACTAACGAACCGCTCCACCTCGAGGAGGGCTCTTTAGCTTTTCGATAATCGGGTTAAGCATTTTCGAAACCCGTTACAGGACAGCCAGAAATTACGGATTTGCGCGTTTCGTTTCCGCGCTTGCAGAATACCGGGTCATCGTTTTCGAAAATTTACAAGCCAAGAGCTTAGTTTTTATTGTCCGCCCGTTCCTCGAGTCGAGCGCGCGTACTGTTACCTTGCTAACGGGTTTAAAGCACGGGAAACTTTCTCTCCTACCCTGTCGCCTCTTCTTCCCGTCCTTTTACCCATTCACGAGTCTCTTCAACGTCCCGCTACAAAATCTTACTATCGCGCGACCAGCCTCCAACCCTCTGGAACGCGACGTCTACATCCTCGCGAAATAGCGAGACGAGTCGACGTCAGTGGAACCCGTGCAATTTTCGATTCGAAGCAACTCTTTTCCAGGAGGCGAAAGAGGTCGTGGGCCCGGTTGGACAATTTGCAAAACCGTTACGCCCAATGGTAGCAATAATTCGAGCGAGCCGGCTTCGACATTGTTTCGAGGCGAGGGCCCACCCTTCCCACGACCCTTTCCTTTCCTTCCTTCCTTCCTTCCTCCCTTCCGCACCCCCTTTCTTTATACACCCTCCGTGTCCGACTGTCCCTACCTCGACGTCTTGCTTTCGCATTTTCGAACGACCTATATAATCCACGGAAACTGAGGCCCCGGCTGAATTTCTTAGTATCGAGTAACGAGTTATCGTACAATTGCAAACCGGATTTACAGCACCGGTAACGAACTACCTGAGGTACCGAACGGCTTTCCGGGTGAGAGGATACGACGCGCGTCCACTGGTGCTACGACCGATCTACTGTATTTTAACCCTTTCGTAGAAAACAGCGAACAGAATTCGAAGCAGCGTTTACGAAATCGAGTCTGTTAGGCGGCCACGTTCTGGACGAATTTTCGACGCATTCAATGGATAATAAACACCTGACAGTCCTTCTAGGAACTTTCTGCCAACCGGTTGCTCGTGATTATTACTAAAATCAATACACGCCTTCTATTTTCCACACTTGACGAAGACGCCACCGGGTCCCAACCAAGCAATTGTTAATCTTCCTAACTGCTTTCGCGGTTGTTGCGTGTATCGTTGTTTATGCCCCGTGGCGAGGGGTTGCGAGACGCGGCTCTCACGCACGGATGGAACACGCCTCCCGAGGATCTCTCTGCTCCGTCGATTCGAGCGATTCTCGTACGGAAATCGTCGACGAACGCCAGGCATATTTTACGCAGAAGAAAAAAAGGAACTCGATCGACGAACAGGCATGGAAACGCGCATCCCCTTACCTGAGCGTGGGTGTGTCGAGGCTCGTTTAAACAGCTGCTCGGTAACCCCTTTCGCACCCCTCTCGAGAGAACGAGTCTCGAAATTTTGCCAGAAAAATATTTTCCCGTTCCGCCCTGCAGCAGCCGCACGATAAATACGTCGCGTTCTCCCCTGGAAAAATATCCCTCCCTTTGTCTCGTGAAATTTCTTGTCCCCGTCGACGAGAACCACATCGACGGCGACATTTTTTCCCGATGACCAACGGATTTGCCGAAAGAGTAATTTTCCAGCGGCCTCGGGTAATCGACGAGCGCGTGGAATGTTAACGCGACCGACTTTAACGAGGTTGAAAGTCGGTAAACGAGCTTGAAAACGCACAAACGAGCTGCTTATCACGATCCAACTACGATCCCGCACGGTTTTTCAACGGCTTTGACTCATCGCCCCTGCTAATGCGGTTTACTTTTTTATCGCTGACCCCTGATTCTTTTGTCGTTTTGTTAACCGACTAACCGTTCCGTATCGATCACGACCGTTTACGCAAACAACGAGTTTCACTGGCTGTTTACCGGATCGACGATAGAGAATGGGTTGTCCTCTTACGTTGCACGCGATCGATTTCGTCATAGTCAGACCATCGGATCGAGGCAGCATCTTCGACAGTTTGGCCTTCGTCTAGTTGAAGTCTCTGACTCGTTGATCCCGATATTTTTACGGGCGCAAGGTGGTTTCCCGTGATGGCCAGGTTCGCTCCCGTGGATCACCGGCGTTTACGGTATTATTTTTCCACTCGGGATTAACCGCAACCGTTTCACGGTAATCTCGGAAGCTTCACGAGACAATGGCGGGGTTGTTATCGTGTTTGGACGACGGCTGTTTACCCCGCCGCTTTTCAGGGAAAAACAGCAACGGAGTCATCGATGTTTTTTGGGGGTAAAACTCCACGGAGAATCAACCAGGAGCTAAGCGATCGATGACGCGCGTTTTTAAACAAACTTATCGCGACGTACGACTCGAACTGTGCACAGCGATTAAAAATCGTCGCGATTGCAAACGCGCGCGGCGCTGGAAGATCGATGAACGAGATTTCTCGTGGGACGAGGGAAAAAAAACCGGGAGACGGTTCCACGGTAGATTTTTAAGAAGAAGCGGCGGTTTCCAAGGAAACGAACGGATCGGTGAATGAGACGAAGACTCGTGCCCCGACTCCTTGTTCCGGGCAACGGTCCAGGGGTCCGAGAACTCGGCGAAATGAATAGAAAAGAGCAGAACGGTGGCCGAGGATGTCGTGGTGGCCGTCCGCGGCTGCAGCGCAGCCTGCAACGCACAAATGGCGCCCTTCTATAAGGACAAACAACTGACAGCTGACCCACGCTCGTGCTGGCTTGACCTATACTTACGGTTCATCTGCTGACACCACCCATGCTCCCTTTCCAGTGTATACCTCGCGATATACTTGCAACCAGCGATCGTGATATCGAGTCTTTTTCCAAGGGATGTCGTCGAGTCATCCCGTCCCTTCGTTCACGAAAGAGTTGAACATGAATATGGTACTCTGGCTGGACTCTAGCGTGACACGTAATGAGAAAAGAAAGTACGGAACTCGATCGATCCCTTCAACGAGCACCTTCGAGAGCTACGGTCGTCGCATTAATCTCACTTTGCCGGACATCGAGGCGTTTTGTTAAAAAGAGAGGAAAGAATAGGCAAGGAGAAGAAAGGGAAAAAAAATGGTAGCGGCTGAAAGAGAGACCCCTAAGTGACGACTCGGCGGTCAGTGGTGGCCGGTGGTAGTCGCTTTCCGAAATGGATTTTTTTTCTCCCCTGATGCATCCCCCCCGGCTCCACCCCTGCGTGAAACGGTCCGTGCGGAGGCTGCGTGCGGATTGAAGGGCTCTCGATATTCAGTGGCCGAATCCACTCCGTGCCAGTTCTACCCACAAGTCCGCGTGTTCGTTCTTTCCCGACCCCCTCGTCTTTCCCAGCCCTCGTCCTTTCTTCCTTTCTCCCCGACTTTTTATGCTCCCCGTAAATTCGGGAAAACGGGCATCCCCTGTCCCTCTCTCTCTCTCTCTCTCTCTCTCTCTCTCTGCCGCGCATCATCCCTCGTCCGCCCTTCTTTTCTTTTTCTTCCTTCTCTCCTCTCTCGTCTCCTCGTTCCAACTGGTTTTTCCGAGCGCGTGGCGCGACTCACGTCGCTTATAATAAACACACACTCGGGGGATCGTTGGTCGGACACGGGAACAAAACAGGGCTGCGGCGCTGTCGACGTGAATCGAGAGCGAAAAAAAAAAACGGGAAAGAGAGGAGAAGCAGATTATTAGACGGAAGGAACAGGTTTAGAAAAAATTCTACTCACCCCTGGAATGCGACAAGGGGATCGATCGAATCTCGCGAGGGTACAAACATTTTTTTCTAGCCCCTTTCCATCGGAGGCGCAAGGTGTCATTGAACGAGCAGAGTACCCATTAGCTTGCGCGGCGATTTTTTGTCGGTACTCATCTTTCCGTGTGTTTCTCTCGGATTACTCGAAGCTGGACGAGCCGTTCTTTCAAGCATCTGGCTCGTGCTTCGTCCTCGAGGTCGATGATCGCTTTCCAGATCCTGATCTCGGTCTTTTCTCCTTCGATTTTCTTTCTCAGGTCTCCTTTCAAAAATGGCTCCGCTCGACCGTGTCCAAATAACGGTCGTCCACGCGATAATCGCTGTCCACTGATTTTTTTACCTCAAAGGATTCTCCCGGCTGGATCCTGATCGTTCGAATTTTTCCGGGAACCCACAGGACGCGAATCCTGTGGACATCGCGAAGTCTCGAAATTTCTCACTGACCACCAGGGTCCCCTTGGAGATCGTCGACAGAGACGGCTGCGAGACGAATCGAAACCGGTGCAATTTTCAGATCGCAGGATGATTCTCGCGAAGGGCGCGCGCGTACCAAAAGAAGGGAGAGAATGGCGCGTCGATGACGGGTCCGGAATCGGCGGGACTCTGGATCGGTTACGAACGGTGCGAACTCGCACCGCTCGTAACCTGATAAATAAGAAAGCCGGGGGTCACGGTACCACGAGAGGGGTCAACTATTGAACAATGCCGGGTGCGCGGCCTTTTCACCCCTGGGTTAATATGCGGGCGACTAAACATCGGCGCCGGACAATGCAAGATTTATAGATCGAAGCATACGTGACCATTGTCCAGCCAGATTCCGGCCCCAGACCGTCTGAGAGATTTTCGAAAACGGCCGCTGCAGCCGTCGCCTCGCTCGAATCCGCGGCGATTGTCGGGTGAGAAAGGACGGAATCACATTTTCACCCCACATTACGGAAAACCGGACACCCCCGGGTGCGTGTGCGGACTTAATGACTGACCGGGCCTAATAACGAAACGTTTCAACGTATTTACGGATCGGGAAAGCTGCAACGGGGCGGCTCGACAGCCTGGGAGGACCAAAAAATTCGAACGGCCGGGATCTCGACGCTCGCGTCAACCGAGGAAGGCGCCTTTCGCTTCGTTACTTCGTCCATATGTCGCGCGACAGATTCCCGACTAAATTTCATCGACGACGGCTATATCGCCTCGCTGTTTCGAATCGTCGCGGGTAACAGGCGTGCGACGAACAACCGCGTAATCCAGCGGTCGTTACAACGGATTTGCGCTGTCGGATACCGGTTCGAGCATCATTTTTGGTCGAGCCGCTTAATCGGATTTCGTTTCGCAGAAACGAGGAAACGCGTGGTCCACGCGAAGGCTCCGATCGTTTTCATTTACAGGCTTTTTTTTTGTATCGACTGGCGAGGGGCTAGCCGGTCCTGAAAGGGCGGAGCATGGGGCTGCTGCACCCTCCTGGCACCCATGCCAGAGGGGTGGACAGGCGGGAGAAAAGGGAGGTCGCAGGGTGGCCAAGGCGCACGCGTTAATTCTGGCCACTTTTCAAACGTTCTTACCCTTGTGGCCTTCCTTTCTCTCTCTTTCCCGTTTTTTTTTTTTCCCTCTTCCTCGTTGTCCGCAGCGATGGTCTTCACTCGTCCGTCAACGTACAGGTACCGTCGTCCGCGTATCGTCTCCGATTATTCATCCGTTGGAGTCGAGCGAGCACATTTTTCGAGACAATTTTTAAGGAAC
Organism: Xylocopa sonorina; assembly: GCF_050948175.1. Classification (NCBI taxonomy): domain Eukaryota; kingdom Metazoa; phylum Arthropoda; class Insecta; order Hymenoptera; family Apidae; genus Xylocopa; species Xylocopa sonorina. The sequence goes on from NC_135198.1 coordinate 13,206,855, forward strand.
GCAATGCTTCCACGCGAAGCTCCTTGATCGTTCGAAGTAATTCGAATCTCCGCACACACACGGATTCCTGGAAAATCCGCAAAAGGGAAAAACGAACGCCCATCGGTGCCGAGCCGTCTCTCGGACGTCCTCTCCTCCCTTGCTCGTTTTCCTCCCTTTTTTTCTCTTCTCCCTCTCTCTCTCTCTCGTCTTTTTTGTTACGCTGCGTCGACACACGATACGACCCCAAGCGCGTGCTTTCCCCGTGATTTCCGCTTTCCGCCTCAGCTGCTCCTCTCCTTACCCTATTTATAGAGCCATTTTACGTATATATCCGACGATCTCGAGAGGAATACGGAACTCGACGCGCACACGCAAAGGTGCCAGTAAATTTCCTCGGTGTTCCTCCGAGCCGAGGAGACACGCGTCGCCTTGAGAAACGCACGCGAGCCGCGGGCCGCTTCCTCCTTCGCCACTTATCGCGCTTAATCGTCGCGACGAGTTCTCTGGGTGTCAACTCTTGGGGATTAGCGGTTAACCAGCCTGACTCTTCCTCTTCTGTTACGTTGCATCGCGACATCGAGCATGCCACTCCTTTCGCGAACCACTCCAAACGAAACTTTCGTTTCCCTCCAGGCTGAATAAAAATCGGGGAAAATCGTTTGTTAAGATCACCGCGTTTCTGCAGATCACCGTAGGCAACGCGACGACCGAATGCCGTATAAATGGGAATCCTCGACAAAAGGAGCCAAACGGTGGCCATTAAGAACGCGTTTTAATGCACTGCACCCGGGCGGCCGTGAAAAGCGACGAGTAGAGTAGGAAAAATGCGGATAAAAAAAGAGGAGTCCCCCGACGCAAATGAAATCCGCATCGGTCGGGACGATCGATCGATCTACGACGTCATCCTCCGATTGTTCACCCGCCATACACGTCCACGTACCTATGGACGTGTTTTTCCGGAAAATCGTATTGTCGCTGACTGTTCCTGAATATCTGATCGAACGTTCACAGCTGTCCGCCTTGGATACTTGACGTAGAATTATAAAACAATCAAATTTTAATCGTCCACGATATCCTCTGAAGGTGCGACTCGAGAGGAGTCGCGCTACGTCAGTATCTAACTAGAGGAGAATTGAAAAGGGTAAGAGGGTTCTAAACAGGGGCGATTATAAAGCCCCTTCCGTGAAAGGATCACCTGTTGCTGGAAGGGATGTTTTAATTTTTTTTTTTATCGTACACCATCGATCTCGTGTTACAATCCGCTCGCACAATAGGTATCAACCTGTTGAGAGAAGGGGAGCTTTTTTCGTTCTATTAGACACGCGGTGCGCCATAGGGGAAGGGTGCGTGGAGTCGTTTTTTTTTCTGTTTTTTCTATCGAGTTTTTACACCGATCGACAAAAAACCACCCTGCATCGGATCGCCAAGTGCGGCTACCTGCACCGAATCTGACAAACGAGGGGAGCTCCATCGACGGATGATCTTCTCGTGTCGCAGCATCCTATTTTTTTTTTTTATCAACGTAGTAAAGCATTTTCCCTTATTTTGCCGCACAAGAAAAGGCGTTTCGAACATCCAGTCGCAGCTCTTATTGCGACCCTCTCGACTCGACAATCTTTCGACGTACCGCAAAAAACATTCGGGTGACGATTTTTTCGGGACGCAACCCTTTTACCGTTACGTCGCAAAAAACGCGCGCTACCAACGGAAATGCTTTCACTTGCGACCAGCCACTGGCTTAAACGCGCGCTGGATTATCCGACGTTCTTGCGTGGCGATGGGGAAGCTTCTAAGGACACTTAAAAAACTGCGGGCGAAGACAATCCAAGGCCCTGAACACTTTTCATTGCTGAAAACAGCAGCCAAGAAAGAGTTGAAAAAGCTCAGGTATCCAGTCGCTAATCTCCGTCCGGCCCACGCGGACGCTCTTTTTTCTCACGTCTACCTCCGCGGGGGATCGTTCTCTGTTTGCGGTCCGACCCATACGGACTTAACGTTCGCACAAACGTTTTTCAGGGAGAAAAAACATTGGAAACCCTCGCTCGCGTTAAGCCTCGTCGAGAATTCGTGGAAGCAAAAAAAGATAGAAAGACGGATTTGCGACGCCTTCCGCCGACAGGCGTCCTTCGCTAAATGGTGCTGCTATCAATTTGTGAGGTATTATTTTTTGCGTCGAGCAATCGTCGAAGCTGTTCATCGATTGCCTCGTGGAACGCAACGACCGCGTAAACGGTTGCTCCAGCAGCGCGAACTTTGTTAATCGCCTCGACGGGAACCAGGAGGGTGGGATACGTAAATAGGAACGAACAGCTCGGGATGATCGAACGCATTTGGGAGAACCCATAAAAATACTCGTGCGGGAGCGTAGCTGCGCTTGGATGGTGTACGTCAGAGCCACCCTCGCGCGACCGTTGCCGTTACTTCCCCATCGTTGGGTGCTCCGAACCCACCCCTTGCCAAATCAGAAATCTGCCGCTACCATCTCGCCCCAGCAGCGATGGCTGATGCGAGGATCCGAAGAGTACCGTGCATCGTCGATCGATCATTCCGGTGGAGAACCAGGCAGAACCGCGATGACTAACGACGATGGACAGCCGTGCGAGAAGGATCGAAGAGACTCGGATGGCCAGCGGATTCGCGTAGGACGACGGTGAATGGGGCATCGAGATTGACTGCGTGGACTGTTCAAATGAACAGAGCAAACACACCGCGAGGTACTTGGGAATCGTAGGCGTGGTTTGGAAATGTTAATCTCGCGACGAGAGCACCGACGAGGAAAAATGAGCGATTCATTTGAAAGTGAACGGTACGCAGCGCGACAAGTAGATATTTCACAGCTTCCTGTGTTCACTGGACACAGTCAGAGGGAAGTCAGAGGGGAATTAGGTGAAAGAGAAAATGAACACCGTTTGTCAGTACGTAAGTAAACAATATATTTATCATTATCGTTATTACTAAGGCACTTGTTACCGATATAAAAATGTACGTCACAAATTATTGCCAATGAGCATATTTAAATACTGATATTAAACAACTAATTGCTTCTTGTAATTATAATCTCAGATATTATGGATACGCCACCTAAAGGGGAGTCTTTAGAGTTCTTGTTTTCTTGTTCTGTTTCTGTTATTCGACCGGTAATCAACGAACGCGCGATCATCCCGCGATAATTATTCAGCTTTCGTGTCGCCGCATTTTGAAATTGAAGGCACTTTGCAAGAGGTCCTACGCCTCCCTCGCGATGCTCCCCCGTAAAATACCCAGCCCACCCTCCCGCCCCTACCCCCGTGTCCCACCCCGAACGTAACAACTAAATTGAGTTTAGACTAAAAGCAAGATACGGTATGGTAATTATTAATATTATCGTTAACTAGCAATTAAAATAATACATTACATGTATCTGACCTGACACGCCTGGAAGCTATCGCATCGAGAGTAACGTGACGTCGTTAAGATGGGTAACTTTTCTGAATCGCGTACGAAGGATACATCCTCGCGTTTCGTACCAGAACTTCGCGTTACAATACGGGCACATTCGCCAACCGTGAACCAGACAGAAAACATGGTAGACATCCGCGATCAAATGGCTCGAAACGGTACGAAATTATCGCGTGCGATTAGTCCCTCGATCGTTTAACGCGGCCATGAATTTCGCTCGGAATTACGAGTGTCCCCTTCTCGTTAACCCTTTCCGCCAAACTATCACGCTTCGACAGCCTCGAGAAGCCGAAGAAACATTCGAACGCACCCGACGAGAAGGATCGATGGAGATAAAAGAAGAAGCGAACACTCGTTCGGATTCGAGGGAAGAATAGATCGCGATAATAGCGTTCACACAATTGATTCCCCTGATTTCTGTGCGCTGTTGTTAACGCGGATGAAAACGTGCATCGAGTCTACCGTGTTTCGTGTCGTTGCACGTAACCACTGTACAGCGATCGCTTTCCAAGATTCAGCTCGAATAATACAGATAGTAACACAAAATATCGAAAGAATATTACATGATCGTTTTATTAATTCATTAAAAAATAAAAAGAAAGAGGTTGAATACTCGCGGTACTCGCACAGCCGGCGTCCCGAAAACGGGAACGATAAAACGAGCCGGGTGCGAATAACAGCGATAAAACGAAAGTCTAATCCGCATCTCCGGAACTTTTCCTTACTGCGGGAAAAGTCAGGAGAGACTATGATTCCGATTTCATACATATTCTTCTTATCCTCTTCTCCTTTCTACGAATTGATCGACATAAAATTGCCATGATTCTTCGATGCGCGAACAAGGTCGGCGGACGTAACCGCGACGATTCGACGATTATGAAAATTTCACGACCAACGTGGCAACGTTCCGATTAATTAAAAGCGAACCGAACGAACCAAAAAAAAAAATCGAATAAAATTGATCTTTCGTTTTCTCGTTGTTCTTTAAACGTGGAACAGATTATCGATCGGATACAATGGCGATCGCGTGATCGTTATCACTGGGGTACGCCATTTACCGAACGTGATCGCCGCGTTCTTTCGAAAACTAACGAAAAATCGTTGTTACGTCAACCTCCGTCTTTTAATTTCTCACGTTTTTTCTTCTTACGACGTGTGTATGGACTTATACAATGCCGTGTAACTAAATACATATACGTTGACGCGTGTCTCCTTTTTCTTCTTCTTTTTCTTCGTCTTCTTCTTCATCATCTTCTTCTTCTTCTTCTCCTTCCTTTACCGCCGAGTCGCTTTGATTAATCGGGAGATGACCAATTGCTACGGATTGTTTCACGAGAAACAGACAAAGTACAAGATTGACGGCCTCTTGTTCTCTTTCGTCGTTCTTGCCCTACGAAACAAGAAGGGAAGGAAGAACGCGAAAAATCCTTAAGGCTAAAAAGATATTTAAAGATAATCTATAAATATCATATACTCTCCTTTTGTAATCTCCATTATATAACTGTATGTAGTATAAAACGTAAGAGAATTTTACAATCTAACAGCGCTTTCAAAATACCAATATCTGCAATTCGTAACAAGTATAGACTTTATATATAAAAAAAATATATATATTCATTTTGTGTTCCCCTCTTCGAAATATTTAAAAAGGGTCTAAAAACGTGTTTGCCTATTTTAACAATTACCACATGTTCACATAAAACATCTCGTATTGGACGGTTATTGCTTTAAAAGATGACGATCGGTATCGTCGTTCTAATCGATTGCAAAGAAAAGGCACTTCGTTTAAGCATATCGCTTGTAAAATAGTCTGAGCATTATCGACACTTGATTGTAGTGTATATGTATGCATATTCGTTTGCTGTGTGTGTGTCTCTTTTGTGTACGTGTGAATTCGTGTGTATGTGTGTGTGTGTGTGTCGTGGGTGTTCGTGTACATCTATAGATGTATATACATACATACATACTTTGGACACGCGATTCGAAGAAATCTGTTTCGAATCTGAATCATACGCGTAATACGATTTGCTCCGTATGCCAACTTGAAAGTATAGACAAGCGTCCGTGTGTTAAAAATGCTTCGATACTTTTAGACGTTGCCGTTGCTTCCGTAAAGATTGTAATAAAGATCACGCTACACGAATCGATGAATATCGAATATAGTATCGTATCTATCGAACAAACATCATACCCTCTTTTTCGTTCATCTCTTCTGCCATGCGCGCAGCGTTCTCGTAGCATCTCAATAATTGCACTTAATTCGCATTTCTCTTTCACGATTTTTCAATGTACGTTGAAATCCCGTGAACGCATCAGGTATGGTGCTTCTTTTTTTCCCTTTTAAATTTAAATCACACGCGAGATCTATGATATCTTAAAAATCTGATATGTCATGATATCAGATTACTCTTGTAAATCAACGTGATATAAATATAATTAAATAACAATTTACTTGTCTACTCCATACTATCGGGAAGTATATCGAGCTTTCATCGTCAATTGCTCTCTCTCTCTCCTCCATCGACCCACCCGAGCGGTACGCATATTAAATATTATTTATCGGTAATATTCAGTCCTCTCTCTCGCTCCCTCTCGTACAATGCTTTAGTATAGAAATACAAACTTATATACAAAATGTTTGGGGAACAAATGCACTCATACACGCATACAAACATACGTAACACTCAAACACTCTAATAATAAGAGAGAAAGAGAAAGACCCGAATACGTTCTCCATTTACATACAAGATGCCCTAAAAATCTCGAAGTACAGTGGGTATCCAAAGATCGCGTTCTTCGTTCGATTCTAACATAGCGTCGATTAGTCCGCGCGCAAGGTGGTAAAAGGAGCGACGAAAACATCGGTTCCACGAGAGAAGCCCTCGCGGTTAATTGCGGCTTGCTCATAATTCTCAAAAATTTCATCAGGAAGACTCGACAAGCTTGCCATGAACACTAGGATTTAAGGCTTCGATATTTACCCCGTCTTTTACCACCTCTCGTTTCCTCGGCAGAGAAACTCGCGATACGAAATCGAATAAAATATACGATCTTGCGATTCGGTATCAACATTTCTAGGACACCCTGCGAATCTTTCTGTCTACACGTTCGTGTACACGTTGAGCATAGCGCGTTGTAATCAAGGCTCCGTTCTACTTAAACTTTAAAATTTTTCTCCATCACGTGCATTCGTTTTTTCCTTTTTTTTTTTTCTTTTTTCAATGGAATAGTCGTTACTTTACTGGTAAGATCCTCTAGAATCGTTCCATTCAGTTTAGACGTATTAAGAATCTGTAATTTTTAGGTTTTTTTGTTTTGACGAGTCGATTTCATAATTTTCTTGCCTGTCATAGACAATTAAATTCCTTCATACTACAGCCACGTCAGCACGTTTTCAGGTTTCGTCGTATTGGGGTTTATCAATGATTGCACGTCATCTAAAATGTCGCTACTAAAATCCTCGCTCAGCTGAAAAGAAGATTACGAAGATACAGATGAAATCAATCAACGAGACGCGTTGTAGGTGCTCTTAAGTAACGTCACGATTCGATACCAATAAATACCTGCAACGATGGGACAAGATCGTCGGTCGAATCGATGTTATCGCTCAGAGTAGAGAGATCCGGTGTTTCCATGGGTGCTCCACCATCTGTAAACGGATACGTTCAGAGTTAGATCGGCTAGAAACGAAAGCGCCACGCGTATGAAAGAATATCTTACCGCTTGTACCGTCCATGTTGTCGTCGATATTCGCAAGAAAGTCTTCCGGTGTATGAGGCAGAGAGTAAGCAGAACCAAGACCCAGACCACTGTCTGCGCTTTCTTGACGGGCGTGTTGCTCGTTGATTCCCGATAAGAACGGATCCATGGCGGCGTCGGTAGTGCTCTGTCGGAGCATCAGCTCTTGCTGCGGATAGAAAAGGTCGCGTTATTATCGTCGTAGAGAGTGGGACCGATCCCGAACGGTCCCGGATGCGCTCACCTGACGCATAATTTCCTGTTGCCGTTGCTTGAGACGTTCGCGTTCCATCTGTAGCGACTGGAGACGAAGCTTCTGTTGACACGCTTGCAACGTTTGGTTACTCTGAATACCACCACCTGCGGGCTGTTGCTGTTGGAGCCAGTTCTGTGGTAGCATCGCACCAGAAGTCGGAGCCCTTTGGAGATGCGTCGCTGAAACGGCGAACAAACGGCTGAATGAATATCCGGTGGTAAAACTTCGCAACGCGTTCCACGCGTCCGTGTGTGTGTGTGTGTGTGTGTGTGTGCGTGTGTGACTAACATCTCGAAGACGTGAATTTCTAACAATAAGCGACCTTTGAAAGCGACCTACGCGCGATTCTCGGAGTGGGTCGATCGTAATGGAACTTACGGATTCTTGGATCGAACCACGAGGTGGTGCGTGTCTGATGATTAATGAAATAGATTTCTCCTTCGGGAGTACGCGCCTGCTCCCAGCCGTCGGGCAATGGACCTAGAGTATTGGTGGCGCCGGTCGTGGATTTCCCATTGTCGACGGCGGCAGCAACGGCCGCCACGTTCGCCGCCGCTGCTGTTTTCCGTGGATCCTCCCATGTTGTGGTTCGCGTCAGGTGGCTGGAAAATAAAATTATAACAGGTTCAGACCGTCGTGCTATTTCGCACGTATAGCGTGGCCCCGTGCAGAAACTGAATACGCCACGGGCACGTACAGTTATCCACATATAGTAGGCGCATTCTAAAAATAGTCCCATTCAAAAAGACGACGCGAAGGAGTAACAGCAGGCGCCTTAGCGGTAGTTAGCGCACGAGTTTTAACTCGCCTCGAATAAAACTGTACCTCGCGAAATTTCCCGGCGATTCGCCCGCCTATACGTCTCGTTCGACGGGCCAAGAGCGCGACGATCGCGAAACCGTGGCCCACGCGATCTTTCGCCTATGAAAAACGATACCCCCCCACGCGTATCGAGAACCGATGCACTCTCTCGACTGCATCGTATTGTATTTTAAAACGCTTCGCGGAAACAAACGGCTGTAGCGTGCCGTTTCCACGTACCAGTGAACCCGAACTCCGTTTTCAGAAGTTACCGCACACACCTCGATCCGGATTCAATACGCACCGCGCCACGCCGCGGAGGCACGAGACGCCTGCACACACGCGCACACGCACGGGTCCTTGAGAATCGTATTCGAGCATGATCCAACCGTTCCTCGATCGTCGAACCAATTCCCCCCGGGTACCGCGAGACCAGGATAATCCTGGTTAATCGAATAGCGAAAACGTGAGGTCGCTACTCGGTGACGAGCAAACGACCACGAAGACGACCACGACGAGGACGAGGACGAGGACGAGGCCGAGGCCGCAGTTTCGTCCGAAACAACTTCGGTTGCACGAAAACAGTACGTTTCTCGGTCGACAAAAATAGCGGCTAATGGCTCTGATTGCCGATCCCGTCGCCTCTCGTGCCTCCACTACCTCTAACACGTATTTACCTTAACTCGCGTGTCATTTTTCAGCCCGGGAGGAAGTGGAAAACACTACACCGCGCGCCACCGCCGCTCTTATTTACCTCCGTGAAACGAATACCTTTGCGAACCCGCTGGGCCTACCTTGCCTGACTCCGAAGAAATTTTAGACTACGCCCGCCGAACATATGCGGCGGCGCACCGCGCTTAAACACGACACCGTGCTCGTGGTACGTGTAAAGCAAAAGCAAGCAAGCAAGCAAACAAACAAACAAACGAAAACGCGAAAGAATGCGAAACAATCGATCGGATTCGTCTTCGAGCGGCAAAATTCGATACGGGAAAAGGTGCCGAGGGAACCGTTCGATCCGGGCCGCGATGCTAAACAGAATTCCTCGAACGGGGCGGGGAGGATTCTTGAATCACGGGCTCGAACCCGCGGATGACTGTGCCCGATCGTTGTATTTTGCCAAAAAGTGTCGCTCGTTTGCATTCCGCGCGCGATGACTTAATGCGTTTCGCTTAAGTCATCGGGCGAGGGACATAAACAAGTTGTCTAAATCGGCACCGGTATCATACGCGCACCGGTTCCCGGTATTTTCGAGCGGAGAACAAATCTTCTTACACGGTTAATAATACCACACGGGGCAACAGAACGCGTTTGACGTAGTTTTAACGTTAAGAGCATTATCGAATCGGGATCTACATCCGATCCGCGGGGGCCTGTTAAGAAGCTGCGTCGTTCCACGAGATCTCGTCGTCGAACACCGCGAACGCTCGATCGGCGCGGACGGATTCCGGAACAACAGCCGCGCAACCGTGTTTACGGATCGTCCATCGATCGACTGGTTCCTCGAGATCTTTCGTCGTTTAGGAAGATGAAAAGGAGGAGGACGATTCATTGGCATCGCTCGGTTTCGAAGCGATGATGAGTCCCTGCGTTCGACGTTGAGGAGAAACGGGCTTTTCCCCGCGGGTTAGGAAAGTAACAGGAAAATCGGTACGCGGGGAGCGGCGGGGAGAGGGAGAAGGAAGAGGAAGAACGGGGCGCAGGGGGAATAAATTGAAAATCCATCTCGGAGATTCGTGATCGGTGGCAAAGGCAGAATACAGAACGACGGTGTGTTCCAAAAGCTACATGTCGCGGGTCTCTCCGGGAGCGGTTGGATGCGTTCCAAGAGAGCCCGAGGTGGAGAGAGAGAGAGAGAGAGAGAGAGAACTAGACGGTCGAGAGGCAAGAGTAGAGGCAAGGGAAAGAAGCGAGAAGACGAGAGGAGGGACGGTGGGAGAGAGAGAGGGAGAGAAGGAGGAAAGCAAGCAGGCAAGCAAGCAAGCAAGCAAGGAAGCAAGCAAGCAGGCAAGCAGGCGAACAGGCAACCAGGCAGGCAGCTCGAGAGCATTGGAGAATTACAAGAGGGTTTCTGTGTGGCGCACGGCATACGGACTACGATGTATTTTTACTCCGGACATCACGGCGCCGGACAACTCGTAAATAGACACTCTCGCACCGACGCTCTCTTTCGCCTGCCTGCTCTTCTCTCCCGTCGTCGTCGTCTTCGTCGTCGTCGTCGTCGTCGTCGTCGTCTTGCTCTTGGTCTTGGTCGTCGTGGTCATGCTCGCGATCGTCGTCGTCGTCGTCGTCGTCGTCGTGGAGTTCGCGTTACCTCCCTCTAGCACCGTCGCTCTTTCCCTCCCACCACCATCGAAAAGCTACCTTCCTCTAGGGAACGAGACGAGCGCGTCCCTCGGCTTTATCACCGAAACTACCTAGTACCGTTAACGCACACTTTTAACGACCCACGAGAGACCGGATAAAACGGCACGAAGAAACGTTTATCGGTGTTTCGTATCGGCCGTTTCGTTTTTCTAAACCGTACCCATACGTAGAGACGGTCGACGGTTAGCCTCGTCTCGAGAATTGAATGAGAAACGGACGAGAGAAGGCCGATCGGCGGGGACGATGCCACCGCCGCCGCCGCCACCTCTCTCTTTCAAAGTCGAGCGAGCGGTGGCATCGATACGTGCACGACGAGCATCAAACGGTCGATACGGAGACGGTGCGAGAAAGCAAAGGCCCCCATTGAATGAACGGGGCTCAGCCGCGTTCAGACGCGACACGCTGCGTATCAATTGAGAATCTTCGCTTCGGGAGCGCATAAATTGTAACCGAAGCGTTAAGTACTGTAGCGCGCGAAACACCGCCGCTTAGTCACGTGTAATCGCGTAGAACTCTCTACGTACGAACGCAACGATACAATGTTCACGGGCCAATTAGCATGACACGGGCATTATTTATGGAACCAATCGCAAACGCTATAACGGTACGCGAAGTTTCGTGGCTCGGATAGGAGCTGGCGCCCATCGGTGAACAAGTTTCTTTATCCGTAGCCAGACTCTCTATCTCTATCTACACCTAACTTTCGTCGCGATTACGAAAACAAAAGTTTTCCAATCGAAGAGCCAATCGGCTCGCCCCGCTCCGACTCTCCGATCGGATATCAAGGAATCGATGCCCGTTTCGACCTACTTGGACGTATCTGGCCGATAAGCGATTACACGTCGGAGACGTTGGGAAACGAACGTTCGACGAAACGGTGAGACCGTTAAATCCCGAGGAGCCGAGGGAAGCGGCGAAAGAGCAAGGCGAGCCGAGGACGCTCGCGCTGCCTTGAACTTTCGATACGTTCGAGGTATTCCCGGAGATTTGTCCTGCTATCCGGCATTCGCGTTCGCGCAAGCCCGAGAGACTCTCTCGTCCACACAGGTGTGTCGGGGTCTTTAGCCTCCCGAGAGTGGTCGAGTAAAAACCTCGATCCTCCGGTGCTTAGGCGAGGAGAGAACCCACCTCTCTTACCTCTCGACGGTATTAAAATGTCCGCGCGCGCGCGCGCCCCCGTGGAAAAGTGCACGACCTACGCGAGCGCGGTGCGAACCGCATCGATCGATCGGTGCACGCGAAAGTAAATAGAGCGCGGTTCTCGACGATTTTCGAAATAATCCCCCCACAGGCGACGACGGATCTTTTGCCGTGCTTCGAGCGCAAATAGATCGAACGTGACGTTACGCGTAAAATAAAGACTCCCGTGTGCCGTTTATCTCTGCGTTTCTCGTTCTCCTCGCGTCAGGAATGTTATTTATCGCTCCCTACCTTTACGCTTATCGGGGAGGGCCGTCTTTCGAGACGCGCGGCGCGGCGCGCCGAACGGGAAAACGGATTATTCCCATTCGACGCGCCGCGGAAACCTGCCGCCTCGTTCCACGACCGATCGACGCGCATACTTTCCTTCCATTCGAATCCCTCGGATCGCGCGGTTTTCTTCTGCGCGCGCGTTCGATACGGACAGATAAAATGTACGCGAGGACCAGAGGGACGGGGGAAAAGCCGGGGAGGAAAACGCGTGTCCGCGTTGTCGAACCGACCCTGAACATAACAGGATGCCGATGTCGCACGCGCGCAACTTTCACTGTGCATTCGAAAATGCATACTAAACGTCCTCGAAATGAATTTACAAGCGACACGACGGGCTGCTGGGATACCTCGTCGACGCGCTCGATTCTATTGCCGGACGGGTTCTAGGAAGTAGCCGCGGAATCGATCGTAATTAACGTCGCAGCTCCGCGATTATGTACCGTAACGGCGTTCGATTCGTTGTTCGCTGGTCGTTCTCCAAACAACCCGATCGACCTACGTCGCGTCAAGGGAACGGAACGCAACGGAACGCAACGCAACGCAACGTCCGGCCTCTGCCTCGCGATCCACGCTCGATTTTTCTTCGCTGACAAATATAAGTATGATATAATGTGTGCGCAACGCGTGTACGTAGAGACCGCGGGAGCAAACATAGGTACACGCGTACGATTACGTACCACGAATATATCGATGCGATACCACGTGACGAGCAGACCCGACTTTCTCAGTTAACAGGTTAAAGTGCGAAAGCGAACCGTCTCCACGTGTGCGCGCAATAAGCCGTGTACTATTCTCAGGCCATTCTGACTAATCCGAATCTATTCCGAGCTCGTTATCTATAATAGCCGCAAGGGAAGGAAGAGAGAGCGAGAGAGCAGAGGTGTCGTTCGATTTTTCCGGTTTTCCGAGAAACTCGTAGCAGCCGGCACAGCTCGGAAGGCGTCTGCCCGCCAAAAAGCTGAAAAGAACGTGCCCGCTAGAAGTTGATACCAGTCGGAGGAGCGCCACCGTTCGCCAACCGAGCTTGGTAAACAGGATAGAATGGACTGGCTGGCGAGGCGCGTTCGCGCTCGCGCGCGCGATCGCGAATTCCACGGATAAAATGTGACTCCGCTCGTGTGACTAATGTTTCGTCAAATGGTACAGTTGACGGAAAACCTTGGATGCCTGCTCGTCGTCTCTCGATCGTATGTTCACCTGGCGGCGAAACGTGTTTCTCGAGCTGCCAAGACCTTTCGTTGCCGCGCGGGCAACCACACATCCCTACGCTCGCCTAGCGAACGCGCATCGTGATAAGAGAGCGTTAAGCCTTGCGCCTCTGCTGTCTCTACCGTTCAGCAAGAGCGTGAACCGCTGGCTGTTTACGTCCAGTCGATGAAACGCGAACAAATAAGAAATAAAAATCCCTCCGCCGGTTCGCAAAGTCGTCCCGTCTCGTCTCGTCTCGTCTCGTCTCGTCTCGTTTCGTTTCGTCTCGTCTCGTCTCGTTTCGTTTCGTTTCGTTTCGTTTCGTTTCGTTTCGTTTCGTTTCGTCGGGATACAGTTGCTCCTCCTCGCTGGTATGTAATACGCGAACCTAGCTAACGGGACTAACGTACAACATTATACGCCGGCGAGGTAACGCAAGAGTTGCGCGCCAACCGCGGTAAACTGAAAAATTCGAGAGAAAAATAACGACGATGAGAGGCCCTTCCCTCGTATCGGAGACAGTGAACCAATTTCTTAGTTATTTTCTGCGTGCGGACGAATATAGAATAAAAGTCAGAAGCGGAAGACAGGAAACGGTGGTACAGGGAGAGGGTGAAAAAGGGGCAAGGGAGACGCGAAACGCGACGTTTCCTAGAACGATTTCGAAGAATCAGTTTGTTCGCGGTTCGAATCACGTTTCAATTACGCAAATTAGATTCTAATAAGTCCCACTTTTGGATAAGATCCAAAAGCTTGGAGATAGAGAGAGAAAGATAATGAGGGAGAGAGAGAGAGAGAAAGAGACAGGGCAGAGGTAATTGGACGAACGGCGCGAGAGAAGAGGAATAAGAGAGAAGACACGGGTGCCGTCACGGCAGTCATTACTGCATAATACAACAACCGTGTGCCTCTCTCGGTTGGCTGCACTTCTTTTACCATCGGCCATTACCGAGCATAACTCTCCTCGCGCCTGCTGTGTTACGTCTATCGACAGAGAATGCCATGCTTTTTCTCTAATTTCACGGCCGATAATTCAACGATGCCACAGTCGTACAGCCACCGATATACGTGTACCCTCTTCCTCCTCCTCCTCTTCCTCCTCCTCTTCTTCCTCCTGGCGAACGATCGAAACAATGTCTACTACGTTCGATCACGAGGCGATGGACATTACTCGAAACAACGATCAACTCGTCGATACGCGGCTGCCCGAGCAAACGTAATTATTCGTCGAGCCGCTCCTTTCTTTCCTTTACCTTTTCATTCCGCTTCCTGCATTGCAAATGAACGCGTTGCCAACACCTACAACCAACATCAGATCGGGGGAGGAATTTCCGATGGAAAAAAAGAAATCCTCCGATTTACGGGGAATTTAGGGAAGTATTTTGTACGATTCGAAAATGTATCGGATAAATGAGCGATGCGATCGATGGTAAAAGCTGCTACGAAAAACCGCTGGCGTACAAGCTGCGGCGAGAGATCAACCAGATAGATTGTTTAATTACGTTTTTACGTAACACTTGCGTAGAACTCGGTGAAGCGAGGGATAATTAAGTATGATTTGCACGGGAGTGATTAAATAACGATTAATGAAAGGCACGATGGTTGTAAAAGAAACGTCAAGGATACATTATCTTCGAATAGCTTGATACGATAACGATACCCTATATCGACGAGTTTTACGACTTTCACGATGCTACCTAGAGCGGGACTCGTCGCGCGACGATGTACACTCGAGTTTCACACGCTGAAATCACCAAACGTAAACGGAAACGATTTCCCTGAAAGAAATTCCTCTTAAACGGAACGGCGACGATCTTGGCGATGCAGCTTTCGAGCTTGCTAACATATTGTTTACCAGCGAACAGTCTCACCCGAGGAGAGACGGAACGGTATTTCTCAGCAGCGTCACATTTGCCAAGTTCATGTGTCTTTCCTCTCAAAAGCCGTAGCACGTGAATCAAGTGTTGGGCACGCGTTTTCGGAACACGTACGGATAGGAATTCGTAAGAATAAATTTCTTCATCGCTTCTGAAAAGAAGGAAACTCGTGTTCCTCGCTGAACGGGAGGATGTTGAGCGCAAGAGTCGAAGGGGGTGCGTTAAACGACACAAATGGGGAATTCTCACGAACGGTGAAACGCAGTTCTCGGTATGCCCAAAAACCGACCCGCCTAAGCGTTCGTTCTCACGATTTTTAGCAGCAGGTAGGATTCGCAGGTGAAACAGAAATAGACGATTTGGATGCTAAGCTCAGGTAAGCCCGTCTGAAAGAAGACGCATTTATACAGAGACATGGGAATTTCTCGAGTTTTTTCCGTCTCCTCTGTGAACCGTTCTCTTCTGGTTCGCGGCGGAGAGAAAAGAAAAAGAACCGAAGAGGAGAAGGGGGCAGGGTAGAGGAAAAAGGAAAGATAGAAATACTTGGAAACGAGGCGAAGAACAATACCGGCTAAACGGGGAACGCGAATGAAAGCCCTCTTCAATCGGAACGTTCAAGAGGAGAGGCGATGCATATTTACAAAAGCACAGGTACGACTGAATGAGCGGGAGTCTCATCGTTCGCAGGTGTACCCGTTATCGAACGGGAAGCGTATCGATTATCGCGGTGGGATATCTCGGCGTGACAACCGTCACGATCAACGAAATCGTAATCGAACACGAAAGCAAACAACGTGAAAAGTGTAACACGGTCGGATTGGTCGACCGATACACGTCGTCGGGTACACGTGAACGCGTAAATTCCAAAAGTAGTAATACTGCCCCCGTTAGCTTCGCTGCGGTCAGCAACATTTTTTAGCATTCGAGAAAAATGAGAATGCTTTATCAATTTCTGTGTGCAGGGACATTCCAGTTTCGCTTAAAAGCTGAAAACATGTGGCGCGTTGAAAGGTATTTCAAAGTGCTTCTTAAAAAATAAAGAAGTGAAAAAAAAAGGAAGATGGACAGAAGTTAAGCAAAGGCACGACGCTCGTGGAAGAGAGAAACGGCGGAGCCCCGTTGGGGACAAGTGGGTGGAAAGAGGTGAACGAGGCGACAAAGCACACGGGGAGCGTTTCCCACGACAGGTGACACGTGGGAATCCTAGTCACGGCGCAGGTGGATCAGGTTAAACGAGCGAGATGGCAGAGGAACCAGGGAGAGGGAGACCGGAGGTATCGGGTAGGCGGTTCGAGATTGACAAGGAGAGTCGACCGTGGAGAAAGATGAGAGAAAACGGGATGGCAGGGATGACGAGGATACACGAACGGCTCGCAGTGGGGAGGCACCAGCCAAGAAATGGAGGAACGGAGAAACAACGATGAGTAAGTAGAGGTGGCGATAAAGACAGTAACGGCCTTGAGGTATATAGTAGGAGCCCGACGCGGCGAAAATATGAACCAGCCGTCATGCAGCGGTGGATTGCTCCAATCCGTAATAGAAACTTATTTCGTTAAACAGTAATGCTGTTTTGACATCAGATGGAAAATGTTAGGTGTACCTTTGCTATCTTCTAGCACGACTAATTCCTTACGAGGATCTGGCTAATGTGAAGCTTTCGATCGTCAAATCCACTCTCATAGACATCGTCGGACGGTTCGTGGAATTGGTAAAGGTGCGGTAGGTAGGTAGGTAGGTACCTAGATAGGTAGGTAGGTAGGTAGGTAGGTAGTTAGTTAGTTAGTTAGTTAGTTAGTTAGGTAGGTAGGTAGGTTGATAGATAGGTAGGTAGGTAGGTAGGTAGGTAGGTAGGTAGGTTGGTAGGTTGGTAGGTAGCTAGGTAGGTAGGTAGGTAGATAGGTAGATAGGTATATAGGTAGGTAGGTAGGTAGGTAGGTAGGCAGGTAGGTAGGTAGATGGAAAAGGGAAAGGGAGGAATAGAAAAGAAGGATGGACGGAGAGAGGAAGGGAGGGAGGGAGGAAGCGGCTCGAAGACGAGAGAAGAAAGCAAAAGAGAGGAAAAGCGAGGAAGAGGAGGAAAAGAAAAGTAAGTAGACTCACTTGAGGAAGTAGATCTGTCCCTCGGGGGTGCGCGCCTGTTCCCATCCATGTGGCAGGGGACCTAGGTCGTCGACCGTACTGATGACGTCGTAGCTGCGTTGCTTCTGGTGATGGTGATGACGCGCGTGCGGCTGGGGCGCGTGCTGAGGCGCCTGCTGGGCCGAGGCGTAGGTTTGCTGAAGAGAGGCCGGGCTGCTGTGGGCGCGAGGATGAGCGACGGTGAGGCCAGCCGCGGCCGCGGCCGCGACTGCCGCCGCAGCCGCACCTGCGGCGTTCGATCCGCTACCAGCGCTGTTCCCACTTCCACCGGTGGCTGCACCTGCTGCCCCGGTGGCCGATGTACCGCTCGCGTTTCCACCGGGTGTCGGCCCGGTACCGGCTACCGCGGCAGCGGCGACCGCGGCCGCTGTACCGAACGCCGAATCTGCCGAATTCTCTCGGGAATGCGAGATCGAGGGACTCTTGCTACCCGTCGACGGTGGATTGAAGAAGGAATCTGGTAGATTGCGCATGCGCAGTGGCACTTGCAGCGGACGCTTCGAGTCTGGCTTCAGGACGCTGTCGAATAACGCTTGTAGATCCGATTCTGAATTTTGATCGATCCTTACCACGAGATTGCTCTTCGACAACTGGTCCACGTCCTGGTTCAGCGCCATTTTGGATCACGCACTTTAACGTGCCTTGTGTGTGTCTTTCTCTCACCCAGTGTCGTCGTCGTCGTGGTCGTTGTCGTGGTCGTGGTCGTCGTCGACGTCGTTGTCGTCGTCGTCGTCACCGCCGTCGTTGTCGTCGTCGTTGTCGTCGTTGCCGTCGTTGTTGCCGTCGTCGTCGTCGTCGTCGTAGTCGTCGTCGTCGTCGTTGTCGTCGTCGTTGTGTCTCTCCTTCACCTCCTGTCCTATACACTCTAGCTACCTTTCGATGTTCTTTATTTCCGTCCCTCTTCCTCTTCCACCGTTCCTTCTTTCTTTCCTCCTTTCCGTCTTCGTTCCTATCCTATCTCGTCTCGTTCCTGTCGTTCTCTTTCGTCACACCGTTCCGAATCTTCACTCCACCTCTCCCTCTCTCTCTTTCTTTCTCCCTTTTACGCGACGTTTGCTGTTGTCTTTTACGGTACACCTATGGGCATTCGTGCACGGCACACCACCAGTCTTCTCTCTATTTGAGCCGTACACACCGTCTCGCTCTCCACCGTCACTCCTCGATTCCTCGATAACGCGATATCCTCTTCTCTTTTCCACCTGTGCGTTTAGCGAGAGACAACAAAACAAGCAGGACAATGCCGCCGCCGCCGCCGCCGCCACCGCCGTCGCTGCCGCCGTCGTTGCAATTACCACAAGGTCCCCTTGTATTCAGCACCTTCGATAATACCCTCGAGCTTCTCGACGAGTAACGTCTCCTCCACCTCTTACCACCAGATATCGCGCACCAGGAGAAATCGACTCGTTTTGCTAGCCGGCCGTCTAGCAAACGAGTGCTAGCGTTCACCGTGCGTGGACACGCGATTACGTACAGGGTCTAGAAACTCCCGTGTGTTCAAGCGATGTTCGATTATTGCACCCTCTGTCGCTGGTTCCTTGCGCTAAATTTCATTGGCGGCATTTTTTCAAACGATACCTATCTATTGGAAGAAAGAACGTTCTTATCGTTGTACACGCATACGTACTAAGAATAAATTTACCTTTGATTTAAGACGGCGATATGGGATCTAGAGCGTATTAATCTCTAATGAATGTAAAATGTTTTGCGCACACCTACATGTGTTATTCCTCGATCTTTCTTCTTCGTTGCCATTCGCAAATTTCACAAAGAAGCGATAAATTCCATCGACATACGTTTATTCGATGTCATTTGTACTTAATTCCTTGATGTTTCGATCTGCGTCCTCTTCTAATATAGATCTTTGATCAGAGTTCAAACTACGTGCACAGATTTTCCAATATTTTTCAAAATTGCTCCCAGTTGCTTGAACGACGTTACACACAAAAATTTCATACTTAAAGTACTGTTTACATGGTTTAAAAATTGCGACCTATATGCATATAATATGCATGTATGATCCCTTAACGATTGGTCAGCGAACCTTTGGATCGTTCTTTAATTATTAGGCTAACGATCTCAGTCGTAACAAAAAAATTGAACGGTTGATTGGTTGAAAATAAAAATTTCTATATCGACTTATTTGTATTTTGATTTTTATTCGTTCCATCGATAGAAATTAAAGTGTCAGCTACGGAAAGTGCGCATAATCAATTCAGTTAAACACGGAACAATTTAGTCAGCTGTGCCATCTAGTACGCCAGATGGTCGATGGTTTCGATATTTCGGTTGTGTGGTTACTTTAATTTATTGACAAAAATGTAACACTTCTATTTTAAATTGACTATGTTTTTACAACCGGAATGTGATATCTGTTTTATCCACGTTAAGTTATTTGTGTAAATATTGAAGGTGTTTTTATTCAACTAAGAACTCGTTGACACAAAAAGCGAAAATGTCTTCGAAGAGGTATTTAATTGTTTTTACTTCGTGTTTTTAAACTTGTAGAATTTTACGAACTCGCGAATGGAAGTTATTTATAGCAAGATGGAATCGTTTCTCAATCTTTAGCGCCTATCGTTTGTTATAGGAAACAATTGCACCGTATCGATTCTTTGTTTCTTTGTTAACCTGCATTATCAATTTAGTCACATTACTTGTTATACTCGAGATTACTTTGTCTCTTTTTTTTTAAACAAATTTAAGAAATATTAATCGTGGAAGGCTTCTAATTTATTTGATAATTACTGGGGCACATGAAATTTTATCTAATCCACTTGTAATCAAATGTGAATGAAAGATAACAGGCCTACATGTACCAGAACTCTTTTTATAAAATATCTCGTACGCTGTTATTTTTTCATATGATAAGAATGAAAAAAAAAACATATGGGAATACTTTTCTTTTGTACTATTTCACTTATCGTGCGATAGAAGTATCTCCTGTCTAATTAATTATTAAAATGTCCTTTAGTGAACTAAAAAAGTTGTCTGAAGAGAGTTTAACAAGACAGCCCGAGGAAGTGTTTGACATAATATGCAAGTTAGGAGAAGGGTAAGTAAAAGCACGCGTTGCGTGATGTATGATTTTGTAGTTGCTAATAGTTTGTGTCTCATCTGCACAGATCCTATGGATCAGTTTACAAAGCACTACATAAGGAAAGTGGACAGGTACTTGCCATTAAACAGGTGCCTGTTGATACAGATTTACAGGAAATTATAAAAGAAATTTCTATCATGCAGCAATGCGATTCTCCATATGTTGTTAAATATTATGGAAGCTATTTCAAAAACACTGATTTATGGGTAATTTTAGACATTATTTGCACAAGAAATGAAATTTTTTTATTTACCTGTTCTTTACTTATATTGACAGAAATATAATTTCATAGATTGTAATGGAATATTGCGGCGCTGGATCTGTGAGTGATATTATGAGGTTAAGGAAAAAGACTCTTCAAGAAGATGAGATAGCAACAATCCTCAGTGATACCTTAAAAGGCTTAGAATACCTTCATTTGAGAAGGAAAATACATAGGGACATTAAAGCAGGAAATATTTTACTCAATAACGAAGGACATGCAAAGCTAGCTGATTTCGGAGTAGCGGGACAACTAACTGTAAGCTGTGTGGTAGCTTAATGTATCATATCGCGAAAGAACGATTTTCCTTTTTTTAATTTTGGCAATATCTTCTAGGATACAATGGCAAAACGTAACACAGTCATAGGAACTCCATTCTGGATGGCTCCAGAGGTAATACAAGAAATTGGATATGATTGTGTTGCAGACATATGGTCTCTTGGTATAACTGCTTTAGAAATGGCAGAAGGCAAACCACCTTACGGTGACATACATCCAATGAGAGCAATATTTATGATACCAACTAAACCACCACCTAGCTTTAGAGAACCTGATCAGTGGAGTCCTGAATTTATAGATTTCGTCAGTGGGTGCCTTGTTAAAAATCCAGAAGAAAGAGCTACTGCAACTGAGCTTTTAAATCATGAGTTTATAGGTATGATTCGGCATATTTGTAAGAAGCACGTTTGCATTCCGTTCGAACATCTAATGTAAACATTTCGTTGCAGGTAATGCCAAGCAACCAAGTATTCTGAGCCAAATGATCGCAGAAGCTCACGAAATACGGGAGAAGCAGAGTGCACATCGTGCTCATGTTATTAATAATGTAGCAATCAAGAATCAAAACCAAACAGAAGATTCGGTATATTTATATCAATTAATTACGTGTAAACGGTATTAAAAATATCTAACAATATAATAATCATTTGGTGTCTACCACAAGGACGAAGAGGACAGCAGTGGGACAATGAAACCTCTACCAGAGGACACGGGGACTTTGGTACCGACTCATGATCTTCCAGATACGGGTACACTAGTTTCAGCGATGTTAGACTTGGGAACAATGGTTATTAATAGTGATACTGATACTGAAGCAACTATGAAACGTAAGTAGAAATGATTTTGCAGCGAAACACGAGATAAAAATAAGGGCAACAAATATGATTAATTTTCAGGACATAATACAGGATCGGTTGAATCAGGAAAAAAATATCGACCACTATTTTTAGATCATTTTGATAAAAAGGAAGCACCTGAAATAGGAAAGGTGAGATCTGTAATACTTTGCATTCGTGTGTATTATATTATAAACGTAAATCGTGGATAAAATTGATTCTTCGATCGTTAGGGTAACGGACAAATATTTGGAGCTCACAATCAAGATAATGACAGCAAATTAGAATTGCGAAGCCCCACAGAATCTCAAAGGTTTCAAAGTCATTTACAATTACAGCTTAATCAGATTTCTCATCCGGTTCAAGAACAGCCTCACAATAACATATCCAAGTTCCAAAATGTCTTCACGGAACGTGATTTCGACTTCGTAAGTAATGAACTCGCTTATAAACTCTCTTAAAGGAATCAAAAGTAACCAGGGAGAAATTTTCCAATATTTCATACTATTCTTAAGTTTAATCGACGTAGTGCCGCTTTAGGCATCATTAAAAAAAACTTGAATATAGATAAACAACCATATCCTGCAGCTGAAGTTTCTCTCGTATGAGGAACTACAGCAACGGATGGCTAACCTGGATGCGGAAATGGAGAGGGAAATCGATGAGCTCAGAAGAAGGTATCAAACGAAGAGACAACCAATACTTGACGCCATCGATACCAAGCGGAAACGTCAGCAAAACTTCTAACAGTTTGGTTACTTTTTTTATGCAAATAAGTGTGATGACGATAGATAAAGGGTGTACAGTTGTATAAATGAATAGATTTTATTCGACTTGTTCTTAGTTTCATCAAAGGGAGGAGCATTGTCTACTGACCTGCAAAATGAATAATGACAGTCGAAAGTATTTTCTTCTGAAACAATGTTCTATCTCTTTGTGGATCAAGTACGGGTTATTAATACTAGCCAATAGCCTTACGTCACCAAAGTAAATTATTTTACATGACTTAGGTGAACAAATAATCGTTACATTTAATTTTGTATCATTATACGTGTCTATATGTACCATTTTATTTTGCTATTCCTTTAGGATTATTCTAAAATCTCCTTTCTGCTTTCTTTAGGAATTAAACCTAAACAAGAAAAAATTACTACGTCAAAAGTTGATATTCGATTTTCATCTTACACTAGTCACCTACAATGCCGTCTCTTTTTTCGCATCCATAATACTACATTATTAATACCACCACTGATACAAAACATACACATAAAAGTCATCCTGAAAATATGCGTACGTATTAATCTTAAAGTGGCACTGGGCTTGTAGAAAATTGTATGCATGGAAATGTGAATTCTAGAAACAGCCATTCATCTATGAACTTACACATCTTTCTCTACATTTTGTTGTCAGTCTACTACAAATTTATCGCGGATACATTACCCGCACCATCATCGCTGCTTATGACAGATTCTTCGATAACAATTAAAAGTTTATCAGATTCATGTTTTTAAACTGGTTGCTTCTAAAAAAACTCGAAAAAAATTTTTGTTAACTTTATCTTGATCGGTATTCATCTCGGAATATTGAAAACATTTTAATGAATCTATAAAGTTATCGGCGTGTTTATTCATTTTATCAGTATTAAAATATCAGTTATACTAAACAAATGAATGAACGCGTATTTTCTTCCAAATAATACTACAGAGTATTTGTTAGGGCCTGTTAATCGTATGCGTTGATATATCGTATACTCGAGAAGCAATTTCAGACAAGCGAAGAAACTTGGAACGTGTTGAAGAATTTACTCCTTTTTTACTGCCATAGGTGTATCACGCGTTTATTTATCGATATTTAAGTTAACAGAACGTTCAGTTCTAAAGTTTCGCGAATACAAATTGTAAATTATTTAATAGTATCATCTTACCGTGCAAGACTGCGGTCGGTGATAGTATTTCAAAGTAAAAATATTTGGTGAATTAATTTCTCGAAATTGATATTATAATTCGTTAAGTCAGTATTTAAATTATAGAGATAATCATCATAGAATAATTCAAATAATTTTTAGATTTATATGTAATTTCCATCGCATTGAAACATTTTTCAAATCATTTGAAATCTTCATATAAATTATCATTATATTGTTTTAACGCTTTAACGAAAAGTTTAACGAATCATACCGAAAAAACAATAACGCGTGTACGTACCGTTAAGGATATCATGACATAGTGGAGTAATTCTTTGCTGACGTTGGGCTATTTTACACGTAGGAGAAATAGATTTATAATACTTAAATGCTATAGCCAGAACTGACTTTTTTTGTTTATTTAGAAAGTAACAATACAGAATAACAACATATTTTTGATATAGAAGATGTGCACATTATGGTCGAAAGAGATTCAAATATCAATTATTATATCCAGTCTTTATATCGCCCTACCATACACGTAAGATTATTCAAGCAATAGCATTCATTGGTTTCGCCGATAAATAAAGGTAATATGCAACTAATTTATTCTTTAAAAAAATATTCTTACTGTTCGAGAAAAAAATAGAGCGCACTACTCACTACGACATACATATATATACATATGTATGCACGTTGCAATGATCTACTAAATTTTGCTCACGCAGAATCACACTTTCGATGGAACATAAATATGTTCGTAATAAAAAAAAAAATGTCTACGTTCATCTTCCACGTATATCATTAAAATGCAATGAAAAAGATGCGGAAGTAATATTGTAAAAAATAATTATGCATTTCTATATATTTACCTATTATCCAATATTTAAAAACAATGCGATAAAAAATTTTTTTCTATAAAGAAACTTTTGAGTAGTCCATGAAATAGAGATCTATAATATTTATGAATACAATATACGCATGTAGAAGTCTATTTCATAGGACGATAGCAAATGTTTTTATTCTTGGCATTAGAAAAATACTCTATACTTTTATACTGAAATTTGTAATTATTCATTTAGAAAATGCCGTTCTGATTTCCCTATTTTTTATTTTTTCTTGTCAATTGTACCATTCTCTATATATGTTTGGGCAAAATATACAGACTGAAGGCAGAAAATTGTCTTTCCAACAAATGATTACCTATCTAGCTGGAATTATAATCTCATTATACAGCGTAACATATGAATTACTCCCTTTAGTGTTAAAGTACAATATATTAATTTTCATTTAAGATAAAACAAAATGAAATATAATTGTTAATATAAGACACTGCCTTTTACATATTTGATTTGAACAATAATAAAGTATTATGTGTACTATAATTTATTTTAGTTTTGTTTATTTATTTCATTAGATGTACGGATTAAATGCTTCAAACGCTATTATTATTAACAATATATTTATATATCATACAAAAACATTGTTATAAAATTTGTTAACATTTAATTTTCGTATTACTTTACATCTTTTAAGTATTGCAAAATAATTTACAAATAACTTTATTGTGCATGACATAGGAGGGGATAAATTTATAATTTTTGCTTATAGATCTTAGCAAAAATAGAGTTAGTACAATTTAAAACATTCAACACGCTTATGATGTATCATAACCCTCAGAATTTCAATTAATGTATTCATAAGTCATCATCGCCAATCATGCGAAATGCATTGTTTTCCATAATATCATATTCCAACGTTTGTCTTCCTTGAACGTTGTCAACCACATTGTGTTTAACATTGTTAGCTTTTTTCATTTTTACCGCTGATAATCTGTCTGCAAGTTTCTTCATAATTGGTTCTGATTTAGAGGGTTGTCGAACGCAATGATTCTGAAAAATAACATATAACGATATAAATAAATGCTATATAAACATTCTTAAGCTAGTATACCTTTTTACTTTCTTCGTGCTCTTCAGCAGACCTTGATCCTATTGTAACACTTTGTCCATCTCTTTTAACATAGGTCCAAGACTTTTCCGATGACTCCTACAAGTAAATCATTTAGTATGTAATACAAATATAATTTTAATTAGCAACTAATGGTATATTTTATTAACTTGAGTTTTACTGCTACCAACAGTCTTTGATAGCAATTCGTCGATCATAGCTTGCAAGCATACGGACATTAAAATAGCTTGTTCTGAAGTAATTGTAATCCATTGTAACTGTTCTTTAGCTATTAAATATTCGAAAGACAATTCTAAACTAAAATCATCGCTTTCTTCACTCCCTCTTTCAAAACCCTAAAATTAAAGTGAAATGTAATGTACATTAAGTGTAACATTGAATTATCTCTGCTCCTTATATTTTATAATTACTTACGTTTTGTAATGTAGTTATACGCCAGCACCGCATTCGCGAGACTTTAAATGCTTCTTCGCGGTGTCCTTCATCATTTAATATACGTATATTTAATTCATTCCTACCTATAGCAACTAATACTTTCGTATCCGCTCGGGGATAATCGCAAGAACATGGAGCAAATTGTACATATCCGTAGTATTTTGAAGCACGTATTATATCCAGATACTAAAATAATAATATTTAAATTTCTCATGTCCACTTTTCTACTATTTTCCCACATAATTTGTATGCAAGCTTACTTCTCTTTTCTTCCCATTCTTCTGTAAGACACTCAATTGACTATTTAATTCATCTGTAATAGGAATCCAACCTCTTTGAATTTCTGCAACTGCTTGAATGTACAATAAATTCAATGCCACCCCATTATTCATCAGTTTCAGATCATATCCCACATCCCAATAATTTTTTCCAAGTACAACTCTACTTCCTATAATGTGTAGATATTTATTTGTTATAAAAGGGGATTCAAAGTCTTGTAATTTTCGTAGTACTGAAAATATAATGTATAATGAAACATTTTTTATGTGTAACCATGTATAAAATATAATAGCACTCACAGTGGACGCTATGCGCTTCATCTTGAACAACAATAAATAATGCAAAATAACAGTAATATTGTTCAGGCAGTCTGAGATGTTTATATATCTTCTGTAGAGTAAAAAATTATGTTAATTAATTTTATACATTATATACTTTAGCACTATATTCATATAGTGAAAGTTACCTTTAACACACTACCGGAATGATCCCCTGTAGAAACATTTATTGTTATTTTACAGCCATTCATAAGAAAGATATCCATAACTTCATTATTGGATGGTCCACCTACAGTTTCTTGCTGAGCATTTAATAAAAATCCATTTAACATTCCTGAATTATTAACCACCGGATTTTGTCCAATTGCTTGAATATATTTTTCCAAAGAAAGACGTCGTTCATCCTGTTGGTTTGTTGTTAAGGGGAAAAACTTTTTGGGTGGAAACGATGGAAGAGATATATCCAAATCCTTTGATAATTGCTCGTGGAGACTGTACAGCTGCTTATATCTTACAGTACAATGAAACAATCCATTTATATGAATGTTATAACCCTAAAAATTAGGATAAGGTAAATATATATTAATGCATAATAACACGTACATACGTACATGTGCATAGATCATATTAAAAACTTGCTTACCACATACGTATTACCAGATGCATCAATAAATTCTTGTGTATCTGGTATAGAAAAATGCATTTTTATAAGGCAGTATATCAGTGCTTTATATTTTTTTTGTAATGAAGATTCATTATATGTTTAATAATAGTTAATTTACAATAAAAATTGCAACTATCTGATGATTTGTTAAATAAATATCCACAGATCTGTTAATGAACTGGATCTTCTACTAAACCCAACATATGTAAAAAGATAATAGAAAATATATAAAAGTATCCACACAAAGAACTCCACATTATAAACAATTAAAATGTAGTTGAATGTAGGAATGCATAGAAATATATTTTAAAATGTTACACCATCTGGAAAATAAAAATGTAATCAAATACAAGCGAGACAGATCAAATAAGTCTTAAATACTCAGTTAAAATTTATATTACTAATGTAATATTTAAATATTGCAATAATTCCAATTTAAATAGACGTGATAAATGATTTAAGTGCGTTATACTTGTACTATTTCATTTTTATGTTACTTTAATCTATAAGGAAATACTTACATGATATCCACTTGGTTTACCATCGTTATTTATGACGATAGGCGTATTCGATTTACACCCACTCGACTATATTTCTGACGATTAACGCTGACGCATTTTTTAATGCTTACGTTAATACAATAATATTACAATGATTAATCTTACATACGAATGCGATTTGTCAAATCACAATTTCGATCTAAAATGACAGAAATCCCTCGATTTATATCTCCAAGCTAAAGACTATCAAATAAACTGACGCAGTACACGAATTTATAGAGTTGTCTTAAAGTTTTATTTGTCCACGTTTTAAAATACATTCAAAATTTCTCTTATTTCTAATATTTTGTTTTGTAAATTCATAAGCGCCACGGCGCACTTATTACCTGATTCTATTTTTGAATATACTAGATCAGACACTCGTTTTAAAATTTTAGTCACGCAAAGTGTTTAAACGATAGAGACAAAGTTCCAATATTTTTTATTTTTTAAAATATATCTCTACTTTCTAATCATATGTTCGTTATTCACCGAACATGCATGCTTATGCGTATAAAATATTTCTTCTCAGAATTTCATTCTCCTTCCTGAATCATCTTAAAGGATATTTCCAATTACTTTTTTTCTTTTTTTTATAAAATATAATACAGACTGCATTTATAAAATATGAAGTATATACAAGTTTTTAATTTAATATGTAAACTGTAATTGTAAAGTGAAATCTCACATTACAATACATATATTGTTGTATCGTGTCCATTTCCGGTTAATCTCGAACGATATATCGATCTGTGCATACAAACTATCGAAAGTACGGAACGTTTCTTTCCGACAAAAGGCTCGCTGAGAAACGTCAAGTATGTTAAGCTCAGTAAAATATCTATTTTAATCGCTTCCAATATTGACTTTTATGAAAAAGTAGAGGCATTGTTTAATTCTATAATTTATACTGATTTGAAGAATTTTTATATGAATAGTATCTTTCAGACGTTACAATAATGAACGATATTGACATTATGGAGTTAACCTAGAGAAATGTTTGTTTCTACTCTTAACATAAAATTGTAGTTTATAGCGTTAACATTTTCTCAATTATGATCACAAAAGAGCATAATTTTTCCCGATGTAATGCAAATGTTAAAATTATAAATTTATTAAGTATTATATGAATTGGGATCTTTGTATAACCTATAAAATTGTTTGTTTGATTGAAATCAGTCTACTTTTCCCTCGTATAGAGTTTAAAATGATTCATACATCACTGTTAACTATTTCTTGTGATTATTTTCCAGAATGTTGATGCCAAAAAAGAACGAAGTACAAATATATGAACACCTTTTCAAAGAAGGTGTTATGGTTGCGAAAAAGGATTATCATGCGCCAAAACACCCAGAATTGGAATCTATTCCTAATCTTCAAGTGATTAAGGCTATGCAAGTAATTATCGCATATGTCCCAATACTGTATAAACTGCTCTTCTTTGTATCACTTAATTTATTTTATTTATGGTATAAAATTCTTGTAGTCTTTAAAGTCTAGAGGATATGTGAAAGAACAATTTGCATGGAGGCATTTTTATTGGTATCTAACAAATGAAGGCATCGAATATTTACGTGGATACTTGCATCTACCTCCTGAAATTGTACCCTCCACGCTTAAAAGACAAACAAGATCAGAAACAACAAGACCAAGACCTGCAACGGGTGCAAGAAGCGAGGCGTCTAGACCCACGGAAGACCGGGCTGGGTATAGACGAGGCCCTGGAGGAGCAGCTGGTCCTGGTGATAAGAAAGCTGACGTGGGTGCGGGTACTGGAGATGTTGAATTCCGTGGTGGTTTCGGTCGTGGTAAACCACAATAACATTTTAATGTAAAATAAATACACATTTCATAATATATAGGCATAGTTATTTCAGTTGTCCTTGTTAGTTATTTAAGTAACAGTTTAGAAAAGCTTGGGATATTTTATGAAAAAATTGAATACGAACACAAGGTACACTATGATAATTCTTTAGTTTATTTCCTGTTACATCATAAATGTGTACATTTACTTACAAATTGTATAATCATGTTTATTATTGACATGTAAAATCATAAATGGAAGCAGAATAGGCAAATGGTATACAATTATAAATTGATTGGTAAATACATTATTTTTGATAAGACACATGCGTAAAACTGGAAACATTGTAGTTTTAACTAAAAGACTTTTCAGTTCACAGCACTTCATCTTATGAAACGAGTTAAAGAAGACGTTTTTCAACTGTTGTCTTTTTAATTCTTAGATTAAAGTATAAATTTATATACATAAGCAATACAATGCAGGCTTCCCTTGTATAGATTTTTACATTTTCAATATGTATCTTCGAAGTAAATTTTTTCTTTAAGCTACAGGATCAATCTAAATTCTAAATTTTTCTATTGTTACAATGAAATATTAGTACCTATATTTGATTTCATTCTCCTTATTCACTGTTTCGATACGCAATTTCATCCCGTTAAAAAATTGCTAATTATTAACAAATTTTTCAATACATATTACAATGAGATAACTTAGACTTTATGCTTTAGCGCAATATATATTTTTATCGCTTGTCGTATTCGATCAACGAATAATGATATATAATTTACTTTATACATACACTTTACATTATCATATAATACGTTTGCTTTCTTCGTTTGATAGTTATCAATTATATTGCTCAATTATTTCTTTAGAATATCATGAATAATCATTATTATTATATTTGAAATTTGAATTTAGCACACGTATGGAACGCAATCATACTTGAATGAAACTAGAAAATCCGATATTTAAATTCATGTTAATCATATACTTTAATTACAGAACTGTTTTCAAAATATTTATTTAAGTAAACTAATATGCAGGGAGTTTTAATCATTTGGATATAAAGTTTCTAAAGAATTAACATTCCTAGGTAAGCATAACGTTTGTACACAATGTACAATTAGGAGTAATAAAAATAAACTAAATGGAATTAAACTTAATTATATATACAAAGCATGTAACATTAATTATAATTAATTCCATAATATTTGTCATGATTTTATACTTGGAAGTTTCTCTATTTTACGCAATTTTTTTTGCAGTCTTAACGAATCTTATATCTTTTTGTGTCCTAGGTATATATATATATATATTTTTCTTGTATATAATTGAAGCATATATGTACATATAGATACACACATGTATATATATATATATATATATAAATACATATATTATTCGCAAAGACTATCACAATTATAATTAAATCATAAAATCATTAGTAAGATTTATACATGTGTGTACACATATGTATATAGCATATATATAAATGTTACTAATAAGTTATGTTATTCATAAATTAATTAGACGTATCATTTCTTACAAAAGAAATATAGATGGAGGCAATAGGTTCGCCCAAACATGAACGTTTTAATAATCTTAGCTATTGTCACATCTGACCGTATCACAATTTGTACTCCAAAGGAGACAATTACCAATACCACTATAACAAATTAGGAAAACTGCGACAAGAAATACTAAACTACAAACGGTACATGGTTTTCGTTCTAGAAAGAATCCAATTAGATAAAGTACCATGAACATGACATGTGTTTGCAGTAGCGCTGGATTTACTGGCTTTGGTATCAGCAGCACTGGAATTAACCACTGTAAGCAATACATCCTCTTTACTTTGCTCTCAAAGATATATTTACGGCACCAATAAACTAGTCGTCTCATCTATGACAAAATATCTAAAAAAAAAGAGGTATATAAATTACGCTCCTTCGGTTTATTCGTGAAATCACTTTGCCTGTACGCTGCAGAATTTTTATACCTTATTCGGAAGCACCATAATGTTCTCGAGACATGTCTTTCAAAATTGAAATAATTTAGTCGCATACATTCGTGCTGGCAGAAATACTTCCATTCTGAATTTTTCCATTTATGAGGTTACACACGTTCACGAATAAGATAGAAACGACAGACATGAATTAACAATAATTCATGAGAACGACCTCGTGCCTCATGAGAACAACCTTTACTTGAACATGAGAGTGTTCAACACAGAAAATTACTTTATTCTTTACGTAGCTCTCATTATAAGTAATCGATGTTTGATGTTTCCCTTATAAAATAATGATTAATTTAAACAAAAGTTATCAAGGCGTATTGCAAGCAGGTATAGCCCTGTTCGGTGAATAATGTACCAATAATTAGTTTATCGTGTAACCAACAGCATTGTCTATCTCGATGCGTATATGTTTCCCTTTAAAGTTGGACAGAGTGCTATCCCTTTACGCGGGAACACTAAATTTAACTGAAGTTTGTAAATATCGTCAGAACGGTAATATACTGGGGCGAATTGCTTTCGAATTATTTTAAAAATAATAGTAACATGTATCGCAACAAATCAATGAAAAATTTTAAAACCGCTTCAAAGGATCAGCAGTCATCGTGCGTTAAATTCAAAG
Source organism: Xylocopa sonorina (assembly GCF_050948175.1). NCBI lineage: Eukaryota > Metazoa > Arthropoda > Insecta > Hymenoptera > Apidae > Xylocopa > Xylocopa sonorina. Next base: position 13,239,100 of record NC_135198.1, read on the forward strand.
ACGTTTCTGAAGGCGCAAATAAATCAGCTGAAAAACCGGAGAACACTCTCGTTAGGAGTACTACGAAAATTCTTAATTTACTTAAAAAACCTGTTGGAAATTGTAACTTAGAAGTACAGGAAGAGAACGTTGCAATTCAGAAAGAAGATGATAATGCTGTTGCCGTTAAAGAAAATTTATCCAACATCACCACTGGTGCAAGTCAAATGTATGTGTATAAATATTTGATTCGTTTCACCAATAATTTAATTTAATAACAGTTTATTAATCATTCCCTTCTCTAGCATTTTTAATGTAGTAATTGGTAAAAGATCTAATAGAAAACATAAGAAATGGGATGACGATGGAACATTGGAAGTCACAGGAAAACATGCAGTCTTAAAGGTAATACATGCATGCAACATGCGTATATTGATTGCTAAAGTCGTTTCAAAATTTACTGATTATGCTTGCATGGAATAGGACACGGAAGGCAGTATAATTCACAAAACTACAGTTAATCCAGACGTTCTTGTAGAGGGCTTTAGAATGTGTATAAGCAATAAAGAAATTGAGGTAAATATGCGTATGTGCAGATTGACAACTTATACGTAACATGTGAGTCAATCTATACGTTGTTAATATTAAAATGTTTTCAGATAATTGATAAAGTGACATTTGAGTCCGTAGCTGGTAATTCCATTCAACAAGGTACTTCAGAGCCGCCTGCGAAAAAATTAAAAACTTCAAGTTCTAATACATATGTTCCTTTAAGATCTCTCCACAAAGGTACAATGCGTACTAAAATAAATTAAATATTTATTTTAAGATTACTGTTTATATAATGTATAATAAATATTAAATTTTGCATTTTATTAAAGATCTAAAATTAAAATTTCATCCACTAATAATGCCATCTATAAACACTTTGAAAGAATGGACAAACAGTGATACATTGCAGAATGAAAAAGAAGTATCCGTTGATCCATGTTTGGCAAATGTACTTAGGCCACATCAACGTCATGGTATTGTGTTTCTATATGAATGTGTCATGGCATTGAAAATACCTAATTATTTTGGTGCAATTCTGGCTGATGAGATGGGACTTGGTAAAACGTTGCAATGCATTGCAATTATTTGGACATTGTTAAAAAAAGGGCCATATGGACATCCAACGATAAAAACAGTATTGATAGTCACTCCCAGCAGCCTGTGTAATAATTGGAATAAGGAGTTTAAACATTGGTTGGGTTTTCATAGAATATCTCCATACGTAGTGGACATCAAGAACAAGCCAAAAGATTTCAAAAAACATATACGTAACTCTGTTATGATTATTAGCTATGATATTCTTATCAGATGTCAAGAAGAAATTGAGCAAACTATTTTTGATTTGATCGTGTGTGACGAAGGTCATCGGTTAAAAAACAATAATATAAAAGCAGCAAAGGTAGTAAAGTATTTAATTTTAATAAAAATGCAGAGAACAACAAGAATTGTAGCATACTTAAATAATTTTTTGCTTAGATTTTGAATAGCATGAATTGTAAAAGAAGGATTCTGCTGACTGGAACTCCCATACAAAACGATTTACAAGAATTCTTTGCTCTAATTGATTTTGTAAATCCTGGCATATTGGGCAGTAACTCTGAATTTAAAAGTTACTACGAAAATCCCATTGTAGCATCACGGTGTCCTAATGCGACACATGATGTTGTATCCCTTGGAATTGAAAGAGCTAATGAGTTGCATAATAAAACTAAATGCTTTGTATTAAGGCGAACACAAGAAACGATTAATAAGTATCTGCCGCCGAAGCACGAATTGATTATATTTTGCCGTTTATCAAACGAACAAGAAAATTTGTATTCGCGAATCACAGACATGTGGTTTGAGAAAAATGTACAATCAAATAGTAGTGTACCACATTTAACTATAATAACAGCTCTTAAAAAGATCTGTAATCATCCAGAATTATTTTACAACGATAACAATGACCTTTTGCATAATGACTTAAAAGGATCAAATAAAGTCCCTGATATAAAAAATATACAAAAAGCCTACTGTGGAAAAATTTCAATTGTACAAACATTAATGAGAAACTTGAAAAAGACGAATGAGAAATTAGTATTGGTTTCATATTATACCAAAGCACTGGATTTGCTAGAGAAAGTTTGTAACACAGAAGGTTTAAAATTTCTTAGATTAGATGGTAGTACAACAAGTAGTACAAGGTCTAAAATTGTAGAACAGTTCAATTCAAAGACTGATAACAATAGTTGGTATACTGAAAATAATATTGCATTTAATATTTAGCTTATATGTATAGTACTTGTAATTATTATTGAAACTGTTGTAGAAGTATTTTTGTTGAGTGCAAAAGCTGGTGGAGTTGGATTAAATCTACCTGGTGCATCTAGGCTCGTATTACTTGATTCAGACTGGAATCCAGCATCTGATTCACAAGCTGTGGCAAGAATCTGGAGGGATGGTCAGAAAAAAGACGTTTACATATTACGGTTTGGATATTTCAAATTGTTATAAATACAATCGAATACATGGTACAAACATTTTTACATCGATATTACATAAAATCTATAGATTACTAACAACAGGCACTATTGAAGAGAAAATCTTTCAAAGACAAATTAGCAAAGCAGGTTTAAGTGAAAGCGTAGTGGATTCAAATTGCGTTGGCTCTCTTAAATTGTCTATGAATGAATTGAAGGTAAATCAATCATGTCTATCTTGAACATTCTATATTTCGATGCGAAATAATGTATACGTTAAATGTTATTAGTTATGATATCTTTAGGATTTATTCACGTTAACAACGGATACGAATTGTTTAACGCACGATTTAATGAAGTGCTCTTGCAATGGCTATGGAACGTTAGAAGAAACGTCAGATGAATTACAAGAAGAACATGATCGAGAATATCAATTTCTTTTAAAAGATGAAACTCCAAAGTCAAATTTAACCATTAATCAACTTTTGAAATGGAAACATTATCAACAACCAATTCCTGATGAAATAATTAACGTAAGGACAATTTAATATTAGATATTAATACTGATTACCGATAATTATTTTTGATTTGTTTTATAGGAGATAATGCTATCGGAAGTATCGGACGATATAAGTTTTATTTTCAAAAATTCTGTATTAAACAAAACAAGTTAAATTAGGTAAAAATATATTTATTTTTGGTTGTATAGAAACATAAGATTATATTATTAATATTTGTATTTATATTAGATAATAAAAATATTTAAATCTTGCTTTTATGTAAGAAAACGTTTGATAATCGCTTTAGGAACTCCGGAGATTGCATACATTTCAAAAGTTCAACTGTTTCTTCTGCAGTAACTTGCAGTAAAATGTCTTGGTCCCATTTTTTTGTTAAACGTTTAATTGCCAAAATAGACTAAAAGAAAACATTCACTAGAAATGACTATACTAAAGCGTTGTACTTTATATAAAATGAACCATATATTAAAGCTTCCAAGATACCTCTGATGATAATGTAGTAACTTTTTGTAAATAACTCCAAACCTCGTGTAAGTGTTCATGTTTGTATACTTTACTAACTAATCCGTACTGTTTAGCTTCAAGTGCATCCATTTTATACCCTAAATATAATATATCACCAGCCTATAAAAAGAGTTTTAAGAATTAAAAATTATAAATGTTAAATAATAAAATTGACTTTAATTACCTTAGATTTTCCAAACACTTTAGGAAATGTGTAAGAAGAACATCCTTCTGTTACAATGCCAAGCCATGTAAACGGTGTATGGAAATAAGCCTACGACAAATAAATATGTATAGATAGTTATAATTAAGCCAATATAACGAGTTAGGAAAGGTAATAAGAGTCAAGATAACAAATAATTCAAAATTACCCGTTCTGATGCATATACCATATCGAACAGTGGGAGTATAGTCATTGCAATTCCAATTGCTGGACCATTTACAATAGCTACTAAAAGCTTGGGATATGTGATTAATGCACTCATAAAATTTCTGAAAAATTAATTAAATCTATATCTTTCTTTCGTAATATTAAAATAACTAAAATATTTTTCTATACTCACTTAAAGTTATCTAATGGCTTTCCATAATCACTCATATATTCTGGGTCGAATGTAAAGTCATTACCGCTACTGAAAAAATCTTTAGCACCAGTTACAACTGTCATGTGTATGGTACTATCCTGAATAGATTTATGTAAAATTTCTGTCAACTCTTTATACATCTGTAACATACATAATAAATCATTCAATTTCATTTGTTACAAAATACATAAGCATAGAATCTTTTGATACAATAAAATGAAGCTTGCAGTATAGATTGTTAAAAGAAACGATTATATACCAGATTTGTAATTGCATTTTTTTTCTTCGGTTGATTCAGTACGATTTTTAATATCCCATTATTTACGGAATATAAAATATTCCCTGAATGTTTATTCATCATTGTATGACAGTTAAAACTATAGAGAATAAACTAAAAGTTTAATAGAAATGCGTTTGGCAAATATTTTATTGCGTTGAGTCCTACAGTCTTATTGCACGGAGATCATATCTTATTACATATTGATAAATAATATATATTATTTACAAATAATATAAATATATAACGTCACGCAGCGCAAGTGACTACACAGTACTCTTACTGACTGAACGACCAGTTGCAGTCGATTTTCAACAAATGGTAAAATAAAGGAACATGCTACAAGATTGGACTCTTCCCATACAGAAATCTACTATATCACAAGGTACTGTAGCACCTGTAATATTGAAAAGACTCGAAGCAACTTCCTGTAAAGGCTTCTTTGCAAAAGTTGCTTTTTAGCTACTTTATTCACGTCTGGTATTATTTTTTTACTTATTATTTACCTTTATTCAGTTCTGATCATATGTGTAATGATTAGATGTTAATGTTTTTCCCGCTTCAGTACCTCCGGTACCGCAGAAAACTTGAGCGGTGACTGCATATCCTTGGAGAACGAATTTTAAATCAATTTCAACGAGGAATACGGAGAGTTTCGAAACCAGCGGCTCAAAGATGAAGTCCTTAAAGCCTAGGAATTGAAGAACAAGTAAGTTCTTGTTCCTAAATTGCTGGGAACTATGTGCAATACAAAAAAGACCCGGAAGAGATGGTTCTCCACTAGCTACTCCACCCAAACCAACGAGGGACCTCGGAAAATAATTGTAATCGATGTGACACATTATTTTACATATTTAACACTTGTAAATTTATACATTTAACACTTGTAAATTATAAAAAGGACCAAATAAAAGCTCGATTATTTGTTAATTAATTGTTTAATCATTTTACAACCTGCTCAGCAATCCTAGAAGGACCTATCCTAATCCTTATGCGAGAAAAACTCGTAAATAGAATGACCCTAGTCTCGATAAAGTAGAAAAATCGAAAAGTTACCATCTCATTGGAAAATGACGTCACTTCCAAGAATCGCCGAAATTCTTGGAATTCTCGATGACGTCATTTCCAAGAAGTGGCACGTTCGGATACCTCCTCACCACTTATGTTCTCCTGATACAAAGTCGAAAAACCGGGTTCTTGATCGAAAAAATTGGAAATGTATCAGGAGAACATAAGTAATGAGGAGGTATGCGTGCCACTTCTAGGAAAATGACGTCACTTCCAGGAATCGCCGAAATTCCAGGAATTCTCGATGACGTCATTTCCAAGAAGTGGCACTATTCGGATACCTCCTATGACGTCATGTTCTCCTGATACATTGCCGACTTTTCGAACAAAATCTTGAAAATCCGACTTTGTATCAGGAGAACATGACGTCATAGGAGGTATCCGAACGTGTCACTTCTTGGAAATGACGTCATCGAGAATTCCAGGAATTTCGGCGATTCTGGGAAGTGACGTCATTTTATCGGAATTGACAGAATTTGAAGGATTGATGTCAAGTCTTACAGTCTCTACACGATTTTTACTTTCCTAACTCTTTTAATTTATGAAAATGGCAAGGAAAAGGAATTGGAGATGGCTAGATTAAAGGGGAAATGATAAGGCCTGTTATATTTTTATTAAACAAATATATTTATTTAATAATTAATGTACAATACAATAAATTACAGTTTAAGTTCATTTTACAATGGTACTTGTAATATTTCTTATTTCTACACTATTACTAATTACATTAAGGCATATAAATACACACAGTTCATTAATTAAATAACAATTGGCATGAAAAATGTACAATAATACGAAATAAATAATAAAATAATATATAAAACTGATACTGCTGTCGATTGAATGAAAGGATTCCTTAAACTCCATCAATTCTTCTAAGTCCACCATGTATCTCTTCTCTTGTATCATCTGTGACAGAAAGAAGCATAATTTAAAGCATGAGTTGCATAAAGATGATAGATTCTGTAATCTATTGTACATTTTAATAGTTTTTCTTTAATTTCTTGTATATTTCAGTAGTTTCATTATAATTTATTTAATATTTCCCGCTTTAGAGGTAAGAGAGAGAAAGATATATAAAAAAAGCTATAAGAAAGAGTGAGACAGCTATTACCGACCTTGCTCTGGAACCCCTGGCGCCATCTCTGTGAAAAGTGCTCAAACTGGTCGCTCAGCATTATCGACAGCAAAGTAAACTACTGAAACACTAGCGCCATCTCTCGGAGAAGCGCTTAAACTGCTCGAGCATTAGTTTAAGTTCTTTCCGCAGAGATGGCGCCAGTAGTCGGTAAGTAGTTCACTTCACTGTCGATAACGCTGTGCGATCAGTTTGAGCACTTTTCACAGAGATGGCGCCACTAGAGTGTCGATATTTACCTCTCGCCGTTCTTTCCTGCTTTATCGATCAAATCGTGGAATTGTAAAATTAATTAATAAAATTGTCTAATTAAAATAGCTAAATTTTCTCTCGATGAAATACCCTAGCTATGAGTTTTATACATACACGATTATAGTCATTGTTACGCTTGTCAGTATTTACATTAACTTCATATTCTACAATTAGAACCTGCCAATATAAGAGCAGATTGATGCCACGAATCAACCGGATGCTGTAGACTAAAATTATTGATTTGTAGCAAGCATTCGAGAAATATGCCTAAGCAGAGCACACTATGGTGTTAAAAAATATTAAATATTAATTTGCGTTTTAATAGATTCCTTAAAATAAGTCATTTGCTCGAGTGTTCATTATTCAAATACATACATTTTTTTTGTACAAATTTACATAATTCAAAGAATTTATTGTTCTGTAATAAAATAATATGTACACCACAATTTTGAATTGGAAAGTTGAAATTAAAGTTATAAAAGTAGCGATAACAGAGAAATTTAGCATATATTTACAATATTTTTGAATAAAATGTTTGGGAAGGAAAGAGTATCTGTATTAAAAAAGCATAAATTCATTTCTCCCTAAATGTTACAAATAGTCACTCTTATTTTAGTATTGCTTTTAAGTTAAACATTCTTTTTTTATGATCACGATGATAATCGTGATACATTTTAGATATCATTTGAATAAATTCAAAATTAAAGTACCGTAATGGTAATATTCCTATACTATGTACTTTTCAATGATGTTATACTTGACATATATGTTTCTTTTTATGACTAGCATTCATAATATGCTGTCGACTAAAAATTGCTGAATTTATTGATTTCAAAACTATATTTGGTAATCACAGATTATATGGTCATATTACTACTAAATTTCCTAAATAACATTTCTACAAAAGTTATTACTTCATAAGTAGCAGTATTTGTACATTATATATATATATATAACTTATATAAAATTAAATATATACTATAAAGAATATTTAAATGCTTCTAATGCTTATGGTATGTAAATTAATATTTTCAATTAAGTATACGAATAAACGATCTGTGTAAAAATAAAATAGTATTACCGAAAATTATTACAACCATTAAAAAAATGGAAGCTTTATTTGAAAATAAATAATAAACATTACTTCTTGAAAATTGTTCTCAGTTTGAAATTATTTGATCTTGTACGAAAAAATAAATTTAACTATACTTTCATGAAAAATGCATTTAAGATGGTAATTTGGTATTTCTTAACACTGTTGCCTTTTATTTATATGATTTCTATGTGATTGTTAACTCGTGTTGCCCAATTAGAAACTGGTAATATTACATTAATAACTTTGGTACCTTAAAACCAAAATAATACATTTAAGTATAATTTACAGAAATAATAATAAAAGATATACATACATACATCTTAAAAGATACATATCTTATCTTAAAAGATATGTATGTATAAATATTTATCGTAAATTAGAACTCATTACTATTAGCCTGCATTGCTTCCCAAATTTTAAACATTTCCATCTACTGCTCCCCGTGAAGCATTAGAATTAAGTAGCAGTGAAATTGGAAGTAATTCATATTTAATAAAGAACAATAAAGTAATAATGTTAATGTTTCGAACATTAATATATTTAATAGAACTATTACGGCTTCAATACTTTCTCGATGAATTTCTTCATGTCACGCATTTCCTGTGAAAGCAATAAGCATTGTCATACATGTTATTTTAATTAATGTACCAAGATACTTATTTAGATCGTTGTTTTACAAAGTGATTAGAATGTGAGAAGAAAATTGTACACAAATACTAAAATAACTCGTACCTCGTCACAAGATGCATGCATCATCCCCCTATATGTTTTGAATTCTATTTGTGTCATGAATTGTTTGAGAACAGACGCAGTCAATTGACCCCACCTATATGGCACTATTGGATCGCAATCACCATGACATTGCAACAGTGGAGTATTTTTATTTCCTATTGCTTCCTACGATATATGTATATATCTTATTGGAAAAATTAAAGAACCGTGAAATATTAAATATGTCACCGAAGTTAAATATGTACATACAGCAGGAAACTTTTGATGCAAAGGAAGCCAAGCCGATAAAGCTATAACACCAGCTAAGGGTTCTGGAAATGTAAGAGCACTATATATAGCAAGAGCACCACCCTGACTAAAACCCCCAAGAACAATACGTTTTGTGGGTATTCCCGCTGCAACTTCTTCCGCAATTAAAGAGTGTACCATTTCTGCAGCTCTGCGAATGCCTTCTTCATCTTCGGGACCGTTGGGTTCCAAAGATCGTAAATCAAACCTATTTAATTATTAAAGCATAATGTATTTTTCATTTCCATTGTACAAATTGTAAATCATGTTTGCACAATTAATCGATATGTATATGTAAATTTATTACGGATGTGTATTACTTACTCACCAAGAAGGCATTCTAAATCCTGCATTTAATGTCACTGGCATCGTAGGTCTAAAATGATAAAATTAACGATGTATTGTCTTAAAACAAATTACTTCACCACCATTTATTTTAATAATGTTATTCTCGTTTCAATTGTACATACGCAGTTGGACAAATAACTTTAATGTGAGGAGATCTTACTGCTCCCATTGAACTAGCCCAACCGTGACTATAAAGTAAATAAAATTAATAGTAATGATACAAAAATGTGCTTGCATTATTATATGAGTTATTATTTACCCTGTATCACCCAGTCCATGGAAAAATATGAGCTGAAACAAACGTGGTGTTACATTTTAAATGATAATAAAGAGATATTTGAATGTACGCTGTTAGTATTCTCCATTTCGCCAAATCGTCTTACATACCTATTTATTCACGAAAATTATGCAAAAATAATATACTCGCTTTTGGGAAAATTGTTCGTAATACGAGAAGACTTTAATGTTAGACGAAATTTTGAATGTCGGATAGAAAGGAGAATCAAAAGTGACGATAATGTTGTTGCACATATTAACATTTACACGATGAATTTTAGCAAGTGTAATTAACTTATGGTTAATTAAAAATCACTTTGCTGCCAAGTATAACCAAAAAATAGACATCTTTAAAAGAGATTTTTCCGCTTACTGTCGCTGTATGCCTAGCTGTAGCTGCTATTACCACAGGACTCACTGTTGTCATTATTCGTCGCTTTTTGATACGAGCTGCGAGAAAATAGATAAAACGTGTACGGATGGAATAAAAATCGTAAATACAGAATGGCGGAATATTCTCCTCGACACCGCTTGAAATTCCCTAAAGAGACTAGAGAGGGGCAGATGGAAGTCGTGCGCATGCTTTGTGAAATCGTTTTGAAATAAAAATCCAAATTACATATTACGCAAACCTGTAGAATTGCCCATTGTTAACGCATAATCGCGAAATGCTTCGTTAGCAGGACCGATGTAGGGAGGCATCATTAAAAACAACGAAATCAATTTTTAGCGATCGTTTAAAATTGCCGAATAATTATTCACGAATTAACATTTCACAACAATATCAATCAGCCGAAGAATATATATTTCCACGAACTAGGCAATTTTCAATTCGAATATTTTCGCATATGAACACTGACCCTAACGAATTTGAACCATTGATATGGGTTAATTAAAGTTTCCGTCCAAATTGGGTACAAAGGAAATTTCACAAGAAATATAGGAATTACCGAGTATTTTCGGTGAACGCGAGTATTCGATACATCGTAAAGGACTTGCTTACATAAGAAAAAATCAATGAAAAATAGTAAATTGAGGAAAAATCTGGATAACAAGTATACCGTGATTCTCGAAAGATGCTGAACGTTTTTAGGTATTCGAATCGCGGCGTTGAATTTGTAAATTTCAATGAAAATTAAGTCGGAAGAAGGAAATGCAGAGAGACGCCACCATGCAATGTATCCACCAATCAGAAGCGAAGGGACTCGGGTTAGCCGAGGCCGCGACGTATACATTTCGGAATGCAAGTTAGCGACCAGTGAAAAGATGGTGCTCTGATGGTTGAGACATTCGTTCCGTGGTCGTTCCTAGCCGACAAAACCGTGGTTGCCAGCCATATTGTTTCACCGCAGTGTTTGTTTTGGTGCAGCCTAGACAGAACACGAAGAAATCCAAGGAGATCGACACGAAGGAGGACAGAAGAACTAGAGTGCAGTTAAAGAAACTATTCAGACAGTGCGCGTATACGGTGGTTTTGCTGTATTTTTCGGCGTAATCATCGTTGCCCGCGGACTAGGCCCATAATCCGTGTGTCAGTTGTGAACGGGACGGTAAACGGGAGAAATGGCCTGCGCTACTCTAAAGAGATCTTTGGAGTTCGACCCGGTGCATAGTCATGGTCGTCCTAGTAAACGGCGAAGATGTGTACCAATGTGTGTCTCCCCCGGTACATCCACGCAGGCTAATTCCAGGCCGCAGAATCCGTCGCCTTTCGGCGAAATAACCCATAAACTAACTCCTGGTAATTACTCCAAGTTACGGCCATTTTCGTTTCTTCGTTTTCCCATTTTTTATTATTCCTCGTTACGATGTGACAGGGAAGGGGCGGTTAAATCGTTTTACCGATTTAAAACTTCAATTCATGTCGTTTAAAAGGGGGAGGGAAGGTGCGCCGTTTGGGTAGGGGGCGATGCGTAAATCATATGGTAATGTAGTAACGGACATTGAGGATCGACTCCCCTTTTATTCTTATTTATAAATGCCTATGTTTTCAGGAATTTGTCGGTTTTATCATAGTATGGATCGATAGAGAAGAAAAAAAGAAAAAAAAAAAAGAAACTAAGAAGTAATAGTTTTTGCCAAACTTATCGTGTATTTAAATTGTTTAAATTCCCTTATCTCTTAGCAATTAAGTACTCCACTGCATAAATGCGAATAATTACGAATATGAATTGGAGAAGACAACATTTGTGATCTTCAGTCAACTGAAAAATTTATATATATATATATACACATACATACATGCATACATATATGTATATGTACATGTATACATGTATACACACATATACACATGTATATTCATATACACAATTGAAAGTTTGCAAAAAATAATGAATTTACGAATAATTTAATTATTTTTGTAGAAAATGTAATGCTATGAATGAAAATAATTTTGCCTGTATACAGAAAAAATGGCTGCCAACATAAGAGAAGAGATTCGGAGACTGCATCGACGCAAACAATTGCATTTTAGTCCTCAAAACAATAGTGGTGATTCCTCAGACATGGAAGGCCCTGCCAGTCCTTCCAGTCCATCTGCATCTGGTTCAAATTCATGTAGTTATAATCCTAGCGGAAAGGAGAAACCATTATTTACGTTCAGACAAGTAATTGATAATTTACGCATTTTTACAATAAGCCAATTAGACTCAAATACCTAACGAGCTGCAATATTTTATTAAATAAATAATTGCACAGGTGGGCTTGATCTGTGAACGAATGCTTAAAGAGCAAGAGACACAAATTCGAGAAGAATATGATCAGATTTTAAATATGAAGCTCTCTGAGCAGTATGATGCTTTTGTTAAATTTACCTATGACCAGATACAAAAGAGATTTGAATCTGCAGCTGCACCAAGTTGTAAGCGATAATGACTACTTTGTTAATTTGTAGAAATATTTCATTGACAATGTCTCCAAATATATGTTATATCAACTTTTTTTTATGTTTTAGATCTATCCTAAAAGAAGATTCTTATTTATAAGGACATGTTTCTGTGAAGAATATTAGGTAAGATACTTGTAATATTATAGGATATGTCTGTATACCTGTTTGATTTGAACTGTGTAAATCAGGTAGTTAAGGTCTCTTTAATGAATTTAATATAATTTTCTATTAGTTCTTATTATTATAGATTTCTACTGTGTGAGACAAATTTTGCTTGAAATTGAAGTCGAGGTATGCAGCACCGCCTCGTTCAAGAACATCTTTAAGAAAATTCATACTATGATTTACATTGAGAAAAAAATATGTCCGGAAAAACAAAAAAAAAATTAGTGATGTAAGTTAGTAGGTTTGCAGTAAACAGCAATCATACTATAAAAATCTACAGTGTATACTATTGAACTAACAATATTTGTACTGGCTGATGTTAGAAATGCGCTGGTATCAGGGAACTGTACCGATATTCTAGTTATGTACAAATACGATGAATACATATAGAAGTTATACACAGTGCATAACTATGCTTGAAGTCAAGAGCTTGACTTGCACAGGGTTCTGTAATATTACATAACTAATTAAAAATAAATAAATGTTCATTTCTTGCACACTCTAACAGAAAGCGTCACGAATTATCAGAGCAGTGATACAAATAATTCCTTATTAATTTAACGATACAATGTATTAGATACTGCTCAACCATATGCGAATACTCTTATAATGCAAACATAAGACAATGTATAATGACAATGTTTCTGGTAGAAAGTACTGTGCATATGGAGAAAAATTATTAAACCATATATCGGGAAAAGTTGTTTTCTTTGAAACTTAGTTGCACTTTATTTTTATAAAGTGCAAAATATGTAGTGTAATTTGAAAATTTGTTTTTCTTTGTGATTTACGGCTCATGTAATACAAACTTCTCCAATGCAGACAACATTTTCCCCCAAACGGATGTGTTCGAACTTAAATAACATAAATAACTTATAGAACTAAATTATCATCAACATCCCACAGATAAGTAAAAGTCAGTTTTATGTCCCCTGGAATTGAAAGCAAATCCTTCAGATTTCAAGTAAATTATCTTTTAATAAATTATCGGTTTGTGTCATGGTTGTTTAGCTTTTGTTGAGTTTTAACTATGTAATTTTCTTTTAATATTTGATTGTTCAAGATACAAATACAAAAATTTGTAAAGAAGTCAAAGTAAGGTATAGTCTGTAGCATTGTACGAACATATTGTCAAAAATGAGTATTTGAAATAAAGATTTCATAAAATTTCGCAAATATTTCTGTTCCCTGGTAGCAACGACTTTCTTTAACATAATGAAGCAGTAAATAATGAATATATAATACCTATACTTTAACTGTGCCTATTATTAGACGTATTTATCATGATAACTCTACTATATATTACCTACTGTTATTGATTTCTAAATTTTTAGTTTGTAATCATTCATTTTTATATTGTACCTTGTTATCTTGGTATTGTTTTGGTTCCCTTTTATTTGTAATTAAAAGGAAGCATAGAGATATAATATTTTGATGAAATAATATGAATGAGGCTTTCTTGGTTGCTGCATGCATTTTTTCGTTGTAGCATAAAATTCCTTCAGATTGAAAAAGCATTGGGCGCCAAGAAATGATTGTCCAAACAAAATTTCTGAGAACATGTTACAAATTGTTTTTCTATTACTATTTGATATTTGTTACATTGAGAGATTCTGTTTCCCCATTTGTAAAATTATATTTTGGAAAAGGGCATTAGGAATTACCTTATTCGTTCGTAAAAAGGTGTCTTTCAGTTACCAGAATAATTTGGAAACACAATATTAGTGTTCATACAATAGTGTACATGAGATACATATATCAAGTGTTTACTGACTGAATGTGGAAGACAAAGGAATACAAGTGGCTTTAGTTGTTAACAATGTGTGAATAATATCTAGCGGAAAAAAATATTATTTACTATTAAGAACAATTTTGTGAAAAGATACCGAAGTGATTCCTTAAGGATTCAGGGGATTTAATTTCAATTAAAAAATACCTCCATATTATATTATGTAAACACTTATATTCAAAATAAATATAACTGTAAGACTGATCGCAAGTATTTCTTTATTTTAATACCTATCTGCATTAACGGGATGCATAATTACAAACGATATATATTTAATAAAATTTCTTTTATATGAAAAGTATGAAAAAAAAAATGTTACCCTGCCGTTGAAGTGTACCACCTTTCCTAGTTGAAAGTTCATGAGCTACTGGATCAAATACACAAAGTGCGTAAGAAGATTCTTGCATACCTAGTCTAATCCTATTAAGCACCTTGTGTAATAAAATAATGCTATTAGTTGTATGGCTTCGGGTAAGGAAGCCCTGCCAGGACTATATGAGTTCCCGGTTCTGGCCAAGGGACTGTCACTTCTGGGAAGGAAATACACTGTACCTAATTCATTTAATTTGAAAAAGAGTGCCAAATGTTTCCTCTATTGTTTTTGGCTTTTGTTGTAGCCATCAAAGTATTCAAAAAAACAACTCCAAATGGTAAGTGATAAAATATGATTGCAATAACAGTACTTAGAATAATATTAAAAAATTGGCCTGCCTTGTTTAAGAGTAGTTTACTTTTAAAGTTATAATTATTCATTATCCACAGGAAAAGTTACAGTTTACCTTGGTAAAAGGGACTTCATTGATCACTTGGATAGTGTAGATCCTATCGATGGCATTATTGTTGTTGAAAATGATTACCTTCAGGGACGAAAAGTTTATGGACAGGTAAGAAGGAAAAGAAAAAACCTAATTAAATGATGTAGAATTTTGCTTATAAAAAGGATATCATATGATTTGTTGCTGCATTATCTAGGTGACAACAACTTTTCGCTATGGCCGCGAAGAGGATGAAGTAATGGGTGTCAAATTTAGCAAAGAACTCGTTCTATGCAAAGACCAAATAGTCCCCGTAAAAAAAGAGAAACAGGATCTTACACCTATTCAAGAACGTCTTTTAAAACGGCTTGGTGAAAATGCATATCCATTTTTGTTTCAATTTCCACCGACTTCACCTAGCTCTGTTACATTGCAACCAGGTGATGATGATCAAGGAAAACCACTGGGAGTAGAATATACTGTCAGAGTATATGTTGGTGAACACGAAGAGGATAAGGTACTGCATCCTGATTACAGTTGAATTTTAATTTATTTTAATGAAATATAAAGAATATATATAAAGATTTATTTAATTGATGCATAGGGGCACAAAAGATCATCTGTTGCATTGGCTATAAAGAAACTGCAATTCGCTCCACCTACAAGAGGACGCAAACTGCCTTCTTCTCTAGTTTCGAAAGGTTTTACTTTCTCTCAGGGTAAGCTGAATCTGGAAGTTACGCTTGACAGGGAGATTTATTATCATGGAGAAAAAGTAGCTGCAAATGTTATTGTTAGCAACAATTCTCGAAAGGCAGTCAAAAATATTAAGGTATTTAAGGGCCAAACATGATAGTAATAAAATTGTATTTAACATTTTGTTTGTACTGTTGTTATTATATTGATATGTTTCAGCTCTTTGTGGTACAACATTGCGAGGTAACAATGGTTAACACTCAGTTTTCTCGGCATGTGGCTAGTTTAGAAACCCGTGAAGGTTGCCCGATTACACCCGGTGCTTCCTTTACTAAACAATTTTATCTTGTACCATTGGCCAGCAGCAATAAAGATCGTCGTGGAATTGCCCTCGACGGTCATTTAAAAGTACGAAAAGAAGAATCTTGTCAATCTTGTTAGAACTAAGTGTATCTTCTTCTCTTAAGCATACACTTACATAATTTATTCGATATTAGGATGACGATGTCAATCTTGCGTCTTCAACTTTGGTCGCAGACGGTAAAGCTCCTAACGAGGCTCTGGGTATTGTCATCTCTTATTCTGTCCGAGTAAAATTGAATTGTGGCACTTTGGGGGGTGAATTAGTTACAGATGTTCCATTTAAATTGATGCATCCTGCTCCTGGTAAATTAATTTTAACATTGATGAAATAATCATTTCTAAGCTTTTATTAATATATATTATGATATATATTGCTTATAACAAATATTTTGTTTTCTTTATAGGAATGTTAGATAAAGAGAAAGCTATGCTAAAGAAGAGCAAAAGTATTGAAAGGACACGTTACGAGAACTCCTGCTATTCGAATGATGATGATGATGATATTGTATTCGAAGATTTTGCTCGTTTACGTTTGAATGAACCAGAATAAAAGAAATTTGAAAGGAGGCAACTACTTACATTATAAAAGAATCTTAGATTTCCTAATACTTTGTAGCAAATTTTAATCACAGAATACAATAGTATTATATTAAATTAGTAGCAAATACAGTATAATGTATATACGTGTAGAATTCGTCGATTCTAGGATTCTTTTGATGTGAGTTATGACTAAAAATTTAGGCGAAAATAAAAGGTACAGAAGATAAATGAATTACAATATCTATGTATGTACAGTGTTCTGGCATGTGGGACACTAAATATTAATATACTAAGAAAGATGTAACAAAAACAAAACAACAAAAAAAAGCGAAAAGTACTACGTGAAAAATGTATATTGTCTTACAATTTCTATCCGGTAGTGGTGGTCGGCTAGAAATTTACATAAAGACGAAAAAAAAAATGATTTTAAGTGAGGCTAATAAATAATTTATATTTAGTTAAGAGAATACAACTTTCCCGCCTTACCAGAAGTGACATGTATGCTATTAATTCTGACTTATCGTGATTATAACGTGTCTGTAAATGTTTGCTCATTACAAACCGATGACATTGTTAAGTTGTGTATCTGTATATTAGAAAAAAAATTAAAGAATACGAAATGATTAAAACTTTGAATTTCTTTACATTATATCTTTCTAAACGTTCTTCTTTATACACATACTTTTTACTTGAGAAAACCAAACTTTTACCAAACCCAGAAAATGATTTATTTTTTTAACTATACAAAATATTACAAGGATTTTAATAACTGCTCAGTCTTACAAAGCATTGTTAAATATTTACCAATGCTGACTGCATTCCAATTAGTCATACATATGAGAATAATATTCTTGATATGCTTGAATATATGCTTCTTTTTCCACAGGAGTCATTTCTGCTATTAATGCATCATTTACATCTGCAATAGCAACTGATTTTCCAGCAACAGTAACAGTTGGTACAAGATCCTCATCTTCAGAATCCATAGTTTCCACTTCCCCTAAACAGTTTTACATTTTTTCAAATTTACAATTCCAACAAGTGATTTCTGTGATAAGGTTTAAAATATTTTACAAAGATTATACCTGTATCAATAGTTTGCATTTCAGTGACTTCTTCATTATCGCTACTATCGCTAGATTCTTGAGGTAGTACAGATTTTACAGCAGCTGTTGAATTTGTTCCTCCCTTCTTCTCGTGAGCTAATAATACAGACATTATATCTTCACCCTGTTTATTATTGGTTGATGTTGTATTAGTGGCAGTAGCTGCAGCTTTATCCAATATATTTTCTTGTGCATTGACTCCATCCGGCTAAAATACAATATTACTAGTAAAGAGTACTAAAATAATAATATTGAATTTTTTAGATGAAACATACCTGTGAATCAGAATTAAGAACGGTACTTTGCAACATCCAAATTGGTCTTTCCTTTCTTCTGTTTGCTGCATTGTCGTCTACAGAATCGTCGCCAATTGTAACATCTACTCTTGTATCTTCTACTATGAAACCTGACGACCTAGTTGCTTCACCAGACCATTGTTCACCAGGAGCTCTTAAACTGCTTGGTTTCCTTGTATCAATACTATAAGAAGAGTTATATAAATAAGAGGAGCTTTCTCATGTTGTTAAATAATGTAATTAAGAATGTCATACCCTTTAATGGTATTTATATCAACCGGTTCTGGTTCTAATATTTCAGGAGCTAATTTGATACCTTCTACTTCCCTTAGTAAAATATAAAGAGGTTCTAATTGTTCATTAAACTTAGCTAGTAATAGCCGTGAATCTTTCTTAGGTAGGGCAGATTGATCTTCTTCTACAACTTCACGACAATATGTACATCTAAACTCACCAGTAGTCATATCAAACAATTGATCTGCCTATAACATATTTTATTAATAGATATTTCATTATCAATAAAAATTTGTAAGGCTATAGTACAGCATTCTCAGATTATTCTTTACACTGTATAAAGTAACTTACATGTAACTTTACAAGTAACTTACATACCTCAAGATCAGTAAAAGTTTTTAAACAATTTGTACATTTAAAACTAGCCCTACTGGTAGCATCTCTTTCTTCGGTTTCCATTCTTTTCCTCATTAAATCTAATTTATATTTCACTACATTTACAAAAGTCTGAAATAAAAGAATGCAGAATATTTTATTTTATTATAAAAGTAATATGTACCAGATACTTCAATACTTTACCTTATAATTGATAAAATAATAATTAACTTTTTGTGCTTTTCCATCTGAACCAGTCTCCATTTTTAATCTAACTTGTATAAATTTGTCATTACGCAATGTAGATATTCTAGCCCTTAACATTTTACGTTCAAATTTTAAAAGCTCACAGATATCATCTTCTTTCATACCTAACAATACATAATAATATAATTTTACATCTATATCATATTAAATACTCAATAATGTTATTATAATTTATGTGTGACAAACTTACATGGGTTTCTAACTAACATATCAACAATCAATGCATCTTCTATTGTATAAAATCCTCTTACTACCAAACGTGCTAATTGCTTTAAACTACTGGGAACTTCTGTAACAAGTCTTTCTTCGCCACTCATGTTGATTGTGATTACACACAATCAAATATCATGAAAGTTACTGGAAATTACTGAAAAAAAAGAAAAATAGAAAACCATATAAATATTTATGATGATAATTCTCGTATATCATTATAAATTTTGTATACACAATTGAAATTTATATTTTGATTGAAAATTGTTAGCATTTTATCAATTGGTAATTATGCCAAGGTAAAAATATTGCTAAAGCGTTCTATGTAATTCATCATCTTAAATTTAATTTAATTTGTAACAGAATACTAACCTCTAAAATCATACAAATAGCACATTTATCATTAAAAGTTTAGAATAAATCAATCCAAGCGAATTAAAATATTGATCATGATATTAATATATATCTTCTTAACAGAAATAAAAAGACAAGAGACCGGAATACATTATTCCATTGTGAAATGAAAAATGACAGAGTATCGTTCCCGCGGACGCTTGTTTATAGTAATAATTACGTTTCAGGTTATGTGTTTGTAGCACAAAATCATCAAAAGGCTATCTGTCAAACAATAAGAAGAAAAAAGTAAAAAATATACATTCTTATACGGTTTAATAGATATTATTAATGGCTGCAATCGATAAAGTTAAGATTATTGTTGTCGGTGACTCTGGTAAGAATATATACGAAGTAATTTATAATGCATTTTGTTGTTGTCGTACCTGTCATTCTTTAGGTGTTATTAATTACAAAAATAACGAATGAAATCGAATTTACTCCTCTTAGTACTAAAATATTAAGCATATTTAAGCGCATTTCGTTCATCAACTTATTTGTATTGAAAGTTATATTTCATTTATTTCAACTTTATTCTTATAATACTAATTGTAGGTTATCGGATTATTATTTTTTACATCCATATGGGTATAATTCTTTGACGTTTAGTTACGATTAATTGTTCCTGGTTTTTCAATTTGAGGTGTTGGAAAAACGTCATTAACACATTTAATATGTCAGCAACATCCCATTGGTAATCCGTCTTGGACGATAGGATGCTCAATAGAAGTTAAATTACATGAATATAAAGAAGGAACTCCTAATCAGAGAAGATATTTTGTTGAATTGTGGGATATTGGTGGAAGTCAAAATCATAAGAATACAAGATCTGTTTTTTATAATCCAACAAATGGTATAAATGTAAAATGTATAAGTTGTACTTAAAGGTATAAACAAGCGATAATCATTAACCGTTATTAATAACCTAGGTATCATATTAGTCCATGATTTAACAAATAGAAAGTCACAGCAAAATCTTCAAAAATGGCTTGAAGAAGTTTTGAGTAAAGATAACAATTATATGAAATCAAAACCATTTGACGATTTTGATCCTGAGAAATTTGTGGGATCTACTCAGGTAACATAATTTATTATTAACACAAGTGTACAAATTTTCTGTCACATTGTTTCACGTAAGTAAAGTATGTTTTTTTAGATACCAATTTTAGTTATTGGTACAAAATTAGATCTAGTTGCTGAAGTGAGATCGAATGTCCACAGGCGTTCTTCAACTATCGCAGAGGAGTGTGGTGCTGATGAAATATTTTTGGTATTTCTGTTATTCTTTAAAATCTCCATGTATACCAGTACCCTTTATTTTCAAGTTATCATTATTTTTGTAGGATTGTCGCCAAGTGAGATCATTAGCTGCTGGTTCTAGCTCCTCTGTTAAATTGAGCAGGTTTTTTGATAAAGTTATTGAAAGACGTTATTATTCGTCAAAAGAAGCAATTAGCCCTGACAAGCGAAGACTGCCAATGTATAGTCCACCATATAGTTCAAAAATTTACCATAATGATTGAGAAATTAGAAATCCATTAGCTCTATTTTAATATTAATACAATTTAATTTGTTCCTAACTTTTAAAATTCAAATTTAATTGAATTAATACACATTCCTAACTTGTATAAAATATATATTTATAACAAAATATGGAACATTAAAATAATAATATTTTACAAACAATTGTTTTGAATAAAATTAATATATTTACATAAAATACAAGTAAATCGAACATTTCTTAAACTAAATGTTATATATCGTGCATTTCATTTAAAACTTTTCATAAAATTGTAGAGAAACAAAAGGAAAGAGATTACAAGAATTAAGTACTTATATTTTACAAAAATCTCGTATTTCATTGTTACCTATTTTCATGAAACAGTGTTTCGGCTTGTGAACAAAGCTTTGTTCTCAGTAATAGCTGAACATCTATTATTGCTTTTGTGGACGGTTATTAATA